>NC_142081.1:173931726-174270060 GCF_054644295.1 Miniopterus natalensis
CTTTAAAATCCTCTGTCTAGTTCTAGAAATTCCTTTCCTCTAAAAGTTTAGGCCACTCTGCCGTAAAAAGGGAGAAAATTTTCCCCTGTGTGACAGCAGGGATGGACCTGGAGAGCATTATGCTGAGTGAAATAAGCCAGTCAGAGAAAGACAGGCACCATATGATCTCCCTCACGTGTGGGATCTAACAACAAACTGAAGGACCAAGCAAAACAGAGACAGGCTGGGAGAGAGCGGGCTGGCAGCTCTGGGGGTGGGGGGATTGAGGGAAACAGAGAGAGCGAGCTCATGGACATGGACAACTGTGGTGACTGCAGCGAGGGGAGGTGGAAGAGGGCATGCAGGGGATAAGTGGTGATGGAAACAATCAAATACAATAAGATTTTAAAATAAAAATAAAAGTTTAGGCCTTTGGAAAACAAAAGCCAGAAGACTCGTAGACTCCTGTGCTTTGCGCCTCCCTGGGGGCATTTAACACAGAGCTTTGTGCTTGAATGGAGAGAAAGGGAAAGAAGGAAACAGAGAACGGTAAGAGGTTGACAAGTCAAATATTATCCCACCACGAGAGTAAACAGAGGAATGCTAAACGTATCTCCCTCCTTCAGGCAGATGAATTCCCAGGGCTAACTGGGGGTTAGGGCAAGTGCAATTCCATTCAAGGACCAGACAGCCTTATAAAACACAGGTGCAGCTCCCTTTTCCTTTCCTGAGTTAAACTTGGCCTCCCAAAGTATCAGGAAAGATGTTAAACTTGCAAAGGAGAAAAGGAAAGGAAGTAACAAATCCTTTGTCTGAAATCCCATTAGAATTCTAGCAAATGAAACCGCAGAGATGACGGAAACAGATGAGCTGAAGTCCAGCGCAAGCCCAGAATCTACCTGGGGAGCGCTCAGAATCCTCTTACCCACAGCGTTTTGTAATGTGGATAATTTTTCCAAAATCAACATTTTCCGATTTTACTAGACTGAGTCCCCTCTAACACCCCTGCCCTTTCTGTGGTTCCGTGGCAATAGCTGGATAACTCTGGCTTTGAAACCCCGTTTGCAGGGAAAGGCTGGTGACAGAGGCGCTGCCTGGAGCGCCAGGCGGCTTCTGACTTTCCACTGTGCTCTTTTGATCCCTCCATTCCAAGCCTATTTAAAGGTAACATCTGGGTAATGTGGTGTTTACTCAGAATTGTCCTGAGGAGTAAGGAAAAAAATGTATCTCAGGAACCTAACTTAGCATAGTATTTGGCATAAGTGATAGCTATTAAAATATGCGAAAAGTACTTTGTAACCTTGTAAAGCAGCTTGCAAAAATTAGTTATTACTACTCTCTTTGCACAAAGAGAACAACAATCTATTTAGAAGCAAATAATAAATTTGTTTTCGTTGGAATCTCAAGTTTTCTTTTAAAATGTTAAATAATATTGCAGTAGATGGGACTCCCAGCCCACTGTCATTCCTGAGCCAAGAATCATTTGTGTCTGACTATTTGTACAGGTGTTTGCTTTTATCTGAAATAATAATCTGGAGATACCTCGGAAAGCGGCCATCAAGCAGCTGGCTTTGCAAGCACATGTGTACCTTTAGAAATCACGACCCATGGGTCTTAAAACAGTGACAGTTTATAGAGCCAACAGAGTCGGTGTCACCCAGGAAACCCACTTTGGTGAGGGTGAACTATCAGTGACTCACCCGATGTTAGCCCGTCCTGTCCTCAGAGTCAGCTGTGATGTCACCAACAAGTTTCATGATGGGCAAATACCCAGAGGAGGTGCCAGCCAATGCAGCTTACAAGACAGAAGCCAGCCATGAATTTAACCTTAATGATCATTCTACCTTCCTCCTCCCATATTTTTGGAGTACAGTGTTAATAATGGAAAATCAGTTTTAAAATTTTAAAACAATAGACGGGTCTCCAGGTAAATTATCCCACCTTCATCAGGCAGTATTTTTGGAGTGCCCACAGAGTGCCTGGAAATCTTTCAGGACCAGCATCTTACTGGGATTCCAGTTAGGTTGACAAAGCATTGACAGCCTGACATTAACATACTAAATTTCAGAAGCCGAGAGATAAATGTGTCAGAAATGAGATGAAATAATACCTGACTTTAAAACTAGTGGAGTAAAAAATAATAATAACCATGTACTGTGAAAACAAAAGTATGTTGTATTCTTTTCATTTTTAGAGAATTAAGCATTTCATTCTGATTGCTATTGGATTATGGGAATACCAGTAACCAATATTTTCAAAACCAGTTCAGGTTGTAAAGTAACAAAATGAATGTGTGTCATTAAGAGGGCAAGGTCTTTGGCTCACCTCTATAAATTTGACTACGTTAAGGGCTGGCCTTATCAATAAATATCTAGGACCATTTCAGACTCTATTCCAAATCTTAATACTCTATGAACTTGAAGCCATGACCCCTGAATATTATTGTTCTGTGTTATCAGGTATCGTACTTGAGAGAACATTTAGGAAGTTCGTAGTCCAAGGGAATATTTCTAAGGTGGTGTAATGTCTGGGCATACCTTCTGTGGCCTTTTTTCTAATAGGCACTGAGATAATTTCTTGGAAGTAATAAAACTGCCTCTGGTCTCTTAAATGGAAAGGCTAATCAAATTCCTGCCTCCCGTGGCCTATGTGATCATCAGAAAACAGTTCAATAAATAATTCCGTCTCCACAAAAGTGCCTCCCTATTTTCTTCCCAACCTTTGACTCTCCTCTCTTTTTAAAAAAATTTTTTAAAAATTTATTGATTTTAGAGAGACAGTGGGGGAGAGAGAAACGGAGACATCAATTTATTGTTCCCCTTATTTAAGCATTCAATGGTTGCTTCTTGTATGTGCCCTGACCAGGGATCAAACTTGCAACCCTGGCGTATGGGGACAACCCTCTAACCAGCTGAACTACCCGGCCAGGGCTGACTCTCCTCTTTTGAAACATAGACTCTACCCTCTGATGTCCAAGCTCCAGCTAATGCACTTCCTAACCTCTTTCACTCGCCTGGATACCCTCAGCATCGATTCATCAGGCAAATTTTTAAAAGAACTTATTTCCCCCGTTGAGAATGGCAGCCAAGAATCATGGAAGACTTCTCAACTTCCCCAAGTCCACCTTGATGATCCTAAACAAATAAGGTCCCGTCACTGTCTTTGGATCAGCAGGCTAACCGGGGCATGCTATTTTCATAACTGTTCCTTGGCAGAATCCAAGACAGCAACCCCGCCACATGCGCACATTTCGGACCTTTGCTCACGTCATGCCCGCTAACATCTCCTTGGCCAAAGCAAGTCACATGGCCAAACAACGCAACAGGATGAGAAAGTATATTCTGCTCACGCTAAAGTGAATGTTTGCTGAACAGTAATCAAAACTGTGACACCTGGCCCAGCCGGGCGTGGCCCAGCGGTTGAAAGTCGACCTAGGATCCAGGCGATCAGGGTTCGATTCCTGGTCAGGGCACATGCCTGGGTTGTGGGCTGCAGCCAATCAATGACTCTCATCATTGATGTTTCTATCTCTCTCTCTCTCCCTCTCCTTTCCTCTCTCTGAAATCAATAAAGATATATTTTTTTTAAAAAAACTGTGACACGTGGCTTCCACTGAGTTCAAAATACTTGAAGACCATAGTGATCAAAGATAGATTTCAATTCCACCTACAAGAAACAATTTTTAAGGAAGGAAACTGAGGCATGGAGACCTTAAGTGATACCTCCTGAGTCACATCAAAAGTCACAAACAGAGCCAGATAAAACTGAACAACTTAAGTACCCCGTTTGCTATATGATACAAGTAGGATCACTGAACAACCCCAAAATATTTGGCAATTGTATATATTCCGTGGCCGGGGCCATTCCCTTGCATCGAGCCCTGCCCCCAGGCGCCTTTTCCCTCTTCTAAACCCCAGGGACCTTTCAGGGCCTTGACCATGTCTTTTAATTTTTTTCAACCCCAGCTCCACAATTCCACCCACCATGACACAGGGCAAGTTCTCACCTTGCTGCACTTGGGCTTTGCAATTTGCAAAATGGTAAGAACCCCCAGGGCTTTGTGAAGATTGAAGGGAGATGTTTGTGGAATGCTCAGAGCACAAAAAGAGTATGCAATTCAGTGGAGGTTTTGAAATAATTTCTTCCTTCTACTCCAATTCCAGGCATGAGCTCCCCTCACTGGCCAGAGCCCGTAGTCAGTTCAATTAAGCGCCCGAAACGGAGGGAGCCGTAGGCTCTGCCCCCGGGGAAGCCAGGCGGGCTTCAGGAACGTCAAGGAAGCCACGGCTCCTCTCCTGGTGGTGTCCGGGTTGCATTTCCCCCTCACAGACCCAACGTTTGCATTTTAAAACATGTAGGAATATTCTTCATTCACAAGGAAGCACTTTCTCCAGTGGGGGAACACCGAAGTGCCTAGGACAGTGGGGCAGCTCGCAGGACTCCAGTCAGTAAGGGCTAATTGATTTTTTTTTTTTTTTAGAGAGTGGAAGGGAGGGAGGGGTTGGCAGTGGAGAGAGAGAAAAACATTGATCTGAGAGAGACACATGGATGTGAGGGAGACACATCAATCGGTCGCCTCCCTCACGAGCCCTACCGGGCCTGGGATTGAACCTGCAACCCAGTACGTGCTCTCGATTGGGAATAGAACCCAAGACCCTTTGGTGCGTAGGCCGACACTCTACCCACTGAGCCACACAGGCCAGGGCTAGAAATGCAAATTTTTTAATTGAATCTTTATCATTGGCTCAATAACTTTTAAATCTCTGTGCAGGCCAAACACTGTGACCCCTGGTTTATTGAATGCATGTCATATTCCAGGCATTGGAGGAGTCCACAAAGACCTGAACTCTGCCCCGAAGGGTAATCATCTCATGGAGAGGATGGATGGATGGAAGGGTGTGACTGCTTTGCATAACTAGTAAATTTTCTAGGTTTTGTCATTCAACCAGGCACAAGGATTCTATGCTATATTTGTCCTCAGCACCAAGTGCCTTGATGTCTTGGTTGAGTTGTTGTCCTAAGGATCACTTCTTAGTCTGCAGAGCTGAAATGAACGTATGATCACACAGACGTACAGCCATTTCAGCTAAGTCATCACCTTTCTGCGTAATCAGTCTCACAGTGAGTACCCTGAAGACAGTAGGCAAGGAAGGAACCCTTCTGGAATTGAACCACCTTGATCTGTTATGTAACAGTTGGGTAAAGCCACAGACTACATGTGAGAACAGAGCAGAAGGAAACGTAAAACTGCAGGGCTTCCTTGCGGGGCTCACATGGTAAATCACATTTGGAAGACTGCTGTGACTGGCACCTCATCTAAAGCTTTCTTTTCAGTGCCAAATGGGCCTCCTGGTGGCTCTCTGGCATCAGGTGAAATACAAAGCCAATTAGATTATTTTGCCAGAACACAAAATCTAGCTGGAACTTACTACCTTTAAAAAATACAAGAATGCCTAGAAAATAGTTATATTAACAATAAGTAGATAAAAGAAAAGATATAGCTACAAAATAGAGTAAGAACATCTGAAAACTCAGAGTTCATCCACATAAGTAAACCATCAAAACAACTACTCAGTTTTTCCGTAGTTCAATCAAATAAATATTTACTTATTCTTCAAAGTTAGAGTATACAATTGATGCTTTAATTATAAAATTAGCACATGCTCATTGAAAGAAAGAATTTGAAGACATATAAAATAAAAATAAAGTTTCCTTCCTTCTCCAAGCCCTCTGCGCCCCACCACCCTGCTCCCAAGTGTAAGTGCTGCCAATAGCTTAGCTCACCTCCTTCCAGGCCTTTTTTTCCTGCTCACTCAAAAAACATGAGTATGGGCGCAAATGGCCCTTTTTCTAAGAACCCTACAATTATAGTCTATACTGTTCAGCAACTTAACATTTTCCCTCTTGCAGTCACGTTGCTCTATCCTGCTCTCTGTTGGGACTACACAGTGTTTTACAGGTTTTGTTTAACCACTTCTCTATTGAGACAACCATTTAGGTATCTCTAATCTTTCATCCTTACAAACATGCCACAGTCAATATCACCAGTTTGTATTTTAATTTGCTTTTTTTGTTTCAACATTGATTTTTTTTTTTTTTGATTTTTTTTTTTTAGAGAGAGAGAGGGGAAGGGAGAGGGAAAGAGAAAGGGAAACACCCATGCGAGAGCAGAACATTGATCGGCAGCCTCCTGCATGCCTCCCACCAGGGACCAAGCCCCTAAACCGGGCACGTGCCCCAACCGGCCAGGAAGCAAACCAGCAGGCTTTCAATGCACGGGCTGACACCCAACCACCTGAGCCACACTGACCAGGGCAATATTTTAATTTGCTTTTTAATTTTAACAGGATTGTGGAAACTGAAATCATTACAGAGTTTGGACCTGTCATTTAATGAGATATTGCAAATTGGTGTGCCTGATTTCCACAACTGCCTGCAATTGGAGAACCTCTATTTAAGAAACAACAAGATATTCAGAATTCATCCAGAAGCCTTCAAGGACCTCAAAAAATTACAGGTTATAAAATAACTTTTATAATATTTCAAATACACAGACATATGGGCAATTACATTAGAAGACTAAAGAGTTTCTTCATGTCCAGTAGTACTGACTATTAATCAAAAAATGTGAGTCTATTTTAAGAGTCCCCCAAAATTGCTGAAGTCTCTCTCTTGCCTTAAAAATCAGAGGTCTCAGTAGTGGACATGAATTTTGCTCGAACATAATACTCAGCAGCAACAATTGGCACATTATTTTTCTAAATCAAATTAAACCCAACCCCAGGTCTCCGTTTGCCAGTTGGCAAGCAATTAAATCTTTGACTACAAGGGCAGTCAGAATCCTGAGGGCCTCATGCACTCCGGACACCTGGGAGGCTCCTCTCAACCACACTGAGGGATGCCGAGATGTCAGTGACCCAGGATTGTATGGGCCTCTGAGAGCCAGTGACCCTGTTGCTTGCATACCAGAATTGGGCATGGACTCGCAGAAATGGTAATGATAGAAGCTCATCCTGGTGCAGCACTTCCCAGGAACCACATACTATTCTAAACATCAGCTTCCTGCTAGGGGATCTGTGTCACATTTTGGAGCACCTGGCCCTTAATCTCACTGAAGGTGTGAGGTGAGGTGGAGGTGAGGAACCCCCAGAGCTCTGCTCTAGTTTTGGCAGCTTCAGCCCCTCCTCCTCCAAGCACTTTCCCCCAACCCCTCCTCTTTGAGGGGACATTGTAAAATCTCCCCTCCATGCTCCTTTAGAAACAGCAGGGTGGCCTCCAGCTGTGGCACCTGGAGAAGCCTTAGAGAAAGCTTCAGCCCCCATCCCATAACCTCCATCACACATCCCCATTCTTCATGCAGGTCAGTATCATTCCACAGAAACAGTGTGAGCCACAGATGCAGTGTTACATGTTCTAGTAACTAGATTTTCAAAGTAAAAATAAGCAGGTGAATTTCATTTTAGTAATTAATTTTAACCCAATATACCCAAATGTTACCTTTTACACACCTAATCAAGATAAAAATTATGAATGAGATACGTTACATTTTCTTTCTCATACTAAGTCTTCAAAACCTGGTGTGTGTTTTGCACTTACCCATCCCACTTTGGACTGGTCACATTTTAATGCTCTACGGCCACATGTGGCTAATGGCTGTCCTATCAGACAGCATCAACACAGGCAGCTGCTGTTTTCCCAGCTTTATGTAAAGTGATATTCAAGCACAGCTACAGGATAAATGTCCAACTCCCCCCTCTCAACCAGAGTGCCCCCAACTCCCTTCTCTATCAAAAGGAGACCAGTGAAGCAGTGGCGAGGGAGGTGGACTCTGGGTCCAGCTACCTGGGCTTAAAGCTAGACTCTGCCACTTGCCAGCCACTTGATCCTGGGCAAGTTACCAAATCTCTCTGTGCCTCAATTTTCTCATCTGTAAAATGGAGATGGTTTGGTTCCTTTCTCATAGAGTTTTGTGACAAATGTTTTAATACATATAAAATGCTTCGAACCATACCTGGACTACAGTAAGCTCTTCATAAATGTAGACTACATGTAGAAGTTCTAAAGTGACCACAGAACCCTACTCTTTTAACATTCAAATCTGATTGTGTCACTTCTTATTTAAAATATAACTTTCTTATTTAAAGTTTATTCTCAGCTTCCACAACAAAGGCCTGGCTGCTGCTCTCTCTGACCTGTTAATCTTTTGCCTGGAAAAGCTAACTCTTGTTAATTCTTCCAATGTTACTTTCTCAATGAAGCCTTCCCTGGGCCTCCAGATTGAATTAGTTGCCCTTTTATACACACTTATAATATGATATGCTTCTTTCACATTGCACTTGTCTAACTGAAGAAATTAAGTTTTAAGTATGGTTAGTTGTTAATGCCTCTATCCCCATAGCCCTTCTACTAGATGGTAAGCTCTTAAAGGACATATAGCATGTTCGTTTTGTTTTCTACTGCTTAGCATATGTCTAATACATGATACATAGTTAAAAACACATTGAATAAACAAAGAAATGAATGAATCGATGATGACCACGGATAGGTGCGTCAGTCACCTGTTGCTACGTAAGGCATTACTACAAACTTAGCAGTGTGAAACCACAAACATACATTATCTCACGATTTCTGTGGGCTAGGAGTCCAGGTAAGGCTTGGCTGGATCCGCTGCTAAGGGCCTCTCAAGCGGCTTCAGTTAAGGTGTTGGCCAGGGCTGGATTCTCACCTGAAGGCCCAGCTGGAGGGGATCTACTTCCAAGCTCCCGTGGAAATGAAGGGGAAACCTTCATTCAGTTCCTTGTGGGCATCAGCTGAGGGCTCAGTGCCTTACTGGCTGTCACCTGAGCCGCCCTTAGTTCTGTGCCCTGTGGGCATCTCCATAGGGCAGTTCACAGCGCGGTAGCTTGCACCAGAGCCCAAAGGAGAGAGCCTGCTAGTAAGAAGAACATTACGCTCTCAAGCAAAGTAATCATCGAAGTGATAGCCCATTGCTTCTGCCCTATTCTGATGGTTAGAACCAAGTCGCAGGCCCGCCTACATTCAAGGGGAGATTTCTCAAGGGCATAAATACCAGAAGGCAGGATCCCTGGGGACTGTTTAGAATCTGCCGGTTATCAGAGCAGATGAGAGAGCTCGCTTAGTGTGGCAGTGCTCCCCAATCCACCACACACAGGCTGTCACATTGCCTGGGGACCTCATTTAGTATATGGTATACTGATGGTATTTGTGTGTGTCATTGCCCTATGTCTGTTTGCTTCCTATGTGTTTGTATTGTGCTTTATAAGTCTCCTGCAGCTCACAGGTGACAGATGCTACAAACAAACTAAAAAACAATCCCAAGAATGATTTCAGTCATCTGTAATTCTCAAGTCACCTGAACTGCCCAGAATTATACAATTTCTCCTTCTCTATTATTCTTTCTACATGTTTGGCAACAACTTAAAAAGTGGTTTTGGAACAGGGTGAACATATTTGGTACCAGAAAGCTGCATATTAAAACAGATGTTTTTGCCTTCCTCAGGAGATGCGTTTAATACTCACACAGCGCAATGTCGGAATCTCCTCAGAAGCCAGATAGTTTTCAAATTATGACTTCATCATCAGGCTTAGATAGAACCAATTCAGTTTCATTGGCATTTCAGATTAGCACCCTTCCCTTTAACCTTGCTCTGTTCTTCTTGGACTCGGTGATTTGTGCTGCAACGTGTGCTTCGCCCAGTCTTTCTCTAACATACTCTCCTGCCGCCGATGGTGGGCAGCTGTTTCTTAGCCATATTGGACTGTTCTGTTTTCATCTTTTCTCAGAAATTATTTCTCCTGAATCATCGTATTAGTTTTCTGGCCACCTTCCAGTTTTGCTTTCAGTTCAATGTAATATCACAGCTGCTAGAATGGAAAAAAAAAATGCAGACCTGTACTAAAAAGAAAACAGCTACCTGGAAAGCAGCAGAGGATTTCACTTGGTTGTGGAGGAGGGGTACAGAAGAAAAGTATTGCTCCTAGGCGAGACCAGGCCAAAGAAAAGTTTTGTGGGTTTTTCCTTCCCAGTCCCAGTCTCCTGCTTCCTATTGCTGGCAACCTTCCTTTGGGAGCCAAGACTGCTTGGCTACTCAGCATGGGAAAGTAGGCCTCGTTGCCTATGTTCAGGGAGAATTTGATTTGGCATGTAGTGGTCTCCGTGATGGTGCTGTTGGAGTCACTGAATCAGCTCTTAGGAATTTATATAACCCAGGGAATCCATGCTGCTTTTCCCTGATGTTTATAAAACCGTTGACCTAGATAACATTCAGCCTGATTTTCATCCACAGCTCCCTTTTTATTTTCCAGCAAGATTTTCATGATTTCTTTTATGATTTTCTCTTCTTCTGATAACCATCTGCCTCTCCCCAAACCCCAAGATCCCACTCTGGAACCTCATACTCCAGGCCTCCTCCACCAAGCCCCTCACTCCAGTGCAATGGGAGCTCAGGTTCCAAGAGGGTGTGTTGTGGAGTAGAAGGCACACAGTGAAGCCGGGTCAGGTTTCAACTCTACCTTTTCGTTCATTCATTCATCCATTCCTTTCTCCACTATTTACGGAGCACCTGCTATCCACTAGGGGCTATGTGGTATATGCTGTGTGTCCTAGCTCAGTTCCTCCTCTGTAAAAAAAAGAGGGAAGTGAGGAATTTGTTGGGAGGTTTAGAGATGATATATGTAAAGCACCCAGTAGGATGCCTGGCCCACAGCAGTGCTGCATCACCCCACTGCCATATCCACCTTCAACAGGTCCTTCTCTGTGTCTCCAGTGCCACTGAATCCTTTTTGTTCCCTGTGCTTCCCTTCATTTCCAATGAGACTGGAAAAATTAGTCATCTCGTGCGTACTAAGTAGCGTGAATGCAGAGAAATGTACAACCACCCTTAATGCAGAAGGTCTCTCCTTAGTACATCTGCTCAGCCAGTTCTGTGCTGTACGTCCTTGTGATTCAGTATCTTCTGCCACTTTCAAGATCACAGACATTCTAGACCTGGCATCTAATTCTAGACCTTGATAACAACAGGGAGTCCAGGTTTTATCTGACAGCACAAATCACAGCTCGCAGGAAAGAAGGAAGGGAAAATGATCGGGCATCTAATATAGGCACCATGCTTGAGGCTTTTGCATACATCTAACCCTAACAACACCCGTGGCAGGCAGGCAGGCTCATAGAGTGCAAAGGGTTTGCTGAGGCTCACAGAGCCGTTAGAGACAGAGCAGAGATTTAATCCCAGGAGCCTCTGACTGACTCCCGCATCAGTGCTAACTTCTTGTTGCCTCCATAAGGATATAAGCAATAGCTGGAGCTCGTCTGTTGTCTAAATGTCTTTACTCACAGACTGCCCCAACTGTGTTTCTTCTCGAGCAGGTCGTGGACCTCAGCAACAATGCTCTGACGGCCGTCCTGCCCATGGTGGCCATAGCCCTGGAACTTCCCCACCTGGAGGCTGGCCTGGCCGGTAACCAATGGCACTGCGACGATAGCGTGGCGGTCTTCCGGAGTTTCATTTCTGAATCCTGGAGGAGAAAGTGGGATGCAATTTGCAACAAGTCTATCATCGGTATGTCAGCGGGACCTCTACTCTCTGCAAGGGTTCCAGCTGACCTAACATTTTTTTTTTTAAATGAAAAATTTGATCTCATTTGAAACAACAACAGCAAGATTGATATTGTGTGGCATTGGGCAGCCTTGGGTTATGTCAGAGAACAGTCGTTGGTTTCCGACTGTTTTCCATTCAGTTCATGAATGGTTTTCTTTACATGGTCAAAGAAACCTAGTTCAACTATGTCAGAAACCACTGGATTTGGTCAAAACTGGAAATTTCATAAGGAGAGAATTTTTAAAACTTGAAACATGATAAAATGGTTGCTAACATTCTAAAAACATAATCCTACACAGACACAAAACACACATATTTCAAATGTATATTTTTCTTTGATTTGTTCCCTGCCACCCTCCCAAAGTGCTAGAATATGTTACTGGAGCTGAACATTCTGGAAAGTTTTTTCTGCTATTATCTTGGCTTAATCTCAAACTCCTAACCGGAGGGTGGAGGGGAAAGTCAGGTGTTTTTTTTTTTTTAAATGAGCCCTGGACTCTGTTCTTTCCAAGACCAACACTAGAGTAGGAACACGGCCATGCCTCCCAGGTGTAGAAACCCTCCAAGATCAGAGGGAAGTCCTGGTGTTGTCCACCACGCCTGTCCCATTCCTCTCTCAAAGCCACACTGGCATCTGAGCGCGGAGGGCGAACGGGAGGGGCCAGGGAGAACCCTGGGTATCCCTGCTGAGCCCGGCTCCGGGAGTGCTGGGGAAATGATGCTGTCCACCTAGGCAGGGCTGGGCAGGTTTGCAGGGGGCTGACCCAAGGTTCTGCAGTAGGTCAGGGGATGGGTGAAGGAGAAGCAATGGGGCTATTCCTGCAGCCTGGCTTCTTTCCTGCCCCGGGTGGCCACGGGGCAAGAAGCCTGAGAAACACCCCCCTCCTGGGCCGAGCAGCAGGCCTGAGCCTGGGGCCGGGTGTGAATGCACGTGAGTCGTGTGCACACGGCTGGCCCGAGACTCGCTCACGGGGCAGCAAAGCTGCGGGTCGTCATGCAGAATGCGCTTTCCATTCAGCTAGACAGCGGCTGAGGGGGGCTCACGGGGGCTCTTAAGACCCCTGAACTCTCATTTCAATGTGTTTACCCACCGCTTTCAGGGCTCGAGGCGGCAGACCGGTGGGCTCCCAAAAGCAGAATTCCCAGGGAGACCCGGCTTCCTCACCCCGACCTGAATCCCGGGAAAAGCCTCACAAGGAGCAAGGCTGCGAGCCCCCGGGACGGAGCGGACGGAGCGGACGGAGCGGACGGAGCGGACGGAGCGGACGGAGCGGACGCGCGCTCACCCCCGCCGGGCACCGACCGCACCAGCCCCGACGCCCGCGAGCGGCCGAGACGCGCGAGGGGCGCCCGGGCCGCGCGGGCCGCTGCGGGGGAGGCCGCGCCCCCGGGGCTGGCCCTGGCCGTCTGCCTGGCCGTGTTCGTCACCTTCTCCGTGGCCTTCTGCCTGGGGGCTTTCGCCAGGCCTTATATTGACCGGCTGTGGCGACAGCGGTGCAGAAAGAAAGGACCCGCTCCCGACCTCGCCTATTCCAACGAGGGCTTCTACGACGACGTGGGGGTCGCGGGGGACACCCCGCGCCCCGGGGGCGATCCGCACCAAGCCCACCGTGGTCTAAGCCCCTGTGAGACCCAAGGCCCTTTCCCACCGGCTGCTGACACTGCTGACGGAACCCCGGGAGTGGGCAGCGAGCGGCCCGGCAGCAGGCGGAACAGGGGGCGCGGCGGGGGCGACCCCGGGGCGGGGCGGGGGGGCGCGGCCGGGGTCGGGGTCGGGGTCGGGGGCGCGCTCCCGGGGGCCGCGCAGGACGGCGGCCGCGGGAAGGCTGCCCTGGAAGTCCGCTACCACGCGGGGGCCCGGGGGGGCGCTCTGCGGGAGCCGGCCGCGGGCGTCCCGGTGACACCTGCCCCTGGCTGGGTCCGTGGGGACCTGAGTGACTTCGACCCGCCGCTGCCCAGGGACGTGGCGGCTGCGCTCTCTCAGACACGGGCGTGCAGGCGGGCGCAGAGGACCGGCGGGACCGGCGGGACCGGCGGGAACGGGGACGCGGCGCGCGCTCCCGTCGGCTCCCCGCGCGCCCCGCAGCGGCTCCAGGGGGCCGGCGCCGGGGAAGGGGGGCCCGCCTGCTTCCGGTGGGCCTCGCTCAGCGACCTCGGACCCCGGGGCCCGTCGCCGCCGGCCTGGCCTCCGGGGCGCGGCGAGGACCTGCGGGCCTTCCCCACCGGCGAGGGCGCAGGGCGGGAGGTCCCCGCGCCCGACACGCGGCGCGAGCAGGACGCGGGCTCCGGCTCCGACTCGGACGAAGGGTCCTTGTTCACGCTCAGCTCGGCAAGCTCGGGGGACGCAGGGAGCGTGGCCGCAGAGGCCGGGGGCGCGGGCAGCCCGAGGGCGGGCGAGCCCCCGCAGGGCAAGGGCCAGGACCCCTGGAGCGGCCCGCCGGCCCAGGGCCTCGAGGACAACCTCGCCCCCCAGAAGGCTCGGGGGGAATGTGAGAACCAGGAGGCGCACTTGGAAAGACCTTCCATTTCTGGTTCAGACTCTGGTTCAGACTCTGGCTTGTACGAGAGTCGAAGGGAACATGCCTGGAGCAGCCACAAACGTGACAGCCCGTGGACCTTGCCCGGGTCCCCGGGCGACAGTCCCCCCGGGGACGCGGTCCCGGGCGTGCCCGCTGAGGCCGAGCACTGGCACCGCTCCCTCCGAGACCTGGAGTTCTTCCGTGCGGGTGCTCCGCCGCCCACGCCGCCGCCCACGCCGCCGCCCACGCCGCGCTCCGCTGCAGCTCCCGCGGGCCCTGGCGAGGCCGCCTGGCCGGAGAGCCCCTCGGACGCTTGTCCGCGCGAGCGTTTCGTTCAGGGAGCAGACACGGATGACGATGCCCCTCTTGAGACCCTTCCAGGGGAGGACCTAAGACCCTCACAACGAGACTGCAAGGCGGGCAGCATGCCCTCCAGCCTGAGGGCTCCCGAGGCCCGCGAGTGGGGGGGCGCCCCCGGAGGACCGTGACTCCAGAGACATGAGCCCAGCACGACTCGCACAGCCCTGCGGCGAGGAGCCAGCCCTTCGGGGTGAAAGGGGAGGCGCGGGGAGAGTTCTGAAGAGGGTCCAAGCAAGGTGCCCGAATCAGAGCTCCAAGCACAGCCAGTCCCCTCAGCACACGGGCCCTGCAGGGGCGGACGCCGGGCAGACGCCGGAGGAGAATCGGCTGCAGCGAGGGAAAGGGCCCCCGACGCCTGCAGCCAAGCGCAGCCCGGCCGCCTGGCGGGCCTGGCCGTCGGGTGGGGACAGCTCGGCTCCCGCGAAGGGGGCGCTCGGCTGGGAGATCAAAGGGAACGCCAGGGGCATTTCAGCGCAGGTGGAAGCGCTTCGGTGGACCGGCTGAACAGATCGTAACAAATTCTGCAGACAACAGCAGAGCTTTTGGGAGACTGATCATGAGACTACGAAACTGGAGGGATTCAGGGAATTTCTAAATATTTTTAATACGTTGTGTTAGAAGTTAAACCGTTTGGCCCCGGCTGCTGTGGCTCAGCTGGTTGGGCGTCATCCTGTGCGCGGGGAGACCGCTGGCTCTTCCCGGTGGGCACAGGCCCGGGTCGCAGGCTCGATCCCCGGCCGGGCGTGCCGGAGGCAGCCGGTCTGTTTCACTCTCACATGGATGTTTCCCTCTCTCTCTCCCCTTCTCCGCCTCCTCTCTCTCTAAAAATCAATCAAAAGTCTTTAAAAAAATGTTGGGCCATTTTATAGAACGAAGCATAAATTAAAAACCAATTTTCAAGAAGAGAAGTGATGTTTTTTGTAAAAGAAAGGGGGACCGCACCATTATCCCTGCTTATCCCTTCCTCGGCCTGACGTGCGGGCAGGGCCCTCATGAGCTGTGTGAGCCTCTGTCGATCGCCCTGCTTCTCTGACCCTTTCTCCTTTGCTTTCCTGACACCCCGCCTCTGCTCGTGCCCTTCAAGAGCACTTCTCAAGGGCCTGTTCCTAGTCTTCCTGTATCTCCCCTTTGCCCCTCTCCTCGGGCCCTGCTGCTCCGCGACCTGCTCTAGATGGATGACGCCCAGGTCTGCACGACTAGGTCCAACCTCCCTCCCGACTTCCAGACTCACTCTCACCCCCAATTGCCCAAATTCACGTAGATCCTCCCGGGACATAAATTCATCATTTTCCTTCCCAATCATGATTTCCTATAATCTTTTTCTCGGTCAAGAGTATCATGACTTCCATGCAGCAAGCTGGTTAAAATTTCTGACTGATCTCGGACTCCTCTGTCCTGTGCCTGAGTAGCCTCTGGGCTCTGTGCCGTGGGAGTTCCTGTATGTCGACCCTGGGAGACACTGACTGTGGCAGTCTGGGTGGGGGCAGCCAATGTATGTCGGAACGGTGTTTGCATAGAAGGCAGCTTGTTTTTACTTAGAGTGTATCTGGAAAGTAGGTTAAGATGGAAGGTGATTGAGTTTGGGGGAAGGGCCTTAAGGATCAATGAGTGAATAAGTAATTGGAAAAACAAATCAGTGTTTCTCTCTCCCACCCCTTCCTCTCTCTCTCTAAAAGCAATCAATAAACACATTTTTTTTAAGCGCCTTATCTCCCCAAAGCCTTCGCCACATATCTTGTCATTTTTTTTCTGTGGGCTGTCTCTTTTTCTGCAAAGTCCAGAGCTTGCCCTCAATGAAGCAGCCTCCTCTGGCATTCCTACCGAGGGCAGTGACCAGGTGGCCTCTGTCCAGGCTCTGTGGGATTTATTCATTCCAGATCAACTTTCATATTAGTTTTACAGACTGTGGAAAAGGTATGAGATTGGAGAGAGTGAGACTAACAGGGAGACCACTGCTGTAATTTGGATATTTGCTAGAGAAGGGGGATGGGGTGGGGGGACACAGAAATAAAAGGGCCAACCAGAGAGGCATTATAAGGTTAGGGTCCACAGTGTTGATTGACTAACCCAGTACCTGTCACATAGTGAGTACCAGTTAAGCATTTGTCAAATACAGGAATGAAGGGAGGAAGGGAGTGAGGGAGAGAAGGAGGGCAGGGAATTCTGTTACCATGAGGTGCAGCAGGGTATTTAAATCTAGTTAATCTTCCCTCCACCAGCACCTCTTCCCAGGCCGTTGACTTGCTAAAGAAACAGGGCAAATTGTCCTGCAGAGTGGCCTACGTTCTGGATTTGGCAGCTTGCTTCCTCCTAGTATCGTTTTATTCCATCCAGTATTTGGAATTCTTGCCTTTCCTGAGTCCAGGGATCCTGTTTCCCTATCACTTGCCTGTGGATGTCCCGCCCACCCTTCAGGACCAGGCTCAGAAGCTGCTCCGTCTTTATGAAGCCTCACCTGCTGTTCCAGAATCAACCTTCAGCATTCTCTCTGTGCTCCCCAAATGCACACCTTGTACTTCTGTTTGGCCTTCATTCTGCTTTGAATTACATTATTTTTGACAAAGCTGTGTCCCGGATAGTTTCCTTCAGGAGCCTGCTCCCCCCTAAAACACCAAGACGTTAGACTCCAGTTCTTCAGTCATCATACTGTCCTCAGGGGTCTTGAGACAAAAAGCTGGCTGAGGAAACCCGGTTGCTAAATAGTAGCTTAAATGTAGGTCCCCAAATTATGTTTGAAATGTAAGCATGGGACTAACTTTTTGCCACATAGTTTTTATAGGTTTGGGAGGTGATTGTACCAGGGCAGCTCAGGCCCTTAAAGCTAGCCTTTAAGAAAAAAAAAAAAATGTCATTAATGATTTCAGAGAGAAGAAGGGAGAGGGCAAGAGAGAGAGAGAAACATCAATGATGAGAGTCATTCATTGGCTGCCCCCTGCACGACCCCCCACTGGGGATCGAGCCAGAACCTGGGCATCTGCCCTGACCAGGAATGGAACAGCGATCTCCTGGATGCTAGGTCGATGCTCAAGCTCTGACTACACCACTAATCCCATATGCAAGGAGGGCCTCTGACTTTCTCCACAGGGTGGCCAAGGCAACAGGGTGAGCACTGGGTACCGCTAGGAGGCTTCTGACCGTCAGAACAGCGCCCCCTCCCTGCTCTTCGACACGCTCTGTGCTCCACCCAGAAGAGCTGGAGATGGCATCAAAGCTTACTGGGGTTTTACCCCTACCTCAGGGGGCAGCATAAAGACCCACACCTTCATAGAAAAAAAGAAAAAAAGAAAAACCTTCCAATTTTATCCCCAGAACGAGAAAGTCAGTCCTTAGACTAATGCAGTCTGGTCCTAGACTGTAAGCTCCTCGAGAGCCAGGATCATGTTTTAGACATACCTCCCACCCCTGCATTCCAGTATCAAACACTGAACAGAACTTAAAGTCAAATTTCAAATAATCCTGATGCGGTCAATTATTTTATCAAAATAAACAGAGTTGACGTTTCAGTTTTAATGAAGAGTAGTTAGGCATCGCTAACAAACAAGAAGGATTAGCAGAGCCTCAGCCGGTTCTGCATGGAGCTTTGTAACCATTCAGTAGCAGGTGTAGCTGCAAGGAGTGACCCAGGGATGGGTTCCTGCAATGGCTGCCTAGAATCTGCCAGAGAAATTAGAAATGCTTTTTAAAAAATCCTCACCTGAGGATATGTTTTTATTTATTTTAGAGAGAGGAAGGGAGAGAGACATTGATCAGTGGCCTCCAGTACACACCCCAACCAGGGATCAAACCCTCAACCTTTTGGTGTATGGGAGGACACTCCAACCAACTGAGCCACCTGACCAGGGCAGAAATGCTTTTCAAATTAAATATAAAATTTTAAAATGAACAAAACTGAAAAATAATCCCTCAGGGCATTCATGTAAAGTCAAGTCTTTCTCTATATTTAATGCCCTTAATAACTAATACAAATATTGTGGTCATTTCTTATATTTCATTGATTTAAAAGTTCATTTTCCATTCAAATGCCATGCTTTGACCACTTAAATAGCAGTTACCTGCTATTTAGGTAACTCCTAGAGTTACATACACTTTTTTTTGACTATTTTTAGATTCACTCATTAATGTTTTTGCCCTACTTGCTTTTTTTGCACTCCTTCTATATAAACATATATACATTTGTGTATGTACATATATATACATGTATTCATATATAGAGAGTATATATTATATAGCATATGCACTTTATCTGATATATAATAATTTTACATGTATAAAATCAGGTAGCTATACAGGTGTCCACAAAATCCAGAAACAGGTGAATATACACAGTGTTGTCACGAATATCTTCTACTTGAAAAAAGTAAAACACTGTTACCTGATTTCAGACTCTACGGACACCGTGTCGATATCGCTATAGATATGTTTGCACTTTGCCTCCCGTCAATTTACTGGCGTTTATCACATTCCCTGCCTGTCACGCACACACCCTTCAGTAAGAATGCCCGCCGCAGGCTGGCTGCTGAGAAGCAATGCTGACAGTTACGCAGGAAATAACGGACTCGCTTTCCCTCTTTTTTTTCCCCAAACTTGTCATTCTGTTCTTCCTCACAGCCGACAGAGACAACTGGAATGACTGCAGGGAAGCACTGTTGCAGTTGGGAGCCGTTTCCAGAACCGTGAGATCAGAGCTGGAAGGGCCACCGTTTCTTCCGACCTTGCCCTGGGGAAACTGAAGCACAGATCAATACATTGATGCCTGAGGGCACCCTGCCCCTGGTTTCCCACCAGAATTCACACCGAGGAAGATCCTAACCCTTCCGGCCTCCGCCCCTGCTGTTGGCCTCCCCTCTGGCTGGCTGGCTGCTGGCTTGAGAGGGAGGCCCTGCCACTCAGGAGATTTAGGGAACATTTTTTCCAGGATGTCACAGCAACTTCCTGACACTCCTTCCCAAGAAAACGGGCTGCCGGTGGCAGTGACCGCCACCATGCCGGTGTCCTCACTGTCCCGGACACGGGGTGGTGCCTGGTGGCTAGGTGCAGCCTGAGCTTTCCACCTTCCCCGCCTAAACTGCGCCTCCCTGCCATCTGAGATGGGCCCCAAGAACCAGCTTTGAGGGGCAGGGTTTCCATATTCTCACTCTCTGTGGCTCCCTCTGGATCCGGATCTGGATCCGGATCAGAGGATGCCCTGTGCTTCTCCCTCTCCTGATCCCCACAGTGCCTGTCCCCTGAGGTCGCCTGGGCACACTTGGTGCCAGGCAGCTGGGACATCTATAGTCATAAGAGCAGTAGGTAACAGCGAAAATGGACCTCCCATTTATTATTTCATTTACTTTTTAAAATTTTAGCAGCTGGCGTATCGTTTGTTCTGGACTTGCTCTGCTGTGGACAGCCCCTGCCTCCCTGCCTCCTCCCAGCACCACATGGTGGCTGCAGACAGCGGCCTTGCTCCCCTCCCAGGGTAAGATTGACCTACCCGGCACAGCACTAGACCTTGAAGAAAAGAGAAATGCTCCCACTCAGAGGTCCCCATTTACCGAGGGAGAATATCAGCCAGCAGTGGGGGCTGCGACTGTGAGTTCAATTAGGGCTGCCAGATTTAGCAAATAAAAACACAGGACGACCAGCTGAGTTTGCCTTGCAGGTAAACAACAAATACTGTCTTAATATTGATGTATGTCTCATGCAACATTGGGAATTTATTTACACTAAAATACTATTTGTTTATCTGAAATTCAGATTCAACTGGGTGACCTATATTTTACCTGGCAACCCTATTTTAATGTGCAAATACTAAAATGAACTGAAAAATCTTCCATGCAAGGTACTGAAAGTGCCTGCAATTAGAGCAAGGGCGGAAGAGAGTGAATATTGCTGAGCTCCATTTGCTGCAGCAAAGAAGTTATTAGATGTCTGGCATGTTCTGCATTAGGCATTAAGCACATGCCATCCATGCCTACAAAAGTGCCTCCCTCAAAGCCTGGGCAATGATTTACAAAGCAGTAAACATGGAAATTCACTCACACCCAAATCCAGGGGGAAGAACACCCAGAACATCAGGTCCTGCCTGCAGTTGCCAAGGAAGAAACAAAATAAACTGTGACCAGACAAATAGCTGCAAAAGTGTTTTTGCACAGAAGTGGAGTTACTTGTATGGAGAGTGGATTATCTAAAAGCTTGCTGTTGTACAAAAGAGAAGCCGCTGAGAGCTTTCTGTTCTGTAAGATCTGCCTCTAGTGACCACACCGCTCACACACACACTCCACCCAGGTCCCAACCTCGTGGCTTCAAAATGCACCAGCTGTTCCTTCGGCTGACTCAGCAGCTTGGAATGGATTACTTTCAGTTAAGTTGGTGGCATATTTAAAAATACTGTAAGTACTGCCCTGGCTGGCATGGCTCAGTTGGTTGGGCGTCATCCTGGGCACCGAAAGGTTGCTGGTTCGATTCTGGGTTAGGGCACATGCCCAGATTGTGGGTTCAGTCCCCAGTAGGGGGCATGCAGGAACCAGCTGATCAATGTTTCTCTCTCACATTGATGTTTCTCTCTCTCTCCCTCTCCCTTCCTCTCTCTCTAAAAATAAAAAAAAATAAAAAATAAAAAAATATTTTAAAAATACTATAAGTACTACTTTGCTAGCTAAATTGTACACACATATGCACAGAAACATTCTTGCATTTACTGCTCAATTAAACTGAATGCCTAAGAGCAAAATGCTGTGCCAGCCAGGCAGTGAGGGTGGGGTGTGGGATGTGAGGGAGCATGGGGA
Source organism: Miniopterus natalensis (assembly GCF_054644295.1). Taxonomy (NCBI): domain Eukaryota; kingdom Metazoa; phylum Chordata; class Mammalia; order Chiroptera; family Miniopteridae; genus Miniopterus; species Miniopterus natalensis. Next base: position 173,952,970 of record NC_142081.1, read on the forward strand.
TGGGGGCTGGACCACCCAGCCCTGCCCTCAGAGGGCTTAGAATCCAGAGAGAAAGACTCACAAAGACAAGCTTCCGACACCACATGTATCAACAATTGTCCAGAGAAATTAACTCCATGGTTGGGAAGGGAGGAGTGGAGGCAAGCGGGTAGGAATGAAAAGCTAGGGATGTGGGAAATATGCATGCTGGACTTCTGACCATATTATAAAGTAATTTATGGGCAGATGCAGAGGGAATGTCAATGTATTATTTAGACCACCTATCTAAATAATAGATGTTAAATTGAATCCAAAAGTACTAAAACGTAATGGGCTATAGCTGTATGTGGGTCAGTGGAGGAAAAAAATCAATTTACAAATGCATGAGCAAGATTCAATTCCCATTTAATGATGAAGGCCCAACCGTTTCGGACAGTCTAACTCTGGAAGCACGTGGAAATTTTGTCTTTGAGTACATAATGCTATGAACTGAAGCACGTAAGCAAAATTCCACACACTGGAGGAAACGCTATTAATGCTAAATGCTAATGAGTATGGTTACCATTCAACAGAATATGACTTGCTTCTTTAAAAAAAAAAAAAGTGAACCCTGACCCAGGAGTGAATGTATAGACTGCTCTTCTGTTATTCCCATGGACACATCGTTAGAACATGCAGTTTCACCAGGTAGGCAGATCATGTCACTGTCCTGTAGAAAACCTTCCGCAGCACACGCGTGTCACCTACACCGCCCACCTCCTCGGCAGCCCCCCCCCCCCCCAGTCTCCTGATTTCACCACGATCACCACGCCGGCCACACGGCTTCTCTCGGCGCCAACACGCCGAGTGTGCCCATCTTGCTGTTTCCTCTGCAGAGAACGTGTTGTCTGGAGTTCATACTGTGGCTTCTTTCTTTTCTTTTTTTCAATATATCTTTATTGATTTCAGAGAGAGGAAGGGAGAGGGAGAGAGAGAGAAATATCAGTGATGAGAGAGTCATTGATCGGCTGCCCCCTGCACGCCCCCGACCTGGAATCGAGCCCGCAACCCGGGCCTGTGCCCTGCCTGGGAATCGAACCCAGAGCTACCGGATCCTAGGTGGGTGCTCAATTGCTGAGCCCCGCCCAGCAGGGCGATAAAAATATTTTTTAAAAAAAGAAAGAAGCTGCCTGGCTGGGCTGGCTCAGCGGCTGAGCGTCAACCTAGGATCCGGGAGCTCTCTGTTGGATTCCTGGTCAGGGCTCAGGCCTGGGTTGTGGGCTCGGTCCCCAGTCCACGGTGTGCAGGAGGGAGGTGATCAGTTATGACTCTTTCATCATTGATGTTTCTCTCTCTCTCTCTCTCTCTCTCGCCCTCTCCTTTCCTCTCTCTGAAATCAATAAAGATATATTTAAAGAAAAACAATCTCATTTGTCTTGGTCACTAGAGCATCCCTGGGCCAGGGACAGTGCCTGGCACGGAGTAGGTGCTCAATAAATATCTGTTGATTGAACAAATAAACTTCAACTCCAGATAAACCAGAAACAGCACTTTTCAACATAATCTATATTAGAAAAGACACACATATTAGCAATGGCAAAGAAGTCCCAGGCTGTTCACTTTTCAGAAATTACTAAAAAGAAATGCATGTAATCTCTTTTAATAACGGCTGCTTACGATTTCTTGGAAAGGGTCCCCATGTTCTAGAAAATAAAAAAATTGGAGAAGAATATTTACTATTCCTGACTTTCAGCCTAACTTTTTCTTTAAATTTTTTCATAAAACTTAGAACATTTTCACAATATTTTAATAGACAGAGCTACCAAGTACTGGCTCTCTGACAATTTTCACCATTGGGAGATGTCTGCTTGGACCCACTTTTTGTATGCTCTGGTGAAAGGAAACCCACCTGTAAATGTATTTTTAAAGGTGTTGAGATTCCCAACCCTCTTGAGGTGGACACACCTTCCTCACCTTTTTTAGTGGTTTAAAGTCCTGTGCTTGCCTTGGCTTTTCCCCCACACAAGGGCACCACCTTGATTTCCATATGAACCATGTGCCTAATGCACAGTCATGCATCAGCAGGAGGCTTTATTACAGCTCCCCAGTGGTCTCATCAGAGAGTGTTTGTGGAGTTTAGCACTTCTCAAGGGCAAGGAGCAGGTTTACATAATCCTCTTGGTGCAGAGCCTCAGCCTACAAAATGGGTCCAGTGGGTCCAGTCAGCCCAAGGAGGGTCTCCCTGCACCTAATTGTGTGATCTCTCATCTGTCCTGCTACCTTAACAAATCTTTTCAAGGCAGTGTATACAACCCTGGCATAAATCAATTAATCTTAAAAACTTTGAACATAAGGACAGCTAATAGTGTCACCTTCCTCTTACTACTCTGTTGGGACTCATGACAAATCACCCATCAGATTATATGGAGCCAGGAAACCAGTAAATAGTTGGTTGTTTCTGGAAACAGCCAGCCACTGGCTTTATACACGTTCAGGCTCCACAACAGCCCTCCCACCCCAAGTCCTTCCCTGGGCCTCACCAGGTGCTCACAGGAAACCCTGGGGAAAGGGTGAGAATGGTTGTGTCATGGCCAAGGAGCACTGAGTTTAGAGTCACCTCTTCAACAGCAAGCCTGCTCTTTCTCTGGGGGAAGATGTTACCTCCCCCCTCAGTCTGCTCCCTACAGACACAACCCTGAGAGGTGGCCAGAAAAGGGGGTGAGGGTGAGGGCCTTCATTGCTGGCACACCCAGTAGGAACCTGCAGGGACCCACATCACCTCTCCCGACGAGGTCAGGAGCCAGTCTCTGAGGACCCAGCCCAGAGGCTCTTCAGTGAAGAGGGAAGATCCCTTTGGCGCCCACAGGCTTGCTGTTGAGGACAGGGGGGCCTGCAATAGTGGAGTGGAAAGCGGGAGCCTCCCCCTGGTCTCGAGGGGTTGTAGGAGGTGATAAGGGGAAGCAGGAAGGGACGATGCTGAGAGCATCACTTAGGACTCTGGGAGGGGAATCAGCTGAGATTCTTGTCCCTACCCCCCCCCCCCCCGCCCTGGGGCCAGCAGAGCCAAGCAGGCTCAGTGGTGCAGCACAGTTAGGAGGTGGGGGGCTGGAGGTTAGCTTTCCAGGCTGCTCTTTGTACAACTGTGGTGTGGCTCAGACCCAGGCCATCCTGCAGGGACCGGGAGGGGGTGCACTGGCCCTACTGTTCCTGCCTCTGCAGATTCCCTTGGCCACGCGCTCACGGGCTGTCACGGGGCTGCTGCGCCCACGCTGGGCCCTTCCAACCTCTGCCACTCTTTACTCACTGGAGGCACCTTGGGCAGTGACTGTGACGACTTGGCCGGCCCAGCCGGCAGCAGCATGGCCCTGGCCCAAGCTGTGCTGGTGGCCTCAGCCTCTAACTGTGTGCAGGGTGGCCCCTAAGGGAACCGTTGCAACTGAAGCCGGAGCCCCAGGATTTTCAAGTTCAGATGCAGCACCATTTGACAGGGATTTGGCTTCTCTCAGTGCTGCCCAGAGGGACAGGGGACACAACCCAGAAGTACAGAAGAGTTGATTGGCGGGTGAAGTTTGAAAAGGGAGAGGCAGGAACCGGGAAGAAGCCAGCAGATGCACTCCGCAGCCTTCCTCCTCTGCCCTCTACCCCCTCCCGCCTCGGGCTTTGCTAAGCCTCAGTGATCCACGCAGCCTCTCCAGGGGTGTCCCCAGCCTGAGTTTCCCTGGGCGTCCTCTTGTATTTGCATTCCCTTGTCCCCTCCTGCAGTTACCTTTTTCCTCTCTGATTTCCCTGGAATCCCTCTACCAGTCGTACACTGGCTTTTACATTTTACTGCAGACTGTTTTTCTAGGGACCCAGGCTCAGGCAGCACGTACAGAGGTTAGCTGAAGGCTTGTCTGGGGCCTTGTCAAAGAGGGTCATAGAGAGGGGGCTGGGTGCCCCCAGTGCAGGGCTTTAGAGACGGGGTGTGTGTGTGACACCCAGTGTTTGTGAGAGCCCAGTGAGTGGGCCAGTTTGGTCAGGTCACCAGACCTTGACAAAACCTAGACAAGTGACAGCTAGACAGTGACAATGAGCACCATTTGTGCAGCCCAGGAACGCCTCCTGCAAAGCCTGATTTGAGGACCCTGTCTCCTCAAAGCCTCAAAGACAGAGTGTCGCCCTCATACACCCAGACACCTACCTGAGGCAAAGAATGGAGACAAGACAAGAACCAGAGACGTGAAGTCATTCCAATGACACTGCTTAAAGCAGTCCCGATAGAGGCTTCAATTAATTTTCAACAGACTAAAACTTTAAACAGAAAGAAGACAATTTAGATTGGAAGAGATATAAATATTTTTCATTGGCAAGTCTAAATTATTCCTGCTGTCCTAGGAAGAGTATCAGTTATAGATGAAGGGAAGAAATTCCATTTGCTCTGCAAGGCTGCGTGCCTTGTGAGTGATTTTGTGGCCCGCTCTGCTGTAATTCTCTAGAGCACGAAGGGAGGGCCTTTGCAGCAGGCCGAGGTTATAGGGACCATGCAAGGCGCACTAGCAATGGCCCTGCACACAGACAGCGGTGAGCACTACCGTGGGCTCCCTTTGGGATCGGGAGGTAATTCTTTGCCGCGAAATGTGGCTGTTCGGCCGGATCCATGATTCTAAGGTGGGGGTTGCAGACTGCAAATGCCCACGGGAGCCAAGCAGGTCCTGGAAATGATGAAGTGGCTCAGGTGGGAACTGGGTCAAATCGGATGATGTTTGCCCCTAATCAGGGCGGCCGCTGCTCAGCTCCTGCAGAAAAGAGGGTGCAGTGTTGCCAGATGACAGCTGACATCTCTTGAGACAAATTGATTATCTCATTTTAGGCTCACAGTAACCCTATGCTGGAGGCACTATTACTATCCCTGTTTTTCGATGAGGAAAGTAACTTGAGTTTACTCCCAGTGCAAGGGCACTGAGGTTAGTAACTTGAAGGTCAAACAAGAAAGTGGCTGCCCGGCCAGTGTTGCTCAGTGGTTGAGTGTCAACCCATGAACCAGGAGATCACGGTTTCATTACCAGTTAGGGCACATGCCCCAGTTGTGGGCTCGACCCCCAGTAGGGGGCGTGCAGGAGGCACCCGATCAACGACTCTCATCACTGATGTTTCTATCTCTCTTTCCCTTCTTCTCCCTAAAATCAATAAAGACATATTTAAAAAAAAAGTGGCTGAGCTGGGGTTCAGATCAGGCAGTCTGGCTACAGAGCATACCCAACAGTGACAGCACAATTCTGCTCATTGTCCATGATTAGTCAGTAATTGAGATTTTAAAAAAATTTTAATCTCCCAATTTAAATATTCAGAGTATTTAAAAAAAAGACTCTGCAAGGCAGAGAAAACCAGAGTGTGGTCCAAGGCATGGCTGGGGGTGAGCAGCTTGTGTTAGGCATCCCAAGAGAATGAGATGTCCTTGGAAAGCAATGTTTGTTTGTGTTTTGTTTTTTTCCAAATATTCAAGCAGAATTGAAACTTGTAGTTTTTCCTTCAGAGTAGTCAAGTTGGACACCTATATACTTTTACCAATCATGCTTCCGTTGCTCAAAATATTTCCAGAATTCCTCCTTTGGAATTGCCTTCAGAAAGGTTTACATATCAGCTCTATTACTTTGTAGCCATATCTCTTTTTTTGATGACACTAGCATTTCCCCGCATGATCCCAATCATCGTCACCAGATGCGGCTGTGAATCACTTTCAGTTATTTCCGGAAATCACGTCCATCCTGAATGCATGGCGATTTACTGCCCGGGGAGTCATTCCAAAGGATGTGTTCAGAAATCATTAAAATGCGTTTATGGCTTCAAGGTAATGACATTTAAAGGACACACCAATTCATCTTTTCACATTCTTATCTGTTCAAAAGCCAGCCACTAATATAAGGCTTCATATCACTTATATTACCTGGGTTGGATATTCTGATCGATGCTGTGATATAATCCCTTGTTAATTTGTCATATAAAATCAGACATCTCCCTCCCTCTCTCTCTCTCTCTCTCTCTCTCTCTCTCTCTCTCGGTGCTAAGAAGTATGAACAAGGTCCAGAAACTTGATGGTCTTGGGTCTACAATAGGGAACATCTGAGATCTTGAACACTGTGCACCAGCTGGTTGTTTCTAGGCCTCTGCTGTGGGGTCGCTCTGTGCAGCACAGCATTTCTGATGCATCTGTTATGAGCAGTTTCCCCTCAGTTCCTGTGATCTGAAACAAATTCCAAGGTAGTTATTAGCCGCTTTATATAAAGAATTCAGTTTTCTATAAATTATTTAAATGAGAAAACACCTAAAGATAAGTATGAAGTGACAGAAAATATAAAATATGTCTAGTTGAATAGATCATTATTTCTGTTGCATCCATTCTCAACTCCTGGCCTCACTGGAATGGGGTGGGGGTGGTAGGGAGCTGCTCTACCGCCTCTGATATCCATCTGCTGTCCCTCTTAGATTAAAGTTAGTGGCATTGGCTTTGAGCTAGGTGATGTTATTGTGTCTCTGTTGCATCTATGATAGGATCAATTTATTTTCTTTCTTTTTGTTCTTAAAACACATTCTCTTCTGCCCGGCCGGGCGTGGCTCAGCGGTTGAGCGTTGACCTAGGATCCAGGCGATTGGGGTTCAATTCCCGGTCAGGGCACATGCCCAGGTCGTGGGCTCAATCAGTGACTCTCTCATCATTGATGTTTCTATCTTTCTCTCTCCCTCTCCTTTCCTCTCTCTGAAATCAATAAAAATATATTAAAAAAAACAAAAACACATTCTCTTCTTACCCCAAGCAACTGTTAGTGTATTTACTGCTCTTCCTTGCCAAATAGGTTTCTAGACTTGGATTGCATGGTCTGAATGTTTTCTTTTAATTGCAGGGACTGACACACTGATGCCAACTTCTAATTTTTCCATGTAAGAATATATATATAAAATAGTATATTTTATAGTATAAAATCTATGATTGCCATCATTTGATGAAAGAAAGGATATTTTAACCTTTAAAAAAAGTATTAAAAGACATAACCCTAGAATAAAGGACAATGGAATAAATTTACCTTTTCACACCCTACCTGAGCACACACATTAGAATAGATACTATTTTAAAAAAGCGTAACAAGTGTTGATGAGCTGTGGAGGTACTGGAACCCTTGTGCACTGTTGGTGGGAATGTGAAGTGGTGCAGCTGCTGTGGCAAACACTACAGCGGGTCCTCAAAAAGTTAAAGACAGAGTTACCATATGATCCAGATATTCTACTCCTGGGTATACACAGAAAGAGTTGGAAGCAAGGTCTTGAGGAGATATTTGTATACCCGTATTCCTAGCAGCATTATTTACAGTATCCAAACATCCAAAAATATCTGTCCATTGGCAGATAAGCGGGTAAACAAAAGGTGGTATACATTACACCACATAATATGCAGGTGGGGCAAAAGTGAGTTTACAGTTGTGAGCCCTTGAAACTGAGAGTTTATTCTTGTGTTATTATTTATTAATTGTACTATTTTCCATATGAACAACTGTAAACCCACTTTTGGCCCACCCTACTTATATTAAAAAGGAATGAAATCCTGACACATGCTACAACATAAATGAACCTTGAGGGCATTACGCTAAGTAAAATAAGCCAGTCACAAAAAGACGAGTCTGTCTGCTTCACTTGCATGAGGCACTGAGAGTAGCCCAGCTCATGGAGACCACGTGGAGCAGAGGTCGCCAGGACTGGTGAAGAGGGGATGGGAGTTGTTTAACTGGCACAGCGTTCCAGTTTTGCATGACGCAAAAGTTCTGGGGATGTGTTTCACAGCAATGTGAACTAGACTATGCACTACCAAACACTACTAAACTGTGCACTTAAAAATGATGAAGATGGAAAATTTTATGTTTCCCACTCACTGTTGAGGGCACTTGGGAATACCTCTTGTCCATAAAAAAAGAATGAAATCTTACTTTTTGCAACAGCATGCATGGACCTAGGGGGTATGATGTTAAGTGAAATAAGTCAGATAGAGAAAGACAAATACCATATGATTTCATTTATATGTGGAATCTAAAGAACAAAATAAAGAAACGAAATAGAAACAGACTCATAGATGCAGAGAACAGACTGGTGGTTACCAGAGGGGAGGCGGGTTGAGGGATTGGGTAAAAAAGGCGGAGGGATTAAGCAGCACAGATTGGTAGTTACAGAATAATCACGGGGATATAAATTACAGCCTAGGGTATATAGTCAATAATATTGTAATAACTACGTATGGGGACAGGAGGGTACTTGAAATATCAGGGGGACCACTCCATGAGGTATATGATTGTCTAACCACTATGCTGTACACCTGAAACTAATACAGAATAATACTGAATGTGAACTGTAATTGAAAAAAACATGGAAAGTGTCATGTTATATGTTTTTCATCACAATAAAAAATAAAATGGATGAAGCCTTCATCTTCGCCCTCCTCAGACGGGCACTGACTCTCAGTGGCTGTTTGAGAGCCACTGGGCCAGGAGGCCCCCTGCTGCTAGAAAGGGGCCCAGGTTTAGGCTGCAGACATGTGTCTGTTTTCATGCCAGGCCCATAGTGTCATGTTTGTCATAGCTTTGTAGTCCTATTTTGAAATCAGGAGTGTGGTGCCTCTAGCTTTGTTCTTTTTGCTGAAGTTTGATTTGGCCATTCGGGGTCTTTGGGTTCTATATGAATTTTAGGATTGTTTTTCTATTTCTGTGAAAAATGCCATTGGAATTTCGGTAGGGACTGCATTGAATCTGTGTATCACTTTGGGTAGTATGGACATTTTAGCAATATTAATTTTTCCAATCCATGAGCACAGAGTATATTTGCACTTATCTGTGTCGTCTTCCATTTCTTTCATCAGTGTCTTACGGTTTTCAGTGTACCGGTATTTCACCTCCTTGACTCAATTTATTCCTAAGTGTTTTATTATTGCTGATGCTATTGTAAATGGAATTGTCTTCTTAATTTCTTTTCCAAATAGTTTGTTAGCTATAGAAATGCTACTAATTTTTGTATGTTGATTTTATTACTTTTAACAGGGTTTTTATATAGAAGATCATGTCATGTGCAGTGTTTCAATATCTTAATAATCAGTAGGCTCATACTGGTAAATGCCAGCTCAATACTAGCTGGCCCTTTAGGTTCGCAACAAAGTAAAAACATCTAAACTCTGCGGTACTGAACTGAGTTGGGGTGGGTAGGGATTTGTCTTCATCGGAGCAAGCTGGCTAGGGGAAACAAAGTAGCCTAGGCCAGGTTTATGGGCTTGAGAGAGGATCAGGGAAAGGGATGGTAGCTGCAGGCCAGCTAGAAAATGAGGGCAGAGCTAGGTGAGCTGTGGTAAGGATGTGGGCAGACGGGAGAAGTTGGAAAGAGCTAGTGGAAAAACACCTTTCTCCATTTTTCAAGGGAGTGTGCAGAAGCCTGGCGTAAATAATTAACCCTGCAAACTTTAAACATAAGGGCCGTTAACAGTTCCATCTTCCTCCCACTACTCTGTTGGAGCTCATAGCCAACCACACAGCAGGTTTTCTGACCAGCAAACCAATAAATAGCTGGAGAGTTCTGGAAGAAGTTAGCCTTGTCCACATTCAGGCTCGATAGCTTCTTGGCGTTTTGTGGGCACAGCCTCATTGTAACCTCCTTTCCCTTCTCCCATCTGGAGGGGATGATATTGCCAAAGGAAAGCTGAAAGCCAAACAGGAACCGGGAAAGGCAGCAAAATGCCTGGGGGGTTCCCTGAAGAGCTGAGGGCCGGGCGGCACCTTCCACTGGAGAAGTTTGTCCACCTCAGGGCCCCCACCCCCGGTGGCGATGGCGGGGGTGCGCGTGCACCTGGGCTCGTGCGCACATGGGTGCATCTGCCCGCGTTTTGCTGATGCAGAAACAGAGGCGTGTAGAGAATGTCACATTCCCAGGACAATAAGGAATTACTGGAGGATCCAGGAACAAACCCCAGTCCCTGAAGCGGGGAAGCAGGAACTTAGTGCTAAATTTCTTCTGTATGTCCCTTCTTCTCACATCCCCTCTCCTCCTCGCCCCCGTTCGCAGAACCTATGATCCAGAATAGGTCTGCAGTATAGTTGGGATTGGGGGAAATTATCACAGACAGTAGGAAAGAATGGGGGACATGCTGTAGGAAGAGTTCCCTGGACCATGGCAGGGCTGAATATATTATTGGCTGAGTGGAGAAGTGAGGGTAAGGCTGGGAGTGGCTGGGAGCTACTGGACGAGCGGGTAATAACAGCAAGGACGCTGGGCACTCTATGCCTGACGCCTCTGGGCCCCTACATGCACTGTCTCGTTTGACGTCCACAACAACCCTGTGGTGTGTGTACTGTGGTCATCCCATTACATGGATGAAGAAACTAAGGCTTACGGGCAGCTTGGGGAGGGAGGGAGATGCTAATTTGTAGTGTTTGCCAGTTTCCATGGTGTAAAACATCGCCATGGCCCCTTTCACGTGACCAACATGAAGTCACTGAACACAGGATTGGGAAGAGATGCACCAAGTGACCAACATGAAGTCACTGAACACAGGATTGGGAAGAGATGCACCAAGTTCGCCGCTGAGTGCTGACTCGAGCCAGCTCTAGCTCATCTCTGCTCAGAGGAGTTAAGTTCCCAAGTCACCTCCCTGCATGTTCATGCAACTAGTTCTCACCTCAAAACTGTCCTCTCGCCAATGCCCTATAGCACCTTGGTGTTAAATCACCCAGGATGGAAAAAGGAGGGGAAAGGATAAATGCTTTTCATTTTTTCAGCCCAGCAGTCGGAAAAGCAGAGTTCAACGATCCATGACCCACTGAGCCCCAGCTGCCGAAAGAGAAGAGAGCCTTGGCCTTAGCAGATAGTTGCATAAACTCTCTGTGGACAGCAGGCTTCTCAGGGAGACGTAAGAGGCAGCCGAGGCAGAGTTCACTGGGAAGGAGCCGAAAGAACCTTCCTGCTGGACCCCTGGGGTCCCACTCAAGGCTGCCGGTGCGGGGGCAGAGGTGCTGCTCCGCAACTGCCCTGGAGGGTGTGGGGTCAGGGTCAGGTTTCCAGGGCTATTCCGAAGCCAAAGACAGTGGGCTTGTAGGGGGGTGGGGGTCGCTTCCAAATTGTTCCATCCTGCTTCCGTGTTGCCTGCTGGACCCGCGCTTGATTGCTGTAGCGAAGGCCCTGGCTTGCTCACGGCCGTTGGCGCTTGGTGCTTAGTTTGATAAGCTCTGAGCACAAGGAGGCGTGTTGGAAAGAGCTCTGGAGTGGATTCTGGTCCCAGCCCTGCCATCATGGGTTTGCTGCTCTGGGCCTGTTTTTGTCATTTATAACACAATGGGGCTGGATTTGATTAATTTTTAAAAATCTGCTCCAGCTGTAAAAGGCTACAATTCCATGACACTTAAATATTTTCATTTCCTAAGTGTGATGCTTCATGAAGAAAGTCTGATGGAGCAAATTAAACTTGGATATAGAGTAACAACAACAATAAACATTTATATGGTAGTTGTTAGTGCCAGACACTGTTACAAGTGCTTTACGGATGTTAAATCTTTTAATCCTATAGCAATCGTTCAGAACAGGTAATGCTACATGGAATGGATGCTAACTAAGCTTATTGTGGTAATCATTTCACAATATATGCAAGTCAAATCATTCTGCTGCACACCTTAAACTGACACGTTTCTGTGTGTCAATTATACCAGTAACACCGGAAAAACGAATAAGTAATATTATTATCTTCATTTTGCACATGAGAAAACAGGCACAAAGTGGTTACGTAAGCTTATGGGATGGACACTATTCTTACCCCTATTACATGGATGAAGAAACCGAGGCTTACAGGCAGTGACGTGCTGCTGGCTTGTGGCAAAGGACGAGCGGAAGGGCCCAGCGTGGGCGCAGCAGCCCCGTGACAGCCCGTGAGCGCCTGGCCAAGGGAATCTGCAGAGGCAGGAACAGTAGGGCCAGTGCACCCCCTCCCGGTCCCTGCAGGATGGCCTGGGTCTGAGCCACACCACAGTTGTACAAAGAGCAGCCTGGAAAGCTAACCTCCAGCCCCCCACCTCCTAACTGTGCTGCACCACTGAGCCTGCTTGGCTCTGCTGGCCCCAGGGCAGTGGGGGGGGTAGGGACAAGAATCTCAGCTGATTCCCCTCCCAGAGTCCTAAGCGATGCTCTCAGCATCGTCCCTTCCTGCTTCCCCTTATCACCTCCTACAACCCCTCGAGACCAGGGGGAGGCTCCCGCTTTCCACTCCACTATTGCAGGCCCCCCTGTCCTCAACAGCAAGCCTGTGGGCGCCAAAGGGATCTTCCCTCTTCACTGAAGAGCCTCTGGGCTGGGTCCTCAGAGACTGGCTCCTGACCTCGTCGGGAGAGGTGATGTGGGTCCCTGCAGGTTCCTACTGGGTGTGCCAGCAATGAAGGCCCTCACCCTCACCCCCTTTTCTGGCCACCTCTCAGGGTTGTGTCTGTAGGGAGCAGACTGAGGGGGGAGGTAACATCTTCCGCCAGAGAAAGAGCAGGCTTGCTGTTGAAGAGGTGACTGTGTAAACTCAGTGCTCCTTGGCCACGACACAACCATTCTCACCCTTTCCCCAGGGTTTCCTGTGAGCACCTGGTGAGGCCCAGGGAAGACCCTACAAAGGAAGCAAATTGGGCTCTGTACTCTCACATTCCTCACACTCAACCTTTACAATTCCTTAAAAACCTTAGTAGATTTCTTCTTACTAACCTGTGGGGCGTCTAGAAGCATCTGCCCTGACCAGGCAAGCGCTCACAGCCATTCCTCCTTGGATGTGCCCGAGCTTCCTTGGACTTTGCGTTAGTTGGCTGCATGCAATCTCAGCTCTCTGATAGGTTCAAGAAAAGCTGGGAATTTGCAGATATACTGGCAGATTATCACTTATTTGGTTAAGGGGTAACATGATGAACCGAGGACAATGATTCAGCAGTAGACAGACAAATTGGAGAACAAACCATCACGTAACAAGACAAAACTCTTGGATATTAAAAATATGATAAGGAGTGAACTAAGCCGGGAGTGAGTACTGCAGATGACTGTTGATCTCCAATGGAATCCTTTCTGAATTATACAATTCACAGCCATGTCCATGAGAAAAAGACTTTGAGAAAAAGACTTCACAGTTACGGTAGGCACACACAATCTCATTGACTGCTATGTCATGAGCAATAAACAAAGCATCCCAATCATAAGTTGTTGGTTGCTGCTCCACTTTGGGGACACATCAAAACCTCCGAACCCAAATCTGTCCCACTGAGAGGATTTGAATCAGCTCCTCTCCAGGAAACAGAAATTATAACTTTGGGGAGTAATGGCTTATCATCAAGTTGGCATTTCTAGAACTTGTCTTTACTTCTTCGATGATTAAAAAAAATTTTAGTTGCTTAGGGCACCAAGTCAGCACCTAAGAGTATCCTTAAAATTAGCACCATATCATTAAATTGCATGAGAGGGGCCACACATAGCAGGTCTCACGTGCTGAGGTTGCCGCCCAGACAAGCTGAAACACCGCAGTGGTTACGACAACTCAACTTGGCTTCGACAAGTATGTAGCCATCTGCTGACACCCACCAGTTACCTGGGGTGGAGCCACAGCGTTCCCAGACAGCCGGGCACCCCCAACCGTCTGAGCCGTGACAGGTTCCACTGTCTTCTCCTGAAGCTCTTTTTGTAATCGAGCAGTTCCAGAATCGCATTTACAAGCATTTCCAGAATCACATTTATGGACAGAAATGAGTCATAAGGATACGATGTGTCATATTTTAGCTGCTAGTGAATTTCTTGGGCACCTTCCGGTTAGTGGCTTGGAGCTTAACTTGAACTAACTGGCTTTCCCTGACTGTAAGATGAAGTGGGGTCCAGCGGAAACTGAAACTCCGTGTTCTCAACAGCTTAAAGGGGGGAGGGAGGGGGGTGGGTCAAAATCTGTGGCTGGTTCCCGCATTGGCCCAGTTGCTCATCAGAGAAACAAAAATAAATCCATATCATTTCACGTATCTTCAAATCAACAAATAAAACCCAAGAAGCTCTGACTCCCCCCTCCAAGCACTGAATGGGGTCCCAGAGAAAAACAGCTGATATTACAATATGATGCGCAGTCCCTGATCTTCCTTCTTCCTGAGAAATGAGCGTTTGACCGGGCAGGGTGTAAAGCAGGGCAGGGCTTTGCAGAGAGAGGGCTCCTACTGCTTCCAAAAGTGGGGAGCCACTGTCTCAGCCAAGCTCTGCCAAGGTCAGAAGCTTCTTCTACTTGGTCAGCAGCCTCCCTGATTCCAAGCTGCCCCCAGGACTCGGGAGAGTCTCCTATCGCAAAGCTGCCAAAGCAAGAGCTTTCCACACAGAGAAGCGTTTCTAACCACAGCCAGCGGAGCAAAAATTGTATTTTCTTTGGGCAGGAAGAACATTCTTCCCGAGCATAAAAATTGTATTTTCTGTACCATTACTGAGTCATGTATTCAAGAGCAGTTGGGAAAGCGAATTAGCCTAGAGGAGCTGTGTGGACAGAAGTTAAGAATATGGGAAATTTCATGCCTGGTAATTCCCCGTGTGCAAGTATTAAAACTTGATTTTCTCCTGTTTAAAAAAAAAAAAAGTTAAGGAGTATGGGTTCTGTGGCCAGATGGCCTGGGTTCAAATCTTACCTCTTCACTCCTTCATTGTGTGACCTCGGGGAAAATGCTTAATCGCGTCTGTGCCTCTGCTATTTTCACCTGGGTAATGAGACTCACAAGGCTGTAGTAAGGACTAAGTAAGTTGCCTGCAAAGAGCTTAGGGCCGGGCCTGGCTCATTGAAAGCATTGAGCAGATGTTACCTAAGGTTGTTTTGGTGGCAAACTTTTCATGTCTCAATTGCTTGTGATCCAAGAGGCGCCCTCTACCAGTCAGCAGAGCAGCATCTGAGAGGTGTCGTGGGGTTCGACTGAGCCTTTTGAAACTTTCCCCACGCCTCGCCCTGGGCATCTCTTCCATCTGCCTGGTCCTGTGCTATATCCTTTTGCAATAAACTGGGGATCTAAGAAGAATGTTTCTCTGAATTCTGTGAGCCACTCTAGCACATTAATTGAAAGCCAGAAGGGGCGCGGGACCTCCTATTTATAGCCAGTTTGTGAGAAGCACAGGTGGCAACCTGGACTTGCTTGGCATCTGAAGGGAAGGGCCTAGTGGAACTGAGACCTTGCCCGGTGGGGTCTCATGCTATGTCTCGTGCAGTGTCAGAGCTGAGTTAATTGCTCGGTGCTGGTGGAAACACACAGTCAGAGCACACCTTTGAGAGCCAGCCCCGCGCTTCTGAAAGTTGGCAGATCAGCAGTAGCCTCACTCCAGTGACTTCATTTCTCGGCTGAAGCTGAACCAATCCCTAAACATTCCCACATCTGAAAACCAGCCAACCCCTGAACTCCGCGTTTCCCCGAAACTCTGTAAAATTAGCAGGAGAGGAGCCCAAGCAAGTTCACCAGAGAACCAAGTGGCACTCGCAGAGCTTACGTGCCTCAACCCTTCTCCCGGCGGCCTGTTCCTATATGATGTGGTCTCCCCAGTAAACTGCGGGGGTGGAGACATCGCCTGAGTTTAAACCTTAGCGCTTCCCCCTTCCAGCTGTGGGACTTAGGACAAGTTACTTAAACATTCTGAACCTCATGGTTGTTGAAAGGTGTTCGAGGAGATCAGTATAACGCACATGGCCTGGCTCGAAAGGAGCTAAACGATATCAATAAGCCACCAGCTGACTTCCTTGACTACATCCCTAGAACCAATTAGCACTTGCTGGCAACTGACTCTCAAAACAAAATCCAGGGGTATGCACATGACATCCCTGTGCTCAAGTATGAAGGTGACCATGCTGAACCAGAAAGAAAAAGTCTAATTTTTTCATGTTCAGAGTCCTGAGTCTGTCACCTGCAATGTCATCTCATTGTGGTCAAATTTCAAAAAGCACTTTGCTCAAAAGACCCACTAAAGTCTACCCCCTTAACTCCAAATGTCCATGGAGGGAGAGGGGGATGGTTGCAGGTGCCTTTCAGCAGAGAAGATGGGGGTGAGGGCCAGGGGGAGACCTAAGCAATGAAACTGCTTAGCTGCAAAGATTTTGATAATGTAACTGCACAGAAAAACATGCTGCATGAAAATGGTGTCAATTCTGATGAGGAGAGAGCACACGGTCTCCACCAGCCTGCAAGCTCTCCCTGTGGCTGACTGCTGCAGGCAATGCCCCTCCCATGGGAGATTTGATGCAAACACAATATGAGCTTTGAGTCTCTCAGCAGCAGTCGGCAGGTGAATTTCCTGTCCTTCCCACCGTCCTCCCAGCGAAGTCCTTTCATCAGCTCCTCAGCCCAGCTCGCTCCCTGTCTCTCCTACCAAGGTCCCCTCCACGAAACCTCCCTGTACCAGACTGTCTGACCCTTCTCAGCTCCCGGCACCTCAGTTCCCACTCCCCTCCCAGAACCTTTGGGATCTTCTTCACATGGGTGAGCTCCCCCTTTACAAAAATGCCTACAGGCTGGGCCTGGGGACAGGTGCTCCTGGAAAACCGACCTTCGGCCCCCTTCCTGTGGGGAAGGAGCTGTGTGCTCTACCAGTTACTTCCATCTGGTGAGTGGGCAAGTCTGGGACCCAGTCTCCAGGGGGCGGCAGAGGGTTAAACCTGTGAGCAGGGAAAGCAAGCATCTCCTGCCTGGTAGAATCCTTGCTGCGTGGCACTGGGGTTCAACTGCAGCGGGACACACCCACAGGGAACTCTGGGGATGGGGAAGCCGTTCCTCCACCAGGAAACATGCTTTATTGTCTGCTTTATGTAGCGGCCTCAGTACAGTCCATATCCTTTATCAATAAAGTCCCCGATTTTTCTGTTGGCATCTTCTCGTCAATTGTATTGCCATCTCTTGGAGACAACCAGAAACTCTTCTGTCCTTAAAAGCCTAAGGTCTCTTCTGCCTGTCGCTAACTTTGCGCACACTCTCTAAGAAGTCTTACAACGAGGCATGGCCCATCCATCCCTTAAAGCCCTTCTCTCCAAAAGGAACTCTCAGCTCCGAAGGAGTGCGTGTCTTTCTGGCCTACCATTTATAAGTGGTTAATGCCACTTAAACCTAATAGGCACAAGACCCCATTCAGAGCTCCTTTCCTAATTCTTCAACCTATTTTCTATTTACCCCAGCCCCCTCGCTACAAGTTTATAAATTTCAACTTCACACAGGAATTCTGCCTAACACACAATTAAAGTTTGTTGATACAATGGTTACACCGAGAATCTGAAAACCAACCTTGCTGTAGGAGGAACAGGGCTTGAAGGATTTCTGAGCACGAGGACATACATACCTCATATTTTATTCAACGATTTTGGGATGAATCTGTGATAGGATTGTAACTCTGACCAAGCCCTACTGTCCAGATGGAGGATTTAGGAGCCACTACAGGTTATGGCAAAAAAAATAATAAGAAAGTAGAGGCAAAATACAGTGGCTTTCAATATATGTACAAATGGAAGCAGGCCCAAAACTTTTTAGTGACTTAGTTCACTGGCATTGAGTGCAGCTGCAGCTCTCTTTTATCATCACACATTTAGGGAAAGATTTCTAGAGAACACCAGTTTGAATTTCAGCTATTCAAATTCAGGCAATTGTGAGATGGCCCCGCTGCAAAGTGCCAAAGGGAAAAACCACCCTTTTCAGCTCCCTTTCTGGCTGCCAGGGCTCATCACCATCCACATTCTTCAGTGATTGCAAAGGAATCTCTTTCAAAGGACTGAATACATTTGTCAGGAGAAGGGATTTACATTTTAAATGATGTTTTTAGAAATTTCCATTTAATTACTACAGTCAATTTTTGTTTTTCAGTTTCCAATTATTATTCTCAGCATGGCCTACTTACCAACCATAAATTCTAAGCAAGTGCTTCTATATACATGAGATCTTATTTTTTTTTTGTTAAGGCAACTGAAGATAAATGCCAGGAACAAATTCAGTGGGAAAAAAAGCAAAACTATTTTTTGCTGAACATGTCAGAAGTGATCAAGGTGCCCTAATTTGGATTCTCTTCTGCCCTACAGGCTTATACAAGTAGACAGGGCCAGAGAGCTTGATGTATTATTATTTCCTCATGTGAGAGTTTTGTTTTTTTCTTTCTAGCTGTAGCGAAGTTCCAAAGGCAATTCTTTCTCAAGGAATCATAAAAACTTTACTCTGACCTTCGGCCTGAAAGTTGTTCTTTACATCGGGATTTGGAAATAACATTGAAATGAGTCCGCTACATAGGATGCAACACACTGGAACACCAAGGAAAACGCATCCTACCTTCTGTAGGTTCAAACCAATCAAGAAAGCTGCTGTCCAGAAAAAAGGAGCTGACTGTCCTCAGTTCTGGGTTGAACCAGTTGTTAGACAGACACGAGTAGAGCAAGAACGATGGGCCAGGTACAGAGACTCACCAGGGCAGAAAGCCCAAGATGCCTAGCAAAGGGCAAAACTGAAAAAACAAGAACCTTGTCCCCAGGGGAACCTGTCCTCCCCTAGCCTATGGCTGGCCATGCGGTTTAGACTCCCTGAGCTGTTCCTCCCTAAAGATAACATCTAGGCCTCAGTTGTATTTCAGCTCCAGGCCCAGAAAAGCAGCAAAACCAGACAAGTGGCCTGTGGCTACTTTGACTAATGACCTCCTGTCCTGGTACCGACCAATCAGTGGAGACCACGACCCTGAAAGAGCACACCAGGAAAGCTGATGAATATTCTATTGAGACCCTCCTGAGACCTTCCGTAAGATTCCCACCTGCAAGAAAGAGATAAACGCCCTCAGGACAAAGGACCCAGCAAGTGGAGCAGGCCAGCGCCATCTCCTTCCCCCTTATTCCCTAAGGGACCCCAGGAGACTTGCAACCAGGGGAGCAATGGGCGGCGGCAGCTCGTCCCCGGCTTACCGCCTGAACCTGTCTCCGGGGCCCCCTTCCCTTCTCTGGCTTCTCAGGGAGCCACAGCAGCCCAGCCCAGGCTCTCCTGTTACTTCCATGCACCTTCCTTGTTTCACTGTCCTAAGTATAATTATGGACCCAATACCTTGTGACTCAGGGCTGTGTAGCCTTCCCTTTGGATGTCCCCACCCCCCATCCCTTTCCCTAAATAAGTTCAGTTTCTCTTTATTCGCCATCTGCGATGACTGTCTGGCCTGCCCGCGCACCACCCACCTTAGCCTTTCACCCGATCACCTCTTTTCTGTGGGTAATGCCTTTCATTTTCCAGTTCACTTTCCTCTTCATGCCATTACTTCGAAACTGCCCTTCCTTTAGAGCAGCCGTCCTGTACACGCTGCACCTCAGCCACGATTTCTGTCTTGAGCAGACATAGGTGATTCGCTCTCTCCCCAGTTCAATGACATTGCTGGAGAACTTGACTTCAACTCTGTTAATTTTTATGTGAACTACTCGTATTGCCCAGAGAATACATCTCTTGCTCCTGTTTCCTCTTACTGAATGACAGAAATGCACAACAGTGTCCTGTGGCTGTCTGCTGTTGCTATAGCCAGGTTAAGAAGCCTGTCCACAAGAATCCATGTCACTTCCCTCCCCTTCCCATCAAGTTAGGACGAACCTTTTTCCTTTATCTCCACCCACCATCCACCTCCTCTCTTTGTAGGTGTCTAGAAGAATATTTTCCTGGATCGATCCTCAGGTCTGGGCCCAAATTATAGCTGAAAGAACCATCTACATCACCAACGTAAACAGAGCACACCTGGATTCCAGATTCTGTTTTTCAGGAATCTTGTTTTCTAACCCCCTCTTGCTTTCAAGCATCTAAAATCTCTATCAGTCCTTCCTGGTTTCACTCATTTTCACATGAGGTTTTTAGGTCTTGACAATTCCTTGCCACGTGCGAACTCCGTTACTTGCTTTCTTCCACGTACATTTCCTGGGCGTCCACGCTGTGCTGGAGGTCCTGCCGGCAGGGGACCTCAGAGAGTGGTCACCACTTACAGACACACGCTTACAGACTAACTGGTGGTGGCCATGGAGATAGTAAAAATGGTCATTTCTGCCCAGCTCCTGGCACACAGTAAGCACTCAGCTATCCGCTCAATGTTTAGAAATACACAGCACATGGTAGTGTATTTTTTAAAATCACCATTTGGCTGAGGAGTGTTTGCACTGCATCTGGGACTGTTCTAGATGAAGAGACTAAATAGGCATGACAACCAAACGCAATGCTTACCCCTGGGTTAAAAATTAAATAGCTATCAAACTGGTCCACGGGGAGATTTTAATCTAGACTGTGTGTTGGGTAATAGCACTAGATTAATGTTAAATTTCTTGAATGTGATCATCATACTGTGATTATAAGAATGCCCTTGTTTGGAAATATTAGGCATGAAGCATGATAATGTAATTTACTCTCAGGTAATTCAGAAAGAGGTTTATCTGTTTATAGAGAGAAATACACACAGAGTGGCAAAGAAATGTGGCAAAATGTGAGAAACAGGAAAATCTAGGGCATAGAAACTTGGCTGGGTGTTCATCATATTATTCGTGCATTTTTTCCTATGCTTTGAAATTTTTCAATATAAAAAGCTGGGAAAAGAAGATGAATAAAACCGAAATACTTTAAAACTACTTTAAGTGACGCTGGAGGAAAAGCCAGAGAAGAATTCACACCAGTTCTGAAACCAAACACAAATACTTTTTATTTATGGGATATCATTTTTACATCAATTCCATTAAAACCTAAAGCCAGTTTGCTGTACTCCAGTCAGGTGGCATAACAGTATGTGAGTTAAGCTGGGAGTCACGGGACTTGCACACGTTTATGGATGTAATGCAGACTCTGACGACACGAAGCACTCACAGTTACAGGTTTGCTGCTGTTCCCGTAACAGTAACCCCCAGGAGAAATTATTTTATGAAAAAAAGCAACCCATGTTTTGGTCTCATTTACAGATGCCCAACTATTTTAGTTGGTCAATGAATTCTATACATTTATCATACAACGTAACACATGAAAGAATGAAAGATAAGGCTTACAGAGGTATTTTAGCAGTTGTAAGAATAAAAACCAAGGGCAGGAACTTTTAAAGCTTTCCGTATAAACTTCGAAAGCACTGTTAAAATGGAGACTGAGTCAACAGAAACCTGTTGCAAAATCAGAAGGTCTGTCTAGTCAGATTTATAAAAAACTTAATTCAGAGTTCATGCTTCAAAAAAGCTGCGTGTAACATTACAGTGCATGTTGCTGCAAATCAAATCGTGAGGTTTCTGACCTACTGCAGCGGAAGCATCGAGTTGTAGTTACAACAGAGCCCTGCCGCGTGGAGCTCAAGCATGGAGAGGGAGGGATGGAGACCTGGGCAGTAAGGAGAAACCAGAAGAAGGCACCCTCATTTCTTTAACATTGGCCAGGAAGCAAGTGCTTGACAGCTGCTCAATTTCATGTAACTTAGGGACACTTTTAGAAAAGGTATATTATACTGTCCAACCCCTTCTCCTTCTCTTAAAAATAACTCTATAAAATCAAGGAAACCAAGAGCAGGCACTCTGCAGCCAGAGAGGTTTCTTTTTCAAAGTTTAAAGAGTTTAAAGATTTGCAGTTGTCTACATACACAAGATTATCTTTTTAGAACACTTTCGTATATACATTATAAAACAATTTCTAACTTGGGTTTCCCCCATCATCAAAAGTTAGCTGTGGATGAAATGTAACATCTCCCCTGTGAAAGTCCTGTATTTTAGAATTAACTGTGCTTAGTGTTTTAAAGTCTCCAGTCTCTAACAATAACTTTAAAAATACTCATCTATGATTTCTATTTATATGTTCATTTCTGATTTATAGTTGACCAAATTTAAGAACTGTTGACCTCACAATATGATTTTTTTAAAAACCTCACGGAATGCCTCTAAAAAAGTTGTTCTCCACGGACCTGAACCTGTGGCCAATCGCCACTGAAAGGAGCCTCTTTCAACACGTTGGTCTCAAGGGCTGTGCTTGCCACCAACATCTCCTATTCTTCTCAGGTACTAATTTGCGCAAACTGGTATGAATTTAAAAGGCAGAAGTGAGCCTACAATTCCTAAACAAGGAATGATTAAGTATGCTTAATTACTAGAGTTTTCCAAACTTCTGGTTTATTTCACAGCAAACCAAGCCTTTCTACTTGGTAAAGAAAGGAAGCAATTCTACCAGATCATGATTTTGTATATGCGCACATGCTGTATTTACATACAAAATGTCTGTCTTTGGTGGTTCAGTTAGAGAAAAAAATATGAAAATCTGAACACTGTTTGCAAAGAAAGTGTGAAATCGTGGTCAAGAGTAGCACTGTCTGTGTGCTTCTCTCACTGAATGCCATTTAAAGGTTTCACATTTAATCCAAAAGATTTCAGCCAGACTTTGAAATAATCCAAACCCCTTTCAATAGTTACATGTTCAATCATGAATCTTGCTCACAACGGGAGCGTTCACTGGTTCAAATGCACCATTAGCGTTTTACTTGGTTTAAATTATTAGACTTCTGTATTTTCACAAAACTTTAGGGACTAAATTAGTCATTCAATAGCACCAGATAGTTGAGGGGGGAACATGTTATCTATACATTTCCTAAAAAAGGGTAAGGCAAGGGAGGGAAAAAAGACAAAATACAAACCTAAAAATCCATCCTATTTACTCGCTTCCTCACCCACATAAATAATGCTATCACCTTCCTGCACACGTGACTCGGGTCCGAGGAGCGGCCTCTCCGGGGACGGTCCTACCGTAACAGAGTGAGCGCAATGCTGGTGGTGCGTGTCCACTGCCTGCAATGGACATTCTGCCAGGAAAAGCCTAGCATGAAAGGAACAAGGAAAGAAAACGAAACAAAACACCTCACTTACAATAGAGCTCTTTTTCCAAAAAACTAGAAAATTCGACACCATGAAAGTTTAACTAAAAATCCAAGCCACAACTAAACACTGCTCTGCAATTAGAAAACGCCAGCAAACCATCGGGTTTCCATGGAGGAGGCAAAACTAACTTTACTGAGAATAGCACAGAGGCATCAGCAGGCCAAACACTAACGAGAAGAAAGCAAAAGACAAAGGAAAACCACTGAAGAAAGTATAAGTTTATAACCGTTCTATTAAAAAAAGGTGCAATTTTAATTTGTTCATTTGTACCTATATTCAAATCACTACAGCTTCTTAACATTAGAAAATAAAAACCTAAACCTTGCATGGTGGAAATGATCGGTGACATGGTACATGTCTCTATGTTCAAATAATTGTAAGTCTCATCATTTAAAAATGCTAATATTCAGGTAAACCAAATTATATTTGGCATATGCCTCTGCAAAGTAGTAACTCCCACCTCCTTCCAAAAGTTGGCCTCTTGAACAATAAGGTGAATTCTGGCAACATTTACTTATGGTAAAATTCTTCTGTCTTGTTTTCTGAAATGCTACATTTGAGACCAAATAAAGTATAATTGGTTCATCTGAAAAAAGGGACTAGAAATATGCCACAAAAATTATTTTTACAATACATTTTTGCAGAAATAATCTCTAGGTGAAGCTTTTTCTTTTTATACACATATACAAAATTTAAACAGCAATATACACATAATCACAGTGAGGACGTTGGCAAATTCACCAATCTGTAGTGTAAATACAAACTGCAAAAGCAGCCTTCCAAGAGAACAATGCTACTCAGCAGGCAGAGCTGGCCATTCAATAGCAAACACCAAAAACGTCCCTGCAAAAGGGAGACAGTGCAAGAAAAGCAGCATGCGCTTTGATACGAACAGCAATTTATGGCTAATGGCTGACAGAACTGTGGTAACAGCGACTCTCGAGCTGCTATGAGTCAAGTCCTAGGACATCTGCTTGTCTTTATACCACTCCACAAACTCGTCCAACAAAACTGGCCCTGAAGAGAGAGAGAAAACAGATGGTTCAGGCTTTTACAACAAGGACGCGCGAGCATGCCGCGCAGGGAAGGGGGCCCAGCTACGTACTTACATGCGCCATCTTCGTCGTAGTTGCTGAGGTCAAGGTTAATTGTCCTGCTAAACTCTAGCACATTGCACCACTGGTCTTTGTTAATAACTTTGTATTTTGATTGCTGATGGAGGGAAAAGTAACAGGAATTACTGACACAATTAACAAATGTGACGCTTCAATTGCTGTACGAATCGACTTAACACAGTTCATAAAGGTGAACTCCGCCCATCTGGTGTGTGAGCACCCGTCTAGGAAGACAGGGAGAGCGCAGGGGCAGAGCTTAAGACGACAACTTTCCTTACAAAATATTACGGGGCCCACACAAAATGAAACGCACATCAAAGAAACAC
The DNA here is from genome assembly GCF_054644295.1 of Miniopterus natalensis. Lineage (NCBI taxonomy): Eukaryota > Metazoa > Chordata > Mammalia > Chiroptera > Miniopteridae > Miniopterus > Miniopterus natalensis. Next base: position 173,977,251 of record NC_142081.1, read on the forward strand.
AATTTTATACCCCTAGAAGTGAAATTTCTAGCCTGTAAAAGCCCTTTTATATAAAATGGGAATAATGTCTACTTGACAGAGATGCTGCAAGGATTAAGAGATAACTTAGGTAATTTATGTAAAGTCCTTCATTCACGCTTGGCACACAGCAAGCGCTAAATAAAGAGTAGCTCCATGAAGAAGTCCTGAAATGGCCAGGATGCTCTGTGCCAAGCTGTGAGCTAAAGCACACCCAGCAGTGGCAACCTGACCAGAGGGCTCAGACTATGTGCTCTAGCCATTGAAGAAATTACTGTTCTAATAAGTCAAAACTTCAATCTGGTCATAAAAGTAATCAGAATAGCCATGGAGTAGTTTTCTATTCCTCTCAGACAAGAAATATGCCATTTGTGTATTTTAAAATACAGTATTCTTGTATGAAGATTTGAAAATAAAAGCCAGATCCAACAATTTTTAAATCCTAACCACTAATATCAGATATACTAGAAAACAATACAAGCACACAAAAACCAAAGAGAGTTGAGCCAATAGTTTTGAGGGTGCAAACACAAGAAAAGCTAAAAATGAAAAAATTACTGTCTCCTTTTAAAAGAAAAATGCAAATAAGAAAGAGAACAAAGCAGACTAGATGTTTCACTTTCTAAGCAACTAAAAGCAAGAACCAGTCACTAAGACAGTTGGTGAGGCTCCTGGAACTGTGCAGAGTCGAACTGGCTTGCGGCAAGGACTTCCGCTAAAGAATCCTTCACACTCAGGCTCAAATCCACTAAACTCTCTCAGAGCAAGAACCTGTTTCTACTCAGCTTCCAAATAGAGCTAACACTTCACAGGATTATCAGAGGAATAAAGAAATACTTCTTATATTAAAACTAGTTTTTATACCTTTCTTGAGGAGTTCCAGCTAGCAGCGTTACAAGAACTTTTTAGTAACAGTCCTCAAAGAATCGTATCAGTTGGAAGTTCTTCCAGACAATTACATAAAGTCGTAAGAAGGATTATTTCAAGAGCGAAGCTGGAGTCCGGGAAAGGTCCAGGAATCTCTCAAAGACCCAACACCCTCATCCTTTCATGCGAAGAACATTTTTTAAAAGGGTTTGGGGCAAAGGGGAAAAAAGAGGGAGTTTGGGGCTGGAGGACAAGAAGGATGCTATCTATATATGACAAACCTACTAACTCACACTTACATCTCAAGTACTTCCAACTCCTACACTATCTCACTGCATCAAAACCAGCTCCTCATAGCCAGTAGCTCAAAGTTTTTATTCATCCTTAAAGCAACAAATGATGAGGTAAAGTGCTGGATTGTTTCTAACACAAAGTGAAGGAAATTTAAACTAAAGCAGATTCTGTCAGTTTGCCTAACGCTTAGATTGATTCAAGGTCCTCAAGTTGCTTGGAGATAAGAGTAAAGATGACTACATTACACACTTCTTTTAACAAGAAGGCCGACGTCTACTTTTTAATCTCTGCTTAATAAAAGTGAAAATTCACCTAAAGCCACAGAGGAGAGTAAATCTTGTTTTACTATTGTTATAAGGAGCAGGAAATCTGAACAAAAGTAAAGCCTTTAAAATGGTGACGAGAGAGGAGAGCAAAGCACAGAGTTGTAGCTGTTTCTGATGGATTTGTACTGGGAGCGATGCAACACAGTATTAAATTCACACAGATGCCCGCAGAGAACAGGAGTTGCTGATTGACAGCAGTTATGCCACCATAATTCCTATAGGCAGAGAAGTATAACAAACAGAAAATTACATAAAATAGTTAAATAAAGTATACTTGGTAGTTCTAAGCAAGCAAAAATACATTCCATAAAATAACAATTTGGTACCTCTAAGAACTGGTGAAAAACTGGAAAAAGGGGCCAGATTTTTCCTAATAACAGTCCCAACATGCACTTGGCAGTGTTTATGTCTAGGCTGCGCTGGTCCTTTTCCTGTTTAACAAACAAAAACAAGGATGAGCCAGATGCCCCAAATAATAAATTCCAATCATCCAAATTTCTATTTCATGTCAGCAAGACATTAGCAAGCAGCTCGACCATTTATCATACACCATAAAATCCCTGGGTCTTGACTAAGATGGGGGAAGGGAGGCAGGCAAACACAATGGAGGTTTGCTCACTCAGGTACTACATAAACATACTGGCAGGAAGATTCATGTCAATTGAATGATCACCCTGATGCAAAATCCATTAGTTATGTAGTAACAGTATCTACCATTATTTCACAGGATAAATAAAAATCTGTAACTCAATCACTTGCTGTTTGACATTTATGATAATTACCAAAATCATAACTGCTCACCCCAAAGCCCAAAGTTTAACTAAATGGAGTTTAAAGGTTTTGATTTCCATGCTTAGGAATCAGGAAAATATTATTTTTCTAACAATTTATTTCGTTGAGTTGTTTTTCTTGTACCTGAAAACACTGGCATTAAAATCAGCTCACAATAAATGCTGGGGCGCTGGAGATTCTCTCCAAGTAAGGGGGTGTACTCACCCACCCTCTCTGGGAGGTAACAGTCTATTAGTCTTCTTACCTTGGACTTGTTGGATGTGAAATCTCCTAGCAGAATACCCCTAACTAGTAACCGAGTGAAAGACAACATTTCATAAAGAAACCAGAAAAATAGTAGTACATAAACCTGAAACGGGCAGATGAAGCTCATCCACTTATATTTGCAACTAGGGTCCTAATTTCTCATTCTCTGCTAACAAATTCTCCTTTCGGAACTACAAATGGGGAGTTTCTATGTGAAGGGACAGAGGACCCGGGGCCATAAGCCGTAACCAGACACACAGCCAAAGCCAGCCTCCACGTGACAGCTCAGCTCCCGTGGAAATTTGCAGAAGCCCGCTCCTACAGAGGGAGAGCTCCCGGCTACCGCGCTTGCAGGGGAGTCTAAATGCTCGCCACACTAAGGGATGACGCCGTGACCACCGCAGCAGCCCACGCAGCCATGCGCGTCTCCCGCTGAAATGCAGCACTACCTCACCGACTCGGACGGTGAAGTGCTCTTCAGTACACGGAGACTTCTGGCCTTGACACTGAATTTAAAAGCGAAGGATTTAAACACAGCAAAGGTAAGGCCTCACTCAACAGCAAACACAGTGGATGAAGATACGGAAAGATGTGCACTAGGTCTGTCCTTTGGTCCCGGTCATACAACCTAACGACCGTTCACCAACAGACCAGGTCAGGTAGCTCCGCATCACCCTTCTCTGTTAACAGGCCACACAACTTATGTCTAGTGGGGGGCTCCCCGATCCCACAGTTCAATGCCAACAGGGAGGGCCTCCTTCCCACAGCATTCTCTGCCTGTCTGGACCATGCAGAGCACCCTGCTCAGGGCCACAGCCTTAGTCCTGGAGGGGAGGACAAGAGAAAGGTACTCTAGAGACTGTCCACCTTTTGCCAACCAAGCCTCACTGGTTCGCTGCATTTCAAAGGCTTCTACTTCTGTGATACACTGTGCAAGAAATGGAAAACTTCCTCTTACCCGTGACAGAGGCATGGCAGACGGCGCCAGCACACCATTCTATAAAGCAATCCACATGAAAAATGAGTCAGCTGCTGAAAACACACGTGGCACCGCAGGGCTGGGCCAAAGTTGAACAACAGCCCACGTAGCACCGGGCTGACGGCACTGGCACTTGGGAAAAGCTTTCCCTTGGAAAAGTTTGTAATCATTCACTAAACCTGAAATCACTGGTCTTGCCATGATACATACTGTGCCTTTTTCCCACATCATCAACACCTATGTCCCCATCACAATGGACATACACCAAGGTGACAAAAAGAAAAAAAAGATACAAAAGACCTGGACAAGACTCTGCAACAATATAATCATCTGACAAACTGATGATCATGAAGGACTTCGATGTATGTGTTTGGTTGGCAGTGATGCCCAGACAGGGAGGAAAGGCATCAGACTCACAGGACCGGAAGCTGAACAGCACTCACTCACTCCTGCTCTGCAAGGGTGCCAGCCGGCAGCTCGCAATCACTAACACCATCTTCTGCCTAGCAAATAAGAGAGAGATATTATGGATGCACTCAAGATCTGAACAGTGGCATCTCACCGGTAACCAACATTGCCTGTGGGTAGATTTGAGGCTACATGCAAATGTCCGTAACTGGAAACACTCAGAATTCCTGGGAACAACAGTCGAGAGACCCCACAACAAAAAGCTACTGGATATCAAAATGGAGACACGCCCATGGGTTCTCTGACAGCAATGATCCTAACAGCATTCTCTGCCAGGGAGTTCCCAATTAAAAGTAAAATGAATCTCCCAGGATGCTATGAAGCAGGGCGTTTAAAAAATGATGATCACCATAACTAATTCAGAGAGTACAGCAAAGCCATCCAGAAGCTCCTCGCAAGAAATCACAGTAGACAACTGCTCCCAGGTCCATCTAAGCAGAAAGAACCTTGAGACAGGCTCTCAAGAGTCAATCAGCACCCCCAGCAGGCCCATCAAGTTCAAAGAGGAAATGAAACTCTTCTCTGTGCTCACCTCTTGACTCAAGATGTGTTGGTATGTATTTCATAAATTTTAATTTACATCAGATCAGGCCTCTCAGTGGTGCAGCTATAAAACCAAAGGATCCTACTCTGAATATTCTAAGAAGTTATGTTTTGTATATGGAATAAATGCACTCCTCCAGCTAAAGACTAGTAACAGCTAATGTACAGAATATTGACATTTTATTAAGGTCTGATTTGAAGTTCTAATATGAAAAAAAAATTACTGCCTTTGTTTATGTAACACTGTTCCAGTATAAGTCTTCCTATGATATGTGAAAATTAAGCATTTTTTTCTTTAAATGGCACAAATGGCTTAAGAAACAATAATTGAAACAAATAGGTAACTATATATAAGCAAATATAAATGGTATCATAAAAATGAAATCCTTAACTATCTAGGTATCCAGATATGCTAGTCAGAGGCCCCCAAGTACTACAGGTGACCCATTTCCAATTTTCACAAAGCTTTGATAGCTTAGGACTTGTATGTGAAAGGTGAACATTTAATTATTAAAATTATAAAGAAAAAAATCTTCAAAAGGAAAAAAAATATTCCTAAAATTTTCAAGAACTAGTTGGACTCAAAAAAAACCATGATTCACCAACATAAACGGTGACAACCAAGTCAGAAACTGGCACGTGAAATCAAAAGGACTAAAATGAAGACCTATGACATACATCACAGAATTCCATCTGATACCACAGGGATTACAAAAAATAGAGAAAATGCAGTCCCTTCTTTAACACAGCTACCTAAGTCAACAAACACAAGGTAAAAACAGAGAGCTCTAACTCGAATCTTAAGTAATGTGACTCAGTTTACTGAAAATTTAGTCAATCAGTTATTTGAATGGGAGCTGAGTTTTTTCCTTTTAATATACATTGAAAAAAACCACACAGCCAGGCTGGGAGTGGCTCAGTGGCTGAGCATCAGCCTAGGATCCAGGCGATTGGGGTTCGATTCCCAGTCAGGGTACATGCCCGGGTTGCAGCCTCGATCACCAGTCGTGGGTGTGCAGGGGGCAGCCGATCAATGACTCTCTCATCATTGATGTTTCTCTCTCTCCCTCTCCTTTCCTCTCTCTGAAATCAATAAAGATATATTTAAAAAGAAAAAAACCACACAAGCCATAAAACCCAAGAGTATCGTCCCACTGGGAAAAATGAATCTAAAGAATTATGCTCTTAGAACTTACCCAGAGTTATTTACAGATCACAATGTTTGCAAGGTAATTCATTAAGCTTAACTATTGACATTTCCTTAACAAAAGAAAAAAATCTGCCAAAGGGCACAGTCTTTCCTCATCGTTTTATTTGGTACAGATTCTCTTACTAAGCATCTCTCTTGGAAAATAACGAGGTTTGCAGACACCTAAGCAATATGAGTAATAATTCAACAACCATTTCTAATTCTCTGGTTAAATTTTAGTGAGAATTTAATCTGAGTCAGAAATTGTTCCAAGTACCTTATACTTAAATTCATTTAATACACTAACCCTTTTAGGATAGGCATTATTATTATCCCCAATTAATAAATAAGAAAACTGAGGCAAAGGGGGTTAAAATGATAGTTATTAAGTGGTAGAGCTGGGACTTGAACTGGGAAGTCTGATTCCAAACCTTCATTGTGTACCATCTCACTTCCCTGAGAAGTAATGAGGAAGAGAGGTTTAAATATAAACTCACATACAGTCCAATTAGCTCTACAAGTAACTGGAGAGCAAATCTGTGTCTGCAATAACCAGAGTAATTTTTTTAATTGAGGTATAATTGACATACAATATTATATTAGTTTCAGGTGTAAAACAGAGTGATTCAACATTAACATACATTATGAACAAAGAGTAATCTTAAAGATAAAACTGACAAGGTTTTCAGGATAACGGACCTGGGATCCGATGACTACATATTCTTCCTACTCGTGTCCTCACCTAACCTACCTTCTCTCTTTTCTTTGTAGTTTACAATGAAAATATGAGAAAATGTAGAGAGGTGCATGTGTGTGTGTGTGTGTGGTGTATTTCAGGAGTTGTGTGGAGAGGGAAACAAATACATTAACAAGCATAGTAGTTAAGAAGAAACTGACTTGTTAGGACATGAATGAAAATGGTCATGACAGGCTGAGGTTAGTCTGGTGGATCCTCTGATGAACACAAGACCCAGTAAATTTTCCCTAGCAAATTCTATGAATAACATCCATAATAATTTCTAGTTTAAATAGAAGTGACTGAGCTATTGTTTTACCTAGAAAGAGGAAGCCTTAACTTTAACAAGTGTGAACTCTTTCATCTTCCAATACCTCCTCAGAGATGGCAAATAGAAGCACTGGTACCTAGTGCTGGAGAAGTGAGTGCATCAAGGGACGGCCTGGCTTTGCCTCCAGAAAGCCCTGCTTACACCTTCTTAAAGCTTTATTTCAAGGAGTGCGAAAGCAAAGACCCCTCCCCACCGAGAAAGCTCCCAGAGTCCTGCTCACTGCCATTCCTTCTTCCTCACCTTGCAGGCCTCCTTTCTCTCCATCTAGCAGCTTCTCCTACCTTCGCTGACCCATCTCAATCCATCTCCATCACTCTAGGAAGGGGCTCCTCTCGACTCCCCTCTGCCCTCCAAGCCCACACACTTCTCCCTCCCAGTCCATCTCATTACTCTCTCCTTCCTGCATCGAGGCTGGACCACACCATTAGAACAGAATCCAAGAGCAGCATCACCATGAATTCATGGTGTCTGCTCTTGGCCAGGCCAAGATGCTGCTGCTACCAGGGCCTCTCTCAGCCCAGCATTTATCCTTCTCAAAATCCAGTGTCAACTCCCCCATGACTTTCAGCATAGTGCCTGGCCTCTGACTCAGAGAATGGAGAAAAATCAAACTTAACTGATGGTCAACAACTATTCCCAGATCAACAAAAAATTACTGTACTTAGTCTTTTATCTCATTCTCTCTGTCCAATCTTAATCTCTCCAGGTCCTTTCAAAAAGAGGAATCAAGGAAAAAAAAAAATGGCTCTTTTATTTAAAGGAATTAATATAACAATTTTTGTTTATATAGTAAGTAAAATTTACATAGGGGAGAAAACCCTACATATAAACATACTGAGATAAAATTCTACTTGCATGAGAGAACTGGCCATTTCAGCCCTTGAATTTATATCCCACCATCTTCCTCTAACAAGATCCCATAGGATGCTGACAGCTGTAAGTCAGGGAAGGTGGGGTGCCCCTGTGGAGAGGACACTGGCCTGCACCTTAGGGGCAGAGCTCGGACGTGTTAGCCCCTTCTCTCTGGCTGTTTATCCATCTGCATAGTGACAAGACTGGACCAGATGGCTTCTTATGGTTTCTGTCAGCTGCAAAGTTTCATAAGTCTATGATACCCGTAACACTACAAATAAGTTCAAGTCAAAGTAAAATTAGGAGAAAAATAATATAACTTGATAGCCAAGTGCTGTTTTTAATTGGCTACAAAGTGTGACGGTGAAGAAAAATATGATTACTCCCTTAGAATTATAATCTGGGTGCAGAGATGTTAAAGGGGTCATTTGATCACTTCCTGGTATTGTACTATAGTTTCTTTCCTAGCATATTAAAGCATAATATTTAACATATGCCATTGTTACTTTGAATATTTAGGATATTATAACTACCGAAAAGTTTAATTCCATTACAAGTTTGATTTTCAAAGGTCTGCTATGTTAATTATAAGTTACTACCTCTAGGACTCATTTTTCTAGTAGAAAAGAAATTGGAAAGATAAAAAGCTGAGTTCTGCTTCTACTCAAGGTGGAGTTAGAAAAATTAGATTTCCCCTTTTCACTTCAAACAGCCAGAAAACTGGATGGAATATATGAAATGATGGCTTTCACACACTGGACAACAGGAAGCACAGCACCATGACCCCTGAGAAAGAGGAAGCCTAAGGTGAGCTCTACAGTGATACCAGCTTACTGGGTGGAGGTGGTTTCCAGGCCACACAGCACAGGAAGGGGGAACCCAAACTGAGCCCAGTGGCCTTGCTGAGTTGGAAAAGACAGAGTTCGAGGAGGTGAAGATAACTACAATCTGCAGGTCAAAATACCAGCAAGATGGGAGCTGCACAGAGAAAAATCTGGAGCTCTACAGTGTGTCCCCAATCTGTGACTGAGGACTTATCTGTGCATATGTGGAGGAAACTGCTCGAGCCCAGAGAAAGACCACTGCAAAAGAGTAAGCAGGAATCCCCAGAGTTCACACAGGGCTGGGATCAGTTCGGATTCCCACCAGCCAGAGTGGAAAGATCTCATAAATGCTCAAGGGCTTAGGGTAGTAGAACCCTCAGAAGGGTACTGCTTTCCGAGTGGGGCTAAAGGCTGAAGGCTGCTCAGGACCAGCCCTTTCAAAGGATCAAATTAATTCTATGTAACTTATGTACCAGAAAAAAATTTAAATCCAACACTATTTAAAGGCATACAAGAAGACCCAGTAACCAACAACATAAAATTTATTATATCCAGCATCCAATTAAAAAAAAACAAGAACTACTAGTAACGCAAAGAAGCTATAAAATATTACTCATGGTCAAGATAAAAATTAACCAACAAAAAGAGACCCAGAAATGGCAGGGATGATGGAATGTGAAGACAACACTGTTAATACACTTGCTAGAAATATGTTCTGAATGTCCCAGAAGGTGGAAGAAAATATTATGATGGAGAGAGAAATGGAACAAAAAACAAAGAAAGACCCAAATGGAACTTCTACAGATGAAAAATAACAGTATCTGAAATGAAAAATATACTATACTGGCTAGGATTAACAGCAGATTAGACACTGCAGAAGAGCAGATTAATATTAGAAGACATAGTAATAAACACTACCAAGGAAACAGAAAGGGGGGAAAAACTGAAAAAAACTAAACATGGCATCAGGGGCCCGTGGGACAAGCATCTAACAGATATAACTGAACTCCCAGAAGAAGAATAGGGGAAGAACAGAAAAAAATACTGAAAGAAACAACAGTTGAAAAATTTCCCCATTTAATACAAACTATAAGCCCACAGATCCAAGAAACTCAACAAACCCTAACCAGAAAAAACATAAAATTATGCCTGCCCTGGACAGTTTTGCCCAGTGATTAGAGCATCAGCCCACGGACTGAAGGGTCCTGGGTTCAATTCTGCCCAAGGGCACGTACCTCGGTTGCAGCTCGATCCCCTATGTGGGAGGCAAGCAAGCAATGTGTCTCTCTCACATCGATGTTTCTCTCTCCAAAAAACAATGGAAAAAATATCCTCGGGTGAGGATTAAAAAAAAAAGAAAATTATGCCAAAGTCCCTTGTAATCAACTTGGGAAAAGTAGTGAAGAGAATAAAAGCAGCCAGAAAACAAGGCATTACGTTCAGAGGAATAATGAACATCAGACTTATCAGAAGTTACCAAAGACAGAAGGCAACAGAGAGGTCTCATTAAAGTGCTGAAAGAATATTTGACCAACCTAGAATCTTTTATCCAGAGAAGTACCTTTCTAAATTGAAGGCAGAACAAAAGCTTAGAGAATTCATCATCATCAGATCTGTACTATGACAAATGTTAAAAGAAAATTTGGGGGACAGAAGGCAAATGATAGCAGAAAGAAATCTATAACTATACAAAAGAAATGGAGAGCACAGAAATGACATATATTTGGGTAAATATAAAAGACATTTTTACCAAAATAAAAAAATACATATGCTATGGTCTAATGTTTGTGTCCCTCCAAAATTCATGTCAATATCCTAACCTCTCAGGTTGGGTTCCGCCCTCACGAATGTGGGTTAGTGCTCTAATGAAAAAGATCCCAGGCAGATCCCTGCTCCTTTTCGACACTGTGAGGTCACAGCTAGTGGCCTTTCAGCAGATATCTGATCTAATCTGTCGGTGCCTTTTGTTGTTTATAAACTGCTCAGTCTCTGAAATAACAGCCTGAAATAACTAATATGAGATTTCCAGCTTACGTATAAAAATGTATGACAACAGCAGCAAAAAGTACAGGAGGGCAAAATGAAAGCATCCTGCTATAAAGGTTCTTGCGTTATAATGAAGTGGTATATTCTTATTTGAAGAAAACGTGTGAAAATTTAGATACTGTAAAGCCTACAGCAACCATAAGAAAAATAAAACAGAGGGATATAGTTAACAAGGCAATAGTGGAAATAAAATGAAATCATAAAAAAAAATTCAATCTAAAAGAAGTCATGAAGAGGAAAAAATGAACAAAAACCAGATGGGACAAATGAGAGGGGAGGGGGGATATAGCAAGATAGAAGTTGTAAAGTTAACCATACCAATAATTATAGTAAATGTAAATGTAAAGGGTTCAAGCATCCCAAGACAGATAATGTCAGACAGACCTAACTATATGTTATCTATAAGAAACCCACACTAAATATAAAGACACAAACAGGTTAAAAATAAAAGGATGGAAAAGACATATCTTGCAGGCTTTAATCAAAAGAAAGCTGGAGTGGCCAGACACTTCTGAACAAGTACTATTACCAGAGATATAGACTTTCATAATGCTAAAGGGTCAATTCTTCACGAAGACATAACAATACAAAGCGTATCTCAACCTTATATCTGAGCATCAAAATACAGGAAACAAAAATAATGGTAGAAGTGACAGGAGAAATATTATAGTTGGAGAGTTCAACATCCCTCTCAGTGACTGATAGAACGGCTGGGCAGAAATCGGTAAGGGTATAGAAGACTGAGCAACACTATCCACCAGCCTGACCTAACTGACATTTATGGAACTCTCCACCGAGCAGCAGCACAGTGCTCCTTCTTTCTGGGACACATAAAGCATCCACTGCAGCAGCCCATATTCTGGGCTATAAATCAAGCCTCCACGCACTTAAGGGGACTTAAATTATACAGGGTATGTTTTCTGACCACGGCAGGATTAACCAAGGTATCTATAATAAAAAGATCACTAGGAAAATCCTAAAAACTTAGAAAAGAACACAAACAACACACTAATAAATAACCAATGAGCTAAAAAAAAAAATCACAAGGGAAACTGCAAAATATTTTTAACTGAATGTAAATAAAAATACAATATCTCCTAAACAAAACAAAAAAAGGATGTGATAACAAATTTATCTTACAGCATAATTTAGCTGAACAGTGGCTGTTAGTTATCATTGTGTAAGACAGCTTAATTCACTGATATTTACTGATCCTCCCTTAAAAGCAAAGAACTCTGCTGGCTGCTACTGAGGATACCTAGAAAAAAAACATGTAGTCCCTTAATCTGGCAGATAAAATTAAGGCCTTTACCTAAACTCCAAAGCCAAGCTAGAGGAGATAGGAGCACTCTGTAAGTGAAGACACAGACCCCTCCAGGACAAGCAGGAGCAGGCCAGGCTGTGACAGTGGAAGCGTGTGGCTTGGGCTTAGAAGCCTAACAATGCAGAGAGCTGTGTGAGTACAACCAGGGCTCTAGCCAGAGGTCCAGCATGACAAAGACAGAAAGGCCAAAAAGGCAGGTGGCAGGTTCAATGAACAGCTAATTCAACTTCATTAGACAGGCATGCACCACAGGCCCCATATGAAGAGAGGAAGCTTAGGACTCGATTGTAAGGGCCTGGAGTGACTTGCAGACTAGACTTGGAGCCAGAACCTGGGTGAGTCCTGGGTCTATTGTTGATTAACAATGGGACCATGGTCCAATTTCTCCATTCTCTGAGGCCCACTTTCCTCCTCTGAAGTAGACTGACAGCATCCTGTCACTCGGAGTTGCTGTGGAAGCAACTGCACCACACACAGGGTGAAGCACTACATGACACAAGGCAGGGGGAAGGTACCGAAGGCTCCTGTGAGCTGGAGGGTGGCCGAGAGACCCTGGGGCTGAAGGAAAATGAACTGACACCCTACTGCCGTGAATGCTGGATGAGAAGAATGTGGAAATAAGGCAGTGCAGGCAAGAAGCAACAAGGGCCTCAACTAGTGAGGCTGGGGGAGAAGCACCAAGGAGAGGCGAACAAGGGAGCCATCAGGAGACTGACGGGGGATGGGATGGGAGGCCAGGGAGGAGTAAAGTGGAACCTGGGTCTAAAGCAGTGGACACGTGAGAAAATTTGACCCCCAAACAGGGAAGTTAGAAAATAAGCCTTATTTTCTAGGTATAATGCTTCCAAACAAATTTTCACCCATACAATAAGAAACAGCTGACTATGGAAGGAAAATAAAATCTCATGTAAAAAAAAAAATTAATCCTAGAAACTATGCATCTATTCTAAAAGCATCTAGCAAACAACTCCTATATGTAATTATGCAAGTGCCATTTAGTAAAACACTATAGATGAATTTTACCATCTAATTTCTAACACATATGAATTTTCATGCATGTTGTCATTTTATTTGAAGGTTGCAATAATGCAAAAATTCACAAATGAGGACACCACAGAAAACTACTAATGTAATATAGTATATGCACCAGAATTTATCAACAAAAAAAATCTTTGGTGCCACACTGGCAGAGCCAAACAGGTAAAGTGTGAAAAAGTCAGCATGGTGGTACGGGGGGAAAAAATCATTTGTCACTGAGTTTTCTGCTTTAATAAAAAATTCATTATAAAACGCAATCAATCAAGAAAGCCTGAATCTACTAAACACACAAACGTAACAGAAAACACCATTCTTGAATAAAGTGTAATTGTATGAGCTGTGGATTGTGTATGAATGAACACAATGCCAACTAGTGCCCCAGAATTCTACCTATGCTTATTAGGCTGAAAAATAAGACCTATCTCACTCCAACAGAACCACTGTCACATACTTGGACCTGGTTCACTATGTAACAATATGATCACTTTTCAAAATGATTAGAAATCATGTATGAATAATGTTCATTGAAATTAGGTTAGGCCTGAAATTCTTAAAAAAAAAGAGTCAAATGATTTCCAAATACAATATAGCACTCAAAGTAAAAATAGATTAGATATAACTAGCTTATTCCAATAAATTCAATGGGTGAAGGCTTGTTGTTTCGCGAGGTGCTTTTCCAAGCTTATCTAAGAGATACTTAGAACAGTGTCTATTACATGCCCATTCACAAATTATGTCTAAGACAATCGCAAGAACCATTAAAGGTCTTCCATTACAGCTTTCTGCTAACAGACTCTGTTTTTTGCGCAGAATCAGTTAGTTTAGAAAGCATACATGTAGAAAGAAATTCTAACTAGTGTCCTGGGGGTAACTTACTTAACTTCTTTGCTGTCATATGTAAAAACAAACCTCACAAGGCAATCAAAAGGGGGAGGGAGGAGGGAAACATCTGGATAGGCTCCAGAGAACTCACCCGTGCAAAGTCAAACGCATATCTGTAAATAAGTTTAAAGTTTGTAGAATCATTTAATAATGATCTTAAGTAATCCAAAGTATTTCTGAGTTTTTCTGTTGTATCACATCTAGAAAAACAGAATAAAGGCAAATTATAACCTGAGTTTTTTTCTTAATTGGGGCAGTAATATAAAACACAATACCAAAAGACAGAATAAAAACTCTGGAGTTGTAACACATCCATGATGACCTATTTTTCCTACACTTTTTATTTAAAAAAATTTCAAATGTACAGAAGTTGAAGAGTAAATAAGCACCCATATATCCATCACCTCGGTTCACAATAAACATTGTTACACTTGTGCTCTCTCACATACATGCACTTTTTTTCTGTACCATTTGAAAGCAAGTTGCCAACTAATGACATCCCTAACACTTAAATACCATCATCACTCTTAATTTTCTACCAATGCTAACTTTCTTAGCTAATATACAACTCACATTGTCAATTTCCCAACTGTTCCCCCAATTTTCCTTAAAGCTGCTGCTTTTTTTTCAATCCAGGATCCAATCAAGGTTCGTGCACTGCTTTTAGTTGTCATATCTCCTTAGTCTACGAAGGGTGTCCCACCTTTTTTCTTTCTTGACAATGTCATTTTTAAAGAGATCAGGCTAGTTGTTTTGAAGAATTTCAACTTGTCAGATAACTTCTCTGTGGTTATATTTAGGTTAAACAAGTATGATAAGAACACTACACATGATGTCCTTCTCAGTGCACTCCACGAGGAGGCTCACACAAGTCTGCCCCATCACTGGTGGTACTGAGCCGATTGATTTCGATAAGGTGGTGTCCACTAGATTCCCCATGTAAAGGTACCATCCCCTCTGGAATAGTACATAATCTGGGGGATGAGATCCTGAGACTCTGAATCCTGTTCCTCAACAACCTTCCTCGATTCTGCCATCCACTCACTGATTATACCTGCCTGAATTGATTTTACATTTGAAGATGCAAAATGGTGATTTTTCCAACTCTATCATGCTTCTACACTTACTGGCTGGAATTCTTCTATAAAGAAAAGCTCTACTCACCACTTTTCTTATTTTGGGAATTAAGAACTTTTGTTTTTTATTTGGTGTTATAAGCTACTACTGTCTTTATTCTTTTCGATGTACAAACTGTCCTGATTTGGGCCATGGCCCCTTCAAGCTAGCTCCTGTGTCCTTCTGACATGCCTTCAAGCACGTCCTCACTTTCTGGCACAAGATATTCCAGCTCACTTTGTACTTTCCCTGCCTTAGACTTGAAATCAGCTATTTCTCTAAAGAGCCCTGGTGATGATAACCTATTTTTACAGGAAAGTGACACACTGTTTATTTTTCCTAAGGAAGTAGACTAATTGGTTATTTTTACATACTAATTTTGTTTGTAATATCTAGCCCTTAAAAATGAGAACCAAGAGTTCCCATTTTCACCGGCAATATTCAAGCTTTTCAAATGCTGATGCATTTTTTGTGTGTTTCTCTATAGAGCTTTTATACCTACTACTAAGTATAGATCACACATATTACAAGTATTACCAATGTTAATATTATAAATACTTTATAAACTAAAATATGGTTCATAATAGAACACACCGATCTATTTTTAGGAAATCTGTGGAAGCTAAATACAAAAAAGTCCCCATGATCTATTAAGATAAAATATCTAAAAGCGAAAAATTAGAGTAAATGTTTCATTTGTGAGTCTATAACAACTCAGAATGTCCTTTATTTCTTCCTAATGTTTGAAAAATTTTTTTAAAAAGATAAAAATCAGATATTTTAGAAGTCAGAAACAGCTTCAAGGGACTAACATGTAAACTGGGAACTGAAAGATAAGAAGAAACTTGATGTTTTTGGAGGGGATGGGTTTCCAGATAAAAGGAACAGCATGTGCAAAGGCCTTGTGGTAGAAGAGAGCACAGAGAGACCAAAGATGAAAACCACTGTGACTAGACTAGGTAGAGCAAAAGCGGACGTGGTACAAGATGAAGCTGAAAGGGAGATGGGATCAGGCCATAAAGAGTTTCTGTGGCCCACAGTGTTTTATTTTTTAATTGAATCCTAGAGCCAATGGAAACCACCTTCTACCATGGAAAGACCAAGATCAGGCTTGCATCTTGAAAAGCTCATTCTGGATCTCTGTGGAGAAGGGTGGGGAGGGAGGAAAAAAGAGACACTGAGAGCCTACTCAGAGATCCAGAGCCAGAACCCAGCTGAGGGCCAATGGAGAATAAAAGGACAGGATACACAAGAAAGCAGTAAGTGGGAGCACAGCTCACTTTGCATTGGGCACTCTACAGTATGGTTTTATTTATTAGCATAAATATAAATAAATAACAGTAATAATATGGGGAGTGTCAAAGAGGAGGGAGTGCTAACTGCAAAACATACAAGGTTGAGGTCCCTGCTCCTCAGTGGAAACGAAAGTTAAGGACCAAAGCTACAGGAAACTGGCCAGATTTTGGCTGGTGATTTAGTTTAGCCCTGCTCAATGAGAAGAAGAGCAGTTGTTTGTTTCAACAGATTCAAAGACAGGAAGCACTCATTTAGATAAGGCTACATAGTTAAAAGGAAATAAAGAAGCTTAGAGTCTTTGGGTAGAGCTGCAAGGCAAAATGTCAAGTTCTGAAGCATGCTGGGGAGTGGGAGTGAGTCCAGCCACCCTGGCAAAAGATGTCCCTATATTTGAAAGACCAGAGATCTTGTCTGGAGTGTAAAGTATAAAATGCCCAAAGTAACATTTCAATTTTATGTATCTATTAAGGATAGTTACATGGGTTAGATATGATATTGTCAATAAAGAATTTAATCTCCTTTAAAAGGGGCTTTAGACAGAAGACCCTCTGGACCAACCCCCAATCGGGAAGCAGTCCATTGAGTCCCCAGGTCTGAACCATAGACTGCCATCTAGTGGCCACTCAACAAGCTCATTCACAAAGGTGTCGGTTCTTACAAAAGGCCTGTGAACAGACAGGGGTGGGAAGTGTAAGCAACCAGCCTGAGATTTTTCAGGAAGCAGCCACATCTTCAATCAGTTTCCCCCTGCTGTTGTGTTAACCACATATAAGAAAACTCGCAGAAGCTGTAGGGTGATAGTGCCACACAGCTATGGAACATCATTTGTCAAAACAAGATATACACATGTAGTGGGACCATTTCTTGAGTTTTGCTGCCACAAAACACATTTGTAATCAACAGAAATCAGGACAATAACCCTCAAAAGTTATAAAATCAAAGGTAGTTCTCCCCCATTACCCAGAAAAGGCCTTCACTCCTTCACGCAGTCAGCCAAAAAGGTATTTTCCCAGCCCACTATCAGTTCTGTGCAAAGTTAGCTACAACTCTAACACACTTCATTTTGTTTTTAGCTTAAACATCCCTACAAAGCAGCGATTTTCAACCTTTTTCATCTCACAGCACACATAAACCAATTACTTAAATTCTGAAGCACATCAAAAACTATATTTTTTGCCAATCTGACAAAAAAAATAGTTATAATTTTGATTCATTCACACTGGACAGCTATTGTTGTGTTGGCTGTTGTCATTTTTAAATTTGACAATCTAAGGGAAAAGAGGTCAGTGCCCCTAACTGAATAGTCAGATATTGCACGTTTTAAAAATTCTTGCAGCACACGGGTTGAAAATTGCCGCTATAAAACTTATTTAATTCATCAGTGGTAGCCTTAAAACTACATGTTGGAACAAGGCAATAAATAGTTAAAACAAGAGCTGTGCCTTCTCTGACTGAGGATGACCTAGGGAGCACGAGGAAAGACATTCCCTACCAGCTGCTGTCACTTATTCCAGCCTGGAGAGGCCACATTCACAAGGCTCATTTCCGAGTGCCCAAATGTCTGCTGCATTTCATAGCTTCACCCTCCTGGTTTTACAAATGCTACCAGAGACGCCCAGGAGGTGGCCAAACTGATTAAAAACTGCATATTTCACTCCTCAGGTGGTGAGGCCTTCAAAGCACATGGGAAAGGCCTGGCATCATGTAATATTCTTTTGTAAAGGCAAATATAAGAGTACAATCGAGAACTATACAAAAATATTATATTCTCTTAAGACAAATGAAAATGTGCCTGAAGTGGTGACGGTGCCTCCTCTGAAGCCTTGAAACAAAATCTTCATGTGGCCATACAGTCACATTACAAGGACACTTCACAAAGAGCAGTCATCACATACTCTATTCGGAAAGCAACAAAGAAAGGCAGCGAGGAAAACAATGAAAGAGTTAAAGGCTTAAAATCATAAGTTGTTTGCCAACATGACAACACAATTTTAGAGATTTCAAAGACTTAACCCTAAAATTCTGGAGTATTCTGAGAGGAAAGTGTGTTTGTAAAAAGGTGATTTGGCTTTTACTTAAAACTCACTTGCCATCAGACAATAGTTGTTAGAGGAAGAATGTGACTTCAGAATCAGAAGTCTTGGGTTTCCTCCCATCTCTGCCGCTTACTTTCACAAATCACGAATCCTGAGCCTCAGTTTCCTTACTTATAAAATGCACAAGGATCAAGCTTGATCTGTCTAAGTAGCCGTGAGGCCCAAATGGGAAAACAGCGATAAGGCTCCATAAGCCACTAAAGCCCAATGCCAATAAAGCATTCCTATCAGTAACAATGGACAAGGATACTAAAAGTAGACAAATCCCAAAATTACTCCATGAAAACCACTTCAACTCCAGTTTTAATCTAATAAAAACTGAAGTCTTATTTCGAGTTAAAGTGAAAAAAAGAGGTCATTTCAAGCACTCTAGATCAAAGCTATGTATCTTCCATTAACGTCTAAAATGTTTAGTCACCCACCTCAACTGTGTCCTTCAATGCATAGTACAGAATAACAATTTGTTTTCTTGAATGAAACTCTTAGCAAACGCACACATACATACACAAACACACCAAACACAAGCACAAAGTGAACACATAAAACCACTGATTTTTTTTAGGTAACACAAACAGAATCTTTATTATTACTATTTTTTAATCACTAGAGTAATGAGGTCCCGATTTTACCCTAAACTAAAACAGAATATATAAAATAGAAGATATCAAACATTTTCACTTATAAGTTATACTTCACTCAACTTTTTCTCATTAACTGTAAACCAGAGTCTAGAAAGCCTTTGCTTTTCAAGCTCTAACCCTGTGCAGTCTAATACCGTAGCCACTAGACACATGTGGCTACTGAGCACCTGAAATGAAGCTAATGCAAACTGAGATGTATCATATAAATAAAATATATTAAAATTAATTTTACCTGTTTCTCTTTACACTTTCTTAGTGTGGCTATTGGAAAATTTTAAATTACATATGTGGCTCATATATATGAGAAAAGGCTGGTCTATTTCTACTGGGCAGAGCTGCTCTAGAAGAATACTAAAATAAATAATATACACTCACATAAAAATCTTAATTGCTAAAATTCAACCATAAAGCCCTCCTCATCATATAAAAACGGCACATGGTCTTCACGCCCATGGCTCCAGTGGAAGTCTACCCAGATCACCTGGCTTTCCTCCAGGCACTCAAGCCAGGCTCCCTGAGGTCCCAGAGAGCAGGCAGCCAGCTTGGGAGTAGCGACCCCCTAGGACAGTCTCAGGACTTACTGTAGAGAAGTCATTCCTTTTAACCATTCCTGCAGAGTAAAATAACCCATATTTTGTGCATCCAATTTCCAAGCTAGGACAAGCATAACTACCTGTTTAAAAAAAAAACAAGAAAGCCCAGTCAAATCAGAACAACATATCTCAGCAATTAAATACATTAACATCTCACCAAATGCTTCTGTTCACGGTAGTTTGATCACTGAAATATGAACAGAATAACTTCAAAAAAGTTCTAGTTGCCAAACATCTAGAAGTTTGATCATTCAGTGTGCTGACAAGGGTTTGGAGAAACATGAACTCTTATAATGCATGCTGGTGAAAATGTAGAGATTAACCTCCTCAGAGGGCAATTTATTTTTATTTATTTATTTGTTTGTTTATTTTAAATATATCTTTATTGATTTCAGAGAAAGGAAGGGAGAGGGAGAGAGAGAGAGAAAAACAACAATGAGAGCGTTGTCATTGATCGGCTGCCTCCTGCACGCCCTTGACTGGGGATCAGGCCTGCAACCCGGGCATGTGCCCTGACCGGGAATCGAACCACGATCTCCCGGATCCTGGGTCGATGCTCAACTGCTGAGCCAGGACCAGCTGGGCCCCAGAGGGTAACTTAGCAGCATCAAAATTAAAGCCAGTTGTTGACTCAGCAATTCCACCTACGGAAAGTTACCTTATAGATATACCTGCACATGTATGCTAACATGTATGTTCAGCAATGCTTACCACAGTACTATCTGTAGAAGCAAAAGACTGAAAACCCACATTTCTAAATAAGGGACTAGTAATTAAATACTTCTTTGCTAAATACACTCCACAGGAAGGAATACGATGTCCCCACAAGACAAATAAGTAGAGCTATCAGTACAAATAGGGAACGACCTCCCAGATTTATTAAGTGAAAAGAACAAGGTGCAAAACAGAGTATTAAAAATTAAAAAGGTGGGTGGTGGGATGTACACTGGGGTTGTACCACAAATGATGTTTGTAAATTCAACTGTATAGACTGAGGCAAATTATATAAAAGTAGCTCAATACTCCACGTAAACAGCACTGTGCCTGTACTGAACACCAGAGTAGCAGCAGGGCCAATCACTTCTCAGTGGAGTGCCACACAAAAACACCACAACGGCTGTGCTGCGATGGTACAATTAAGTGTACTTTTTCTGTTTAAAATCTCCTTTCATCAAATATGAATTAAATCAGTACATATCAATTTTTAAAGTCACCAGGTGTTTTAGATTTCAAAAATCTAGATTACTAGGTAGATTATGAGGACTGATTAGTAAGCCAATGTTTCTATCTTATTTTGCACATCACAAAATGATTGTTAAGTAGGTTACAGAATGGAACTTAAGAGACCAATGGGCTACTTAGAAGAATTTTCCCAAAAGTAGTAGTTGTATGTTCTTCAAAGTATTCACACATTAGAGGATTTTCTCATCTCTTGAACATTTTCTAATTCAAACTTGGTATGTTCTCAATACATATAATCAATCATCCACTAGGAAAGATTAAAAATCCCACATAAGCCCAGCCAGTGTGGCTCAGCTGTGGAGCATAAACCTATGATACAGGAGACTTCGGTTCGATTCCCAGTCAGGGCACATGCCCTGGGTTCTGGCTCCGTCTCCAGTAGGGGGTGTGCAGGAGGCAGCCAATTAATGACTCTCATCATTGATGTTTCTATCTCTCCCTCTCCCTTCCTCTTTCTGAAATCAATAAGGACATATTTAAAAAAAATTCCACATAAACATGTTAAAAAAACGGTGAAGGCACAAGAACACAGACACTGTACATGAAATGTGTCTAAACTGCCAAAGTGAATGTTCACAATGGGTATTAATTACACAAAACACCTTTTTCTTATGACAGCTAGTAAGAAAGCTAACTACTTAAATAAAGGATCTTGCTGTTACTTTAGTAAATGAAAGTAGACTTAAATTTTACAACCTGCTTAAATGTCATAAGCTATAAATAACAGGCAAGGTGAGAGTTTAAAGTACTTTAAAGTGCTTACTCATTGATGAAAATAGCCTTTTAAAAACTATTTTGCTGCTCGTTTTCAAATATTAACATTTCTGAAATTATGATGTATCCCCCATTAACAGGCACAGCAGAATTTATTTAGCATCAATTTTTTCTTTCTTAGTGATGACACAACTTACATAACTTCTATTAGTGGCATCTTAGAACTGAAGTACAGTTATAAATACTTTAAAATAATATTCTAAATTCGGTCTTTTAGTCTTCAATGGGCGTGATTCAACATCTCAAGACTAATTCTACAGAAAGAAAGAGCTAAAGGACTCATAACTGCCTAGAAAGGAGTAATAATAGGAGCTCTCTTTTATTGAGTACTGGTGTTTGGGGATGAGGAACTCTGAAGAGCTGGGAACCCCCCTTTCAGTTAGAGTCCACATCAGCACTCCCTCACACCGACAGGCCGTTCCACCCGAGCGTCAGTGCTCGCCCAGCCCCTCCCACCCCGCAGCCTGCCCTGGCCCCCGGCCTCCGAGCCTCCTCAGCCCGCTGCCCGTCCTCTGAGCAGCCGGGGACTGCTGGCCTCTGGCAGAATCTCCGGAGCCTCTCTCAAGCCCATTCACTCATACTCAGAAAACACCCTGCCAGCCTCGGTCCAGCTCCCATCAGGACATGGCCTTCTTAAAGTCAGTGAATGTTCTTTTCTGTGTCTACAAGTAGTCTATGGACCAGAGCAGGAAAAATACTATTGACCCAGTTGTCCCCAAACCTTTACGCCAAGCTGAATAATTTATCTAGATACCTGAACTAGATCACATTAAAGTTTAAAATACAAGACAAAAACCCAAGTAATAAGTTAAAAGACATTCCAAAGGCTCTTTATAAATTTTAAAATGTTATTAGGGGAAAGTAGGGGAGAACAGAGGCATAGAAATGGTAGGGACCCAAAAAAAGTTTTAATGAAAAAGTGTAAAGTCTCAATTCCTAGTTTTCTTTAAGAGCATGGCACATATGCATGGGCACCAGATATCCTGATAAGAGCCTGAATGAAGAGGAAGATCCTGAGATCGCTTCCAGATCATAAGTTAATTTAGGATCCAAGGCATATTTGTTAAACTGAAGGCTAATGTAATATTAAACTGCACAGTTAATGATCCAGGGCATTTGCATGAGCATAATTTTTCATTTTAGTATAAGAGAGATGTGGGAACAGGAAAAAATATTCAACAATAACATGCTGATAATTAGGCAAATATAATTAAGCATATAAAATAACTTCTAATTAAAAATTTTAAGGGAAATACTTAGGGCCCTTACACTGAAAAGCAATCACTTTCTGAGCTAAATGCAAACGGAAGTAAAAGAGCCATGAAAAATTCTTGATAATTACAACCTACTCAAAACCCTTTTTCAAAGTCCTGGATAAACTCTACATTAGGCTAAAACAGCTACAAAAGGAGAGAAAGGGACACATACTGCGCCTCGGCCCCCAAGTTGATCTGTCACTGTTGATACACGTGCCCACACCACTTTTAAAAAGTCTAGTTTAACTACCTTATTAGTGTACCTTTTAGATACAGGAACTAAAACACGAGAAAAAATGTACACCATACCACTTACAACAAAAATTTCACTTACAAATCAAATTAGAATTGAACCTAAGTTGTTAGATTGCCTCATAAAAACTAACTTACTTTCTTATTGTTGCTTTATTTGTCAAGGGACAAAAGACTTAAGAAAAATAATTAACTGATTCACCCGAATTAATAACTTAGACTCACGTTTTCTGGTTCAACACCAATGTCTTCACAAAATTTCTCCATGCCTTCAGGACCTACAACATCATCAGTACCTGCAGTGAAATGCAATCTTATATAAATTAAACCTAACCATGTACTCTATTACATTGTGGTAGTATTATATTGTCAAATACTTATTATCCAAGTAAACTAAAATCAAATAACACTTAAGGCTAGAACTCCCTTCTGAAGAAAGAAATCACCAAGTATAAATTGAAAAATATTCTAGCATTTCAATTATATCTTTAAAGGATTCGACTCTGCAAAATGAGTTAAGTCAGTTTACTGCATGTCTCTCAACCTATGGACATATGACAGCCATAATTTATGTCTAAAGATAAGGGTACCTGCAAAGTCACTAATACCCCCTACTTGCCAAATGTAATAGACAGAGTCCATCTTTATGTTATTGGCCCTCAAAGAAGGTTTGCTGATGTATACTGTGCAGGAATGTTAGTTATCATGGTCTTCCTTTTCTCCACATTTTATGCAATGCCACTGTCTTATTAATTGCATACACTTGCCCTGTGTGTTTTAAGAGAGCCAAGTTTTCAACAGTATGATTTGCAATGGTATCATTGCAAATGTAACTATTTTATCCTAAAAATATTAAAATATAGTTTGTCAATTTACATTATTTAAAAGCCACCCATAATCCTGCTATCTAAAACAACTTTTTCATCTCATTATCTTTCTCATACACTTATTTAGATCTATCTGTAATCACACTGTTCATTGGGATTATGGTTATATTTATACTGAAGTTATCGATTCCCCTATAGAACTGAGCAAACTCATTCTAACAAATATGCCACTGGCTAACATAAAGTGGGTTAGAAGTGAGGTTTGAGGAAGATGTTTTAAAAAAAGCCATTATATCTAAAATAAGCTATGGAATGCCCTGGTGACAAGATACTGGAGATACATTTGGAAGACAGACATACTGACAGTAATCTAGAAAAAAGTAGTCCTCCCACGTTCCCTCCCATTTTAAGCAGGGGCCCCTAATTATATTTAACCTTTTCATGATGGGCCAAGATCCTCCTGGTCAAGTTTCCATAATTATACCATGCTGTGTCATGGAGGCAAATGGGCCCCACCATCAACTTTGGTAGCTTTTAACATCTCTTCCTTTGCTGACAGTGCACTTGGTCACTTAGCACCTACTTCTGGTCCCTAATCTCATATTGGTAAACCAAAAAATCATTCTGCTATAAAACTTAATCAAAATAGAGACTAAGGGCCTATAATCAGGACTTGTAGAACTTCTATGACCTACAAATGTGAGCTTTAGGGTAACTCTAAAATCAACGTTGGCACTTGTGTATTTGGCTTAATTTCTTAATTTTATATATACTCCCAGAAAGTGGAAGTTCAAAATTAGATAAATTATTTATGTAAAACAGGGATTCTAGTTTCACAAGGAGGTCTAAATAACCACCTCCCACCTTCCCCCACCCCATCCTTTCTAAAGTCACAGAGAACTGAAGTACTAAAGTACGAAAGGGAGTAAACCACACAGAACAGTAGAAAGAGTCTTCAGTGGAGTGGGTTTCATTTATTAAATTTCTGAGAATCAGTTACTGAGTTGATAGGGATTTTAAAAAGTGGTTAGTTCACATCATAGAACGTGCAAAGGACAGCTGGGGTTAACTGGCCAGGCAGACGCTGAAGAGCTGCGCTCAGACTGCAGAAGCCATGGATAGCAGACAGCAAGGAAAGGAGTGGAACGGAAAATTCTGGAAAGAATTGAAGGTCCATCCATGTGAAACAACTGCACACCAAGACCTCTGCTGCCCCACCACCCTCTCCAAATTAAAGTACGGGAGTCAGCCCACACCAGCAGCTCTCTCCTAGGGAAAGCGAACACCATGGGTGGTAAAGCCTTCCTCATTTCAGGGGGCTCACCCTACAGTACAACCTGTAAGTCATCTTTGAAAAATACTGACCTACAGTTTTTATTCATGTGGTTGGGGGGTATTAAAAGTGAAACAGGTGCCACTTGGGACTTTTAATTATTCCCATTTTCAAACCATTTTCCCTACTGATAAGATACAGAAGAAGGAAAAGGGAGGAGGCAGGTATAAAAACAGAGCTAGCCACACCCCCAGAAACTTCTTTTGGGAATGGACTACCAGGAACCACACAGCAGGCATCTCAGGGAACCTAAAGAATGTGGCTTAAGCTTTATCCCAAATGTCATCTTTCTGAGCCAAAGAAAAGCAAACAAGAAGGGAAATTGTAGCCTGCTCTCTTTTTAAAGAAAACAGAAGTGTGGCTTATACTATGGAAAAATTTATGCTTACTTGTAAAGGAAGACACAAAAAAATAAAAATAGCTATGCTATGGTGGTGGGATTAAGTGTTCCTTTTATGTTTAAAATTTTCTTCTTATAATACATTTCATAACAATAAATGTGAGCCAAGAAGAAAGCAAAAGGTCTTCATAATCAAAGTGATACAAATATGAGCAATGAGCAAACTCTTCCTTCATTTCAGCATCCACGTACCAAATACCTGGAAAAGTGCCAAACACTTTTACTAGGAAGACAAATGTCTTCAAGAGATTTGTGTTCTTATGACACAGATGTGAAAATATATAAATACTATGTAAGTGTTTGTACTAGTGTCCATGCCCTACAAACAAAATCCAGCTCAACTTGTTCAAATAATGAAGGAGAGACAATTCCCTAGGAAGACATTGGGGTAGCTCACAAAAATCCAATGAACTACAGGAAGCAGGATCAGGATTGCATCCTTTCAAGTCCACACCAGAAGAGAAAGATTCTTCTCCTAGCTTCCTGATAATCCTAGGAAGTTTAATCTGATTGGCCTGGCCTGGATTCCCTGTCAGTCCCTGGAATAATCTCTGTGGCCAAAACAGGCAAGGCTCTTACCAAAAAAAAGGGTGGAGTGTGGGGAGGGGGGGCGGAATGGCAAGATCAGGCCATGGGAGGAACCCTCACTTTGATACCCAGTAAAATAGTATCAGAACTAGTTATGAACAATGTCCTAGAGAAGTACAAAGGCAATTAAGCTAATTAGGGGGCTTTAAAGTGATATAGCATCTTGAGAGATGGAAAAATGGAGAAAAGCACTCCAGACAAAGGGATGGCACGGAACTAGTTTCTTTTTTCCTGTAAGTAGCAAGGATTTTAAGTGATATGAAGCGGGACTTGGGTAGGTAGATAATAGGAACGTTGTTTTGAAGGATGCTGTGATAGGTTGATAGAAAATAAGTTAGGGAAGAGGAAAAGTTAAAGAACCTACAGCTCAAACTTGTCTGAAAATTTTTTTCTCTTTTACAATATACACAACCACAAAAACCACCAAACCCTAGATTTCAGTATTACACTAGCCAACCAATTATAATAAGTTGCAAAAATGGAACTGAATTTAACACATTTAAATGACAAAACAAACATTTTCTGCCAAATGATCTTTCAAAATAGACACTTAATATAAGAAATTCTGTTGCATTACGTAAAGGTTCAAAACAGCAAAGCTTATTTTAACTACAATGTGTAAACCAAATAATCACCTATTACCAGCATTTGAATAGGTTTCCTAGCAATGCAAAGTATTTCTTCCAAGAGCATTTCATCTTTTCAGTTCGGTTCTAGTGTTCTGAATTCTTTGGCTTAGCTGCTGGCTATAAATAGGACATTTGGTGATTTGTTTCAACGATGTTCTCTCCCTCAAACAGGGACACACACATACACACACACACAACCCAAATTCAAAAAGTACACATTTCTTAATTTCCTAATCTCCTCTAAGGTAGTCCCTACTTTGAAGGTGATCGGTCTTAGATGATATAAGTGATTACCTACCTGCATATTCATAGAACCACTCTAAGCACCTCTTACTTGAAAAAGCTTCTTCCTCAGTCTTTATTCTAGTTGAATCATATTTTCTGTACATGCTAGAAATTGAGAAAGCAGTTTTAAGTTATTCAAAGTAGAGATTCTGATTTCTTTTAAAGTAGCAGATAAATTTTATTCATTTACCCAAACCACACATCTATTTAATCAGTATTTCAAGTACATTTTAAATATTTTACTTCCTGCATTTGGAAGCTTCAGCTTTTATAACTAGTTTTTAAACACAGTCACACCCAATAGAATTAAACGGCAAGCACTTAATATGGGTTTTTCTCTAACAGATAATCAGAAGAACTGAATAGAACAGGTATTTTGATAGACCCCCTTCTACCTCACTAGCCAGCACTAAGTGCAGAATCATAGTGAGATACAGCAAGAAATGTCTACAGTGTTTTCTTCAATTGATGACCCTACAACTCACTCCTGTCTCTCATTAAGTTCTCCTGACTTGTGTGTCTTATGAGTCACACTGGGCACAGTCTAAGGAAGACCCTTGTCAATATTAGACACTTCAAGAGAACTTTAAGAAAATAAAAAGAAACCTCAAAATGTTCAAGCCTCCGGGGGGAAAAAAAAGTGACGTGTATGGTTGATCACCTCATTGGATGGTTTCTTGATTAGGATAACCTTAAAAAGCTCAGGAGGGAGAAATATAGAGAAACCCTGGCTTATGTCATTCTCTTACAATTCCATACTACTGTGGAAACAGCCAGCATAAGCTGATGAACTGAACCAGGAAGCAGCCTCTTCCTGTAACACTGTGACCTTCAGCAAGAATTTCTTATTTCATAATGACCTGGGGCTGAGGACTGAAATATTCCCTACCTAGGAAGGGAAGGCAGTTTCTTTACAAATAGTAATTTGGATAGAAAACTTATTAGTATATACTTTTCTTACCCTTTATTTATATATAAATTGCCTAAATAGTTATAAACATAAACATTTATAAATATAATTTTCATTTACATAGTATAGAAAAAGCACATGTAATTCTTTTCTAATGAGCATTTATTCATAACCCACACATTCACCAGAATATCTGTATACACCTCTGATTAGAGATTCTGAGTTTCAATATCAAAAAAGGAACATGGCTATAGGGTGGTAAGATACTGAAACTGTAGACCACCAGTTTTATTTTCTTTGAAAAAGGTAGCCATAATACTGGAAACAAAGGTGGATACCGTCCGAGGGTTCAAACAGATATGCTCCTATCCTGGGCCTCAACAGTTCTTTCTCAGCTCAAAGTCTTTAACTGTTTAATAATCTAGAGACCTTTATATAACACTGTAATGTCTGAACTGCTTAAACATGCTCTACATAAAAAAGGATAATGGAATACCATTTAGCCAGTAGAAGAAAAGAAAGATATGTGCTGTAACGTGGATGAACCTCAAAAAACATTAAGTGAAAGAAGCAACACACAAAAGATCACTTATATAAAATGATCAGAAAAGGCAAATCTGTAGAGCTAGAAAGCAGATTGATGGTTACCTGGAGTGCGGGATGGGGAACAGGGAGTGAATGTGAATGGGCTGGGCATCCAGAATCTCACTGGGGTGATGGAAATCTTCTAAAACTGGTTTGTAGTGATGGTTGTACAACTCTAACAACTTAGTTAAAATCACTGAATTTGTACACTTAAAATGGATGAAGAATCCGGCCAGTGTGGCTCAGCGGCTGAGCATTGACCTAAGATCCAGGAGATTGAGGTTTGATTCCCGGGCAGGGCACATGCCCGGGTTGTGGGCTCAATCCCCAGTTGGGGGCGTGCAGGAGGCAGCTGGTCAATGACTCTCTCATCATTGATGTTTCTCTCTCTCTCTCCCCCTCTCCCTTCCTCTCTCTAAAATCAATAAAGACATATTAAAAAAAAAAAAGAAAAAGGGGAAAAAAAAGGATGACCATTATAGAATGTAAAAAGAGTTGTTTAAAAAAAAAAAGACCAAGAATGAAGCTCAGATAATGCTATAGCTCCCTCCCCCTTGGGTGACCATGGAATATTATCAATAAAAGTACCTCACACCCTTCTGCAACTCCACTACCAGTTCTTAAACTGGCTTTATCATCTTAAATAATATAGGCTGTGGTGAAAAGCTAATACACGCCATATATAGTCACAAAATGCTACGTGATTATTAGAATTTGACAATTCTCCCAATAATCACATCTATACCACCAAGGAAGTATAAAGTAACCTGGCTTCGTAATGCTGAAAAGCACTGGTCTACACATTGCTAGTGATTATCTACTAACTCATTACTATCTGCTTTTAGATAATATTTTCTACTCATTTGGGATATGAACAGTGACATTATTTTCATATTTTCAGAGTCCATTGCCCTATCCCTCTGAGTTGTAGCATATTAAGTATCAGAGCAAGAAAGAAACAGAAAAGTCTCATCCAATCTCCTTGATTTGTAGATGTGAAAATTCAGGCCCACTAGTGAATTGACCTACAGATCTAGAATAAAGGGAGACGAAAAGAGGCAGAAAGGATTAAAACTGATGTTTGTTGATTGTTTTAAAAAAAAGAGAAGAAAAAAATAACTTATTAAAAATCAGGGTGAAACAATCAAGATGCCTAAAATAAACAGGTCCACCAGACCTTTGGAGTCACCAAATTAACAGTTCACTTGTCTGAAAGAGAAGTGGTTTAAACAAATTTTCTAACAAATCTGTTTCTAACAAATTCTCACTCTTCTGAGAATAAACCTCAGCTCAGCTAATACTCACACTGGCTTAAGAGCATTCAGTGCAGGCAGCTCTCTCTGGCCACTCAGCCCAGGTCCCCTGCAAAGGCAATTATGGGATTCCTGTGGAGTATTTAGTGAGAACACATACCAATCTTGTGGTCCTCAGCAGGCAGACACCAGGCCCATAAAAGGAAAGAAAGAAACTCTACACCAGTTTTGGTGGGTCAGTGGACTAAGATAAAACTTTAATTTCTAAGAACTCAAATTACCTAATATGTTTTTGTTTTATAAACCCACACATAAAATAAGTGACATGAAATAATTACACTTTGAAAGTCTGTCTGGCAGAAACAAAATAATGTTCCAGTTGGCATTTGTACACTTAGAAGACCCACAATGGATCAGGCAGAATTGTGCCTTTTTTACACCAATGTCATTAATTTTGACCTGTCTGTGTCATACCTATCATGTCTACTTTTCTTGGCAGATAAGTCATCTCCAGAGGCAGGTCTTCTCTTTTTCCTTGGTGGCATCACTTTACTGAAGCAGTCCGAAGAACTACAAGACCGCAGGCTTCCTACAAAACAAGGAGTCACAAGGCATAAGACTGAGGTATGCCACATGCCGACACTTCCAAAAATACACCCCGCCAAATCAGAAACTGTCACCGCCGGTACTGTAAAGGGTTTAGATGTTACCTGTAAATGCTATGAAGTGAAAAAAATGGTTTTTAGTTTCTCTTTGAGAAAATGTTATAGTCAAGAATAAACCTAGCAGTGACACAAGTTAATACTTTCCCCCAAATTACACCAGAAATAGAAGTTATCACAACTTCAATTTACTCTCCAAAAACACTAAGATAAATCACCTAGGCTTTCAGCTCCTCCTATATGTCAATGTTCCTTCAAAAGAACTGCACGGCTATCTTATGCATGCACTTCCCTCGGCAAGGCCAGTCTAGCCTTCGAATCAAAACACAGGAGTGTCAGTCCCGATATTCTTAAGCTTTAGGATATATCTGGTTTGGAATTTAAGAAAACAGGATTTGGATTTTGGGGGAAGAAGCCTGACATGATCTTGAGCAAAGTTTCCATAATAATTTTTAGTTTGTCCTTGCCACCTGAAAAAGAATTTGCCACTTTCATTCAGGATTTTCAGAAGCATACCCTTCATCTGGTAAAACATTAAAATGCAGTAACAACAGACGATAACAACATGAAACACTTACTGAGACCTTCCTGTGAGTCAGGTTACATGTATTAACCTCTTAACCTCATAACAAGTTTATGAAAAAGAACCATCATTACTGCTTATGCAGATGAGAAAATGGATGCAGAGTTAGTTAGGTAGGTGGCAAAATTGGGAGTCAAACCCTGACAGTCTTGCTTCAGCCTGCCTTAAACCATTATAAATTACAAGACAATTAGAAGATAATTGAAATCCTCCATCTTAGCACAAGTATTAGCAGATATATTATGTCAACAACCCCAAATGACAGCAGGGCAGAGGTAATTATCTCGAGAGATGGAAAAACTGAGGCTCAGGCATCCGAATCACTTTCCAAGGTCTCAGAAGTGCTAAGTGGTGCATTCTGGACCACAAGTCTTACTCCTTCCACTGGTAGAGACCCTGGGCTCTCAGCGACCCAAGAGGACAAGAGCAAAGGGGTGCTGGGTATGAATGATCTGCAGTCAATGAATGAGTTCCCGGTCTTCACCTAACTACATGGCTTGGTCAATCGTTGACCTAGTCTTGGTCTCTGGTGCGTCACTGGAAGAATGAGAACTGTGGTATACAGGTACATCCATTCAACAGTTGCCAAGCACTGTGCTGACAGATGTGGGAGATATAAAGAAACATGTTTCAAGTGACATAATGGAGGTATGCCCGTGGTCTCTGGCTGGACCTTAGTGCTCAGTGGATCCTCACAACCCTGCATTGTAGGAATCTGTTAGCATCCCCATTTTTACAATGAAGAAATTGAACCACAGAGACTAGATGGCAGATGGAAAGCAGTAGGAGAAGTCAAGGGTCAAACCCAAGCAGCCCAGCAGCAAAGCCCAAGCTCTCCGTCACTACTTACTACCGCTGCCACTAGACCGTAAGAGCAGAGGCTGAGAAGCAGAGAGAACTAAGGACAGAGCCCTGGGAGTGTGGAAAATCAAGGGGCCGGGAAAAGAAAGCAAAACCTGGGTAGGGAGAAAACCTAGGGGAGGGTAACGTCCTAGAAGCCAAAGGAGAAGAGAGTGTTTCAAGGAGGGAGTGGTCAGCTGCACACGGACATCGGCGCAGGAAGCAGTGACGGGACGCCTTGAATTTAGCAATCAAGTCCAGTAGCAATGGGCTGGTGATGGGGAGGCTAAACTGCAGTGAGCTGGGGAACATGGGAGGTGAGGGAGAACTACTGAACTGGACAACTCTTTTAGAAAGCTGTTCGAAAGGCAGGGAAAGCGTTGTCAGGAGCTAACACAACCCTGGTAAGAGCAATGGTCAGGACTGGAACCTAAATCCCCATTTATACTTGGGCTCCCACCATTGTGGTAAGTTACCAGGCTAACATACTTCAAGAAAATACCAGCCAAATGCACTATTCTATCATAAAACAAGACTATAGCCCGAATGGGGTGCCGGCCCAGTGCCGGGTCCTGGACAGCGCATGTGCCCGAGGACCGTGCCTGCTGCTTCAGCACACAAGCAGCCCCTCAGCCACCTGCCTGGGGGACCAACCAGGCCCTGCCCTTCCCGGGGGCAGGGAGTACAGGGTTCTTCCAAGACACAAGATGCCCCAATTTCTCTCCCCACAATAGCAAGAACTGGAAGAGAATGGGCCATAGAAAGTGCTGCCCATCACCAACAAGCACCTCACTCACCTTCCCTATGAAAGGGCGGCCCTGTTCACAAACAACACTAAAGCGTTCAAAAAGGTGCCAAGAGCTGCACAGTAACACAAGCATTTGCAGACTGCCACCATACAGGAATGCCTTGGGGTGGGGTTTGCAGATGGAAACGGACCCCCGCAGAGGTGAACAGCCTGCACCACAGCTGAGAAGTCAGTCTGCCTTAAGCCTCGAGGCGCGCTTCTCTGCCTTGGGTGTGCGCAGGGAAGGTGTTTTCTTCCTGCCCTGGTCAAGGTTTGGTTCTGAGCATCGGCTCTGGCAGGAGCCTCCACCAGTGTCTGCAGAACACAGAGGAAAACACACTCACCTCCTCGGCCGTGGAAGGTGAGCACTAAAGTACTTTCACGGATATTCGCCAGTCAGGGCGCGTCCGCCGGCCCCTCCACCACCTGCGCGCTCGCGGAGACACGGCCGTAACGTCGGCCTCTCACCGCATCCGGCTTGTCAAGGGTCACCAGGTTCTTGGTAAACTCACACACCACGTTCACCAACCTTCTCAACCTTCTCTACTTCTCCTTAGTGATGAACACTTTACGTGAAAAAGTTTCACGAATCACCTTTTCTCACGTCTGTGTAAAACTTATTCAAAGTTTGACTCCCAAATTATCCCCAACTTGGCATTTTATTCTTTCATTTATTCAACATTTTTATCTCCTGGCTAACGCCACTGCTTCTGCTCAGGTCACTGTACTCTAATGTTCAGCATGAGCGAGTGGCCACGTCGGGGCCATCTTTCGCAAGAATCAAGCGGTTACTTGTCAACACAAGAAACGATGTCTGTTCACCTCCCTGACGCCCACAGGCTTGCTGACCTCTGACCCCACCTCACAGGAAGGACGAGTCAAACTCAAACCCCACGGATGCTGCAAAGGACACAGCTCTTCCGGTAGAACCCTAGAAGCCACGACGACAGCGAAAAGTATCAGGCTACATAAAAAGCCATTTTTAATGCTGTGGAAAACTAATTTTACTTAAAATAATTTGCCAACATGAACCAACTCAACAAAATACACAGAGAAAACACAATTCAAGGCTTGTTTGTCCCAAACCTAACATGGCTCCAAGGATCCTACCTGAGCAAGGGTAACAACAAGGGTTTTTAAGTGCACTACAAAGGCACATCTTGGTTGGCAGGGCCCGTTTGGGTCACCTGTGCATACACAGCAGCTAACAAAGTATCTTAGTGCAGTAATAATAAGATACATGCACTGGGAGTCCTGCAGCAGACTCTCAATGTTTGTTGAATAAATGTTCCTAAAAGATGTGTAAATCAAATTCTGCTAAAAAAAAAAAAAAAAAGCCATACATTTCCCGAGATTTAAAACCCTTATGAATAAATAATACACTGTAACTTCAGACTTTTTTCCATTTCTCAGTAAAACAAACACTTGACTTTAAGTTTCTTGGCAGGTAGGATTTTTTTAAAACACATATTCTAGAATGTTTGCTTCTTAAAATAACTGTGATGTCTTTTTATAATAAGAATACTTAAATTTAAGCAAATATATTTTACAAATTTGTATTTATTTGTATAGTTTTGTTTGTTTTTAAATGTCCTTATTGTTAAATTTAAGGGAAAAGGAGAGAGAGAGATAGAAGCATCAATGATGAGAGAGTCATGGATCGGCTGCCTCCTGAGCGACCCCCACTAGGGATGGAGCCCGCAACCCGGGCCTGTGCCCTGACCAGAAATGGAACTGCAATCTCCTGGATCATAGGTGGATGCTCAACCGCTGAGCCACGCCAGTGGGGCTATTTGTAGAGTTTTAAATTCACACATTTTGTCTCAGAACCTTTATCACAATCTACTTCAATTAGACTATCTTTAAACTAAAAAAATTTAGTAAGCAAATAATATAAACAAGCATGTTATGGAATGTTTATCTGCTTTAAAGAATGACCTATTTTAACCCTTTAAAGTATCTACTTGAGTACAATCTGATATTACCGGCAGAGGCAAAATATTAAGGTTGATGTTTCAAATAAAAGCAACTTTCTAACAAGCTTTAAGAAACCCAGAAATTCATGTGAAATGATCAGAGCTGCAAGTTTTCATTTTCTTACACTCACCAAGGAAAAGCAGTGATAAAGATTCTGGGGAGCTACCTTAAATCTCATAAGAAATGTTTGGCAGGAACATATGAAAGAGGAAAGCCTTTTATAATAATAACAAAGAGTGAGGAATAGGAGAAGAATAATCTCAACCAGTAGTCCCAAACTATGAGTCAGGCCCCTTACTATTATTATTGTGGTTGATCTTCCGGTGTTCAGTCTAACTATTTCTATATTAAATGAACAGTGAGTAAAAGCCCTCCCAACTCTCCCATGATTAGAAGCTCTTTCTTGATGCTTTCATATTTATATGATCCCTAGGAAGACAATTTTTTTATATTTTTTATCCAAGGGTTATGATTTGAGTTCAGGTCTATTTCCTTTTGGTTCAGTGTTCAAAGAGAACAAAAAAATTGTTCTATTAACCAGCTATATTTTCAAATAAATCAGGTACTGAATGAATATAGCCATTCTCCCCACATTAAACAATTAGAAATACTGACAACATTGTTCAACAGATCTATCCTGATATTTGGTCCCAGAAAATCATTTTAAAAAGCAACTTGAGTTTACCTGAATCAGACCCAAGGCCCTTTAATGTCTACTACCCAGCTTGCTGTTTTTGTTTTGATAATGATTTAACTAAGCATGTTATTCTCAATAATGCTACCTAAGTAGGTGCTCCATTGCCTCTATTATTTTTAAATCTTTCCACTTGTGGGTCTCAAGTGAAAAAAAGTCCTGTTTAGGATTCATTTTCTGTAAAACACATAAAATCGTGTGCCCAATTTCTAATAAAAGGTCTATAAAATCAGAGAATTTTTCTGACTTTTCCAAACTTAGTATAAATTCATGTTCCAATACAAAAACCTTACTGTCTAATTCTTCATTTTGGTGACTTTGTTGTATCATGTAGCTTTGTTTCACTTAATAACATTTTACATG
This sequence comes from Miniopterus natalensis, assembly GCF_054644295.1. Classification (NCBI taxonomy): domain Eukaryota; kingdom Metazoa; phylum Chordata; class Mammalia; order Chiroptera; family Miniopteridae; genus Miniopterus; species Miniopterus natalensis. The sequence goes on from NC_142081.1 coordinate 174,012,988, forward strand.
GTTCAATGTGCCACTTCAATACTTTTTAGATAGCTATTTCAACCTCACTTGTCACTGAACAATGTCACAAAGATGTAACAATTTGAGCTGATAAATAGGTTGCATTTTAAGACACCTTACCAGTACCTAATATTTTATTTCACTTTCTTGAACGGTCGTTGAACTACTTGCTTGCTTCAGTAAAACTACTAGTTTGTCTAAATGCACAATTTTTATCCCACTATTTAAGGCAAACAATTTTCCTTTCCTTTCTCTCTAAATAATATTGACATCTGTCATCTTTCTTCACCATTTTTTGCCTCCCTGGTATTTTTTACTTGCTCCCAGTATTTTGGGGAACTTCTCCAATATTAACTGTCTCTCTCTTACTTTTTTTCTTTTGGTGGTAGGAAGATTGAAAGCACCCAAGAAAAGTGGTGGAAACAGAGCAGGAAGATGCCGGCCTCTTTTGCACTTGGCGTTTGGCTCTTCCATACACAGTTGTTACAGCTATTGCTCAGACGATTGTTGGGAAAGAGATTCAAACAGGCATTACAGTGATTAACTGCCTCAGATTCCTAAACATTATACATTTTATGTTGCTTCATTTTTAAAGTATACTCTGTCAGGTATAATAATCACCAGTGATGCAATAACCAGATGTAGAAATGTTAATGAAATTGACAACTCTTAGAAATTACTAACACTAATTGACATTGACAGCACTTACGAGGTACCAGGCACTGCACCAGCATGTCACATACCAAACATCAGACATACCCACTATCCCCAGGGGTGAGAGAGGAGGCATGCGGCCAAACACACTTTCCACTTTCATTTTCCTTAGAGTTATTAAACTGCCACATTCAGATAAAATATTTAAATGTGAAATTACTAGAGTAACCATATTCTTTTTAATCCAAAGTTCAAAGTTAACTACATAATGTACAATATTCAGAACTTAGAGGTTTTATTACCTTAGCTAAGGGGAGGACAACCTAAAGGATTTACAAAAACAAAATTCAGTTTTAAAAATCCCCAAAACCACCCGGCCAGGCGTGGTTCAGCAGTTGAGCGTCGACCTTGGATCCAGGCGATCAGGGTTTGATTCCCGGTCAGGACACATGCCCGGGTTGCAGGCTAGCCAATCAATGACTCTCTCATCATTGATGTTTCTATCTCTCTCTCCCTCTCCTTTCCTCTCTCTAAAATCAATAAAGATATATTTAAAAATTAAAATTAAAATTAAAAAATTCCCAAAACCTACCAACATACTGTTGCAGAATAGGAAAGAAGTGTGCTTTTTTCTTAACTATTAAAACTGGCCCTGAAAATTTTATTTCAGCATTATCAGTAGTTAAAAGTTAAACACACTTAAATGTGTACCAATAGAGACATATTATGATATATCCATGAATTAGAAGATTATGCATTGTTTAAAAAATAAAGCAAATGCTTTACAAATGTGTTACTGTGAAAAGATCTCCAAGATATCCTGAGTGACAAAAACAAGAGGCACATACAGATGTACACTTATATTTGGGGGGAAATATGTATTATCATCATCACCATCACCATCTGGGAACAAATAAAAGAATGTAAGAGTTACCTGTGGAGAGTCAAATGTATAGTACTAGTGGGGATGAGACGGGAGCTGGGGTAATAAAATGCAACAGAAACCTTCATTTTTTGTTGTTGTTTTATACCTTTTCGACGCTTCTTTTAAAACCGTGCATACATTGCTTTTAAATATTAAGGAAGCTGCTTCTGACTGCCTTTCAACTGATTTATATTTACGAAAACAAAAAGATCGGCTATAGGGGGATCTGTGGCCTGGCCTTCTAGAACACTCCTGGCACAGACTCTGCCCCCTGGTCTCACTCCTTCCCCTGGAAGGAGCAGTGTCTGATCTAACTGGTGATCCAGGGAGAAGGAACTGAGTAGAGGGGCCCAGCCCCTTCTTGAACTCCCTTTCAGCTCAGCCTGCCAACAGAAGCTCAGGCCCTTCCACTGTCACAAGTGGGGGTTCAAGAGGGAACAGAGGGTGTGCTGTCCTGTGCTCATCTGGTTGTGGGGATGATTCAGTGTAAGGCTAGTATCTAATTCAGGTGAAATACTGAAAAGCCTCTGCATTTTTGCTACAGAACTAAGCTGTGTTTTCCAATGAACTTGTTACTTCAATCTCCATCTTGTTGTCTAATTTTCAACTGATTCTGAACCAATTTGGAGAGGTGGGCGGGGAGAATTCCAAATCCCAACAACCTCCAAGATATACCATTAAATGAAAAAAGAATGATGCTGTACAATATGTACAGTATGATCTCACCAATGCTAAAAACAAAACAAAACACTACTATAAAAATATATGCATGTATAAAAATATCTGAAAGAACAAACATTAACCTGGGAGAAGGCTGGATTGGGAAACGTGAAAGGGGACTGTCACTTTTTACTCCTAAATTTACTTTCATGCTATTCAAAATTCTCCAACAAGCATGTATTCATATATTATTGTGATAATTTTCAAAAAAGTTAAAGTATATTTTAATTTGTGCTGGAAGTTTTAGCAACTATAGATCAAGTGCAAGTTTCTAAACTTTATGATTATCAACAGTTTAAAGAGGTGTTTCTCCAAGTGTGATCTCCAGACCACCTGCATCAGCATCTCCTAGAAGCTTGTCAAATATGCAAACACTGGGGCCCCACCCCAAACCTATAGGGATCAGAAACACTGGGGGTGGAACCCAGCAATCTGTTTTAACAAGCCCAGCTAAGTGATTATAATGCTAACTAAAACCTGAGAACCACAGGGCTAGAGAATCACTTACAATAATCAAGTTTCAATTTTCCCATTCATAAATCCTCAGGACCTATACAACACACACACACACACACACACACACACACACACACACCACCTATGAAATCATTTTTCATCTCAATTCAATAAATATTTATAGAATATCTTTCAAATTGCATTACTGTAGTAACTTTTTAGTACAAACTAAAATACTTCAGTAGAGAAATGATATCTTGAAACCACTAGGGAGAATCTACATCCGCTCTAAAGGGACAGAAGTATTCTCTCTGTCATAGCCAGAGCCCGGAACAGATTTCCAGCTGCGAAGGAACTGTAACATGGCTGCCTCATACACTCTGAAAAAGTCCTCAACCAAGTAACAACTTGTTAATGGAATGTATTAAAATGCTGAGCATTCTCAGCTAATATTTCTCCCTTGTAACTTTATATTAGGAAGTTTCTTTAAAATTGAGTAGCGTTAGTATTTAGATACCTGTTTGGTGATCGTCTTGGCCAACGTCTTCTGTTAGATTCTGCAAGAAATAAGTTCATTATTACCAAGAAATCACATACCATCCTAAGTTTTAAAGTTCAATATTTTCATAAGCAGCTGATATCTTAATATCTATAAACTAAACTTTTATCAACTACATTTAAAACAACTATTTAAACAGTTGGTAGTTTTGTCATTAAAAGATTGACTTACTAGCTTATTAAGGGTGTGGTAGATCTTATGAATATTTGCCAGTGTTGAGAGATGAGAATTCAGCTGAAAGTCTTTAAAAAAGAAAAAGAGGAAAATTCAGTGTCATTTATTTCCCAAACTGGAAAGACTATAAAAAAAAGAAAGCTCAGACTGATGATAAACAAATGTTTTGATGTAACTGAATAGTATCTTCATTAACTTGATACTTATTAAATAAAATACAACATGCAACTACTGACCTATCTCCAAGAAATAGTCTGAAAATAAAGTTAAATTCCCAACCAAATGTTAAAGTTGATGAAATTTTCATGTGAATTGTAAGGTAAAATGAAATACTTCAGTAGTGATCCAATCCTACCAACAATGAACCTGAACTTAATAGAAGAATATCAATAATGTTAGCAAATTAAACAAGTTACACAAATAGAAGGCAGATCTCAAATGAAACGTGTTCACTTTCTCTTTCCTTTTCTCTTCCTCAGAATTACTAGTAAAATATCAAGCTCCTCACAAGAAAATAATAGAAAAGCATATCAACTATTTGGCAGTTCTTACAGTATATTTATTTTATTGGCTCTACTACAACAGAAAGAGCAAAAGAGGAACCTAAGCTCCCCCACCCCCTTCCATTAGTCAAACATAGACAAATGATTCTGCAAACTGAGTTTGGTAGGCTGAGCCCTACAATGGAGTCTATAGTTACTTGTACTGCAATACTCAATGTCCCCAGGAACCAGAAACACAGAAGCAGAAATCACACTCAGAAAAACATGTCCAAAGCAAAGAATGCACCAGCTATTGAATCATCACCAATAGTTGAAGAATTACACATTAAATCAGACATGAGAAGAATTAGGTTGCTCCATCTTAGAATCCTGCACAATAGAACGCTTTCAGTTAAGCCATTAGGCTTTTGAATTTCTAATGTTGAATGATTTTTATAAGGTATGCTTGCATGCATAGTAGGCTATGTAAAAGTGAGTTAAAAGTCTGTAAGTAATCTCATTTGAATAAGCAGCAACAGATGTATTTTCACAAAATATCAGGATTTATGTTAGTTGCTTTTCTTCACTATCAAAAAGTTAGTCTTAAAAGCAACCTAGAAAAAAACCTGCAACTCTCCAACTTATGCCATCCCGATAGAAAAGAAAAAAAATCACTCTTCACTGGGATATTTATTTGGGGCATGTATCAGATGCCAAGAACAAACCCAAAGGGAAGACTACAATAAAAGTTGTCTGTGCAGGGGGACTGGATTCTCTGGGCAGCTGCTTTGAATCTGGAAAGCAAGCTGATTTCCCTGCCAGTATTTAGAAAGCTTTTCTTTCTTTTCTAAATCGTGGCAGGAATCCAGTTCTTGGCTGGCCTACAGGGCAGAGGGGCCAGCAGGCAGCAGAGTCCTGACATTCACACTCCACGGTCAGGAGCAGCAGGCCACACATGTACTCGTACACATGTACTGCTCCAGCCTACCTGGCCGCAGCCAAACACCTAACACCACGGCCACAGCCAATGGGAATGCTCCACGAGAGTTTTGGCTGAGAGACAACCACAGCAGGGCCTCAGGTTCTAAATGGGCCTCAAATATAGACAAGTGTTAATTGTTTGGCATCTAAATAGCTTAGCCATATTTAAAGTAAATGGTGACATAATGTGGCACAGAACCTTTTCCATCTTAATTAGTGCATTGCACAGAGAAGGTTTAAAGTATCAGGAGTAAGTGCATGTCTGTATTATGTATGTGTGTGTATTTACTTATGTTTATATTTAATAAACATGGATAGTGATCTCTAAAGCTAGAAGCAACAGCTCTCTCATGACCTGCAAGAGGCAATGAAGAGCTTAACCACACAACACTCCCTCCCCCTGCATCTACTACTGAGCCAAAACCCCCCTTTTTGTTCTCTCAATTTAAAAACAGGAAGACAAATGATACATTCCATTATCATCTTGAAATTAAATCCTGAGTTAAACTCTTGGGCCCCCCAAAGAACAAAAACAAAAACAGAAAACTTAAGGATCTCGATTCTTTTTTTTTTAACTGAGGCCTCAGAGGAGGGAGGGAGAAAGGGACTCACCGAAGATTACAGAGCAATGTGGCGTGCAGGCCCCCCATGCTATACTTTTTTCACCACCCTGATGTTAATTCAACTGTCAAAATTCACATAAAAGAATCTTAACAAGTTAAAATTGCTAAATCCTTCTACACACACACACACACACACACACACACACACACAGAGTTCCTGCCCAAATACCACTGTTCTTTAGTACCTCTCTCTGGAGTCTGACAGCTGGTTTGAATCTTAGGTCTACCAGTTACTTAACCTAAATTTCTATGTCGTCACCTGGAAAATGAGGTTATAATGCCTAGATGTGGCAGACATTCATTACAATGCCTGGACCATAATAAGTGCTCAATAAAAAATATCGATTACCACTATATTTGCTTATACCATTTTCCATACCACACAGCTATCTAAAATGGTCTCTAATTTCCATGGGTCCAAAAAAACCCCACCTCAGAAACCCAAAAGTTGGTGCTCCCTCCCTCTGTGAATGAGGCACATGGCCTGGTACATCTCCACAGCCTATGATGGCATTGCTATATTTGTACACCATGTTCATGATAGTTGAAGATAATCTCGATATAGTGGGGCGGCGTTTAAAAGCAGGTTCTGTACACGAAGTTTCACTTTACAGGCAATGAGAATAACAAGATTCATTTCACAAATCACAAAATATATGACAGCAATTCTCCATTTCCATATCAGATGTTTACTACCATCACCACCTCACTGTCACTTCACACACACATACAAAAAGCAAAAAGCAAAGGAACCAACAACATAAAGAAATTTTCTTTAGTTTCATGAAAGTAAGAAGAAACTAAGGAGGAGACACAAATTTAAAGAAAAAAGACAAAAATCGCATTAAAAGATAAATTCACAAAGGTTAACACATTAAGTTTGTGGTTTATCTGTTCAGGGCTCAGAGCAAGTAATAGACCCTAAAATCTAAAACAGATTTTACATCCTTAAGGAATAGATGTTAAGGGTAAAGAGCAAATGCTTTACAGAGAACATACTTGGGAAAGCACTAACTGACTCATAAAAATCTCTGGCTCACATTTCAATTTCAAAGGATAATGCTAGGTTAGTCAACTTTATTCCATGATCAAATGGCTCTCCACAGGAAAGCAGTGCCTGGATTTGACTCTCCTGTGTGACATGCAGACTCTATCTTCTGTATTAAAAGCAACAAATGACTCTGTAAAAAGGCACAGCCCGCTTGATAAATAGCTTGCTTAAATTATTGTCTGGGTATTTTTTAAAACATCCAACAAAAGCTGATTGGGCATAAAGTTTCTGGTGCTTGCTTGTTTATTTTTAATTGCTGTGACCTATATAACATGAAAAAAATGAATGCCACTGAGAGGTCAAAGTCCATTCCCCCATACTACCCACAACATACACAAAGATATAAATATTCAGAATGAAACAATTACGGGTAAGTTCAGACAATGACCATCAACCAAAAAAAATCAAATTTAAAAATTAACAGTCCTAATAGAAGTTTACTTCTATAAGAGGGTCAGAAACAATCTGAATGCATAAAAATCAAAAACTTTTCTTCATACCATAGTCACTTGTAAAGTACAGCTGGGAAGTGATCTCAATCATAACAGCAACAAAAAGCAGTAATACATGTAGAAATAAACTTAAATATGCAACATTCAAGTGAAGAAACAATGAAAGTTTACTGAAACACATTATATTCCTGAAATGGAAAGACCCAGTATTGTTAAACATATCTCCCTTTACTAAACTACAAATTAAATGTAATCAAATTCCTACTCTTTGTTCCTCCCAGTTCCCCACCCCAAGAAAGAGGTGGGGAAAGGGAGGCAGGCTGGTTCTAAAGTTCATCTGAAAGAACAAACATGCTAGACTTGCCAAGAAATGGTTGAGAAAGAATGAGGAAGAATTTGCCCTATCAGATATCAATACATAGGGTAAAGCAGAGGTTGGTAAACCCTCTGTAGAAGGTCAGATCATTAATATTCTGGACTTTTTGGGCTATATGATCTCGGTTGCAACTACATTGCCATTGGAGCTCAAAAGCAACCATAAACAATACATAAACAAATGAGTGTGGCTGTGTTCTAATAAAACTTTATAAAAAACTAGGTGGTGAACCAGATTTGGCCCATGGACTGTAGTTTGCCAATGCCTGATATAAAGGTACAGTAGTCAGTCCTATCCATGCTTTTGCTTCCTGTGGTTTCAGCTGACCAAAGTCAACCACAGTCCAAAAATATTAAATGGAAAATTCCAGAAATAAACAATTTAAAAGTTTTAAATTGTGTGCCATTCTGAATAGCGTGATGAAACCTCATGCATGCCTAAATGTAAACCAACCCTTTGTCCAGTGTATCCACACTCTATAAGCTCATGACCTGTTAGTCACGTACCAAATGGACTGTTACGATACTGCAGTGCTTGTGTTTAAGTGATCCTTATTTTACTTAATAATAATGGCCCCAAAGCTCAAGAGTAGTGATGCTAGCAATTTGGATATAACAAAGAGAAGTTGTAAAGTGCTTCCTTTAAGTAAAAGGGTGTGTATGTATAGGAGAAAACATGGTGTATATATATATATAATCTGCGGTTCAGGCATCCACTGAAGGTCTTAGAACATATCCCCCATGGATACAGGGAAGCACTGTATAGTAACTATAACAGGATGGTATATGTGCAAGAAGACAAACCAATGGAAGAGTGTTGATAAACATGTATGTGTGTATGTATGTACATATGTTTGTAGAAACACATATAATCAATACATGATAAAGTTGCATTTGAAATCATGGGTAAGAGATAATTATTCAGTAAGTACAGGGGCAACTCGCTAGCATGTGAGCAAATAAAAATTAATTTCAACTTCACCCAAAAGTTACTGATGGAAGGGCACAGCATTCAAGGCAAAAGGCAAGTCGTCGTCATGGACTCAGTGCTCTGCACACTCTGCCTCTACCCATCTACCCAGCCTCATCTGCTGCTCTCCCCCCCTCGCTCACGCTTCGCAGTCACAGCGCCCTGCCCGCTGTTTGCGAGCGCTCTAAGCGCACTCCTACTCAGGGAACTGCAAGGCCAGGCTGCCTCTGCCTTGGGCCCTACTCCCTCTAACAGTAACGGGCCTTGCGCTTGCCCTAGTACTTCATCAGCCTGTCGCTTACAGATCACCTACTTCCGAAGCCCTGCCACAGCCAACAAACAGGGCTCCTTCACTCTATCGCCTACCCTGCTTGACTTCTCTTTGTGGCACTGGCACACTGGTACTGCCTGATACTATGTCATACATCTGTCATCTTCCTCTCCCATTAGAATGTAAGCTTCATGAACTGCTGTATCCCTAGTACCTAAGACTATTCATACTTGGCATATACTAAGTGCTCAATGAATACTCAGTGAATAAATGGATTCAGACACAAAGCCACCAAGACCTAAATTCAGTACGTTCAGAACATTTCAGTGCACCCACACAATTAGATCTTCCACTGTGAGCAGCATGGTGATAGAGGAGAATCTAGAGGATGGGGAAGGTCAGGAAAAAAGACTGAATCCTGCTTTAGAGTTTAGATTTCATCTCCTAAATATTTCCAACTGGGCCACCATATAATATGCAAATGTAACAGATACACATGGCACATTCAAGCAGCATCAATTCTACTCAATGGTAATTCATCTACAAGAGTTTTACATGAAAACAAAAGCAGAATTATGGCACTAGACTTTGAAGAAATTTCACCATACTGAGTTAGGCTCCCAGGACCCTGAGGGTACCTAATTCACTGAACCTCTGCCAGAGCAGAAGGCTGGGAAGAAGTCTGAGAAGCACTGGGTGCCATGCAAGTTGTTTAAATTAGGAGTTTTTTAGGAAGCTCATTCTATGGCAAATGTGTGGCAGAGGTGATGGGTGGCCTGGGTTTAGAATGGCCTTTCATGAAGACTATTGGAAGTGAGATGGGAAATGATTAAGGCCTTAAGTTAGATAGTGGCAGTAAAAATAGAAATCCTAAGTACAGTGAGACTACGGAATGCCCACATTTAACTCACACAAATTCAACTTTATTCACTTGGCCAAAAAAAAGGGGAGGAAGGGAGAGAGACAGGCAACATGAATCCCATAGTCACTTAGTTTCCACATGCCAATCACATATACACATCTCACAACACTGTATGAGTCTAGTATTTAAAGATGTATTTTTCATAAAACATGGTCCCTAAACATAAGCCAGCTGCTTCAACTGGTGCTCAACTGAAGAGCCAGCTACCTGTTCCAATGCTGGAGGAAAGAACTGACTGTGCTGGATTTATCTGACACAACCTCCAATGGGGCACCTTCTGAAAGTATTTCCAGGTATATTTCTAATATGAGTGACTGTCACCTGACATACAGACGACTTTAGAACTAACTTCTATATAAAATATGACTGCACTCTAAGGAAAACCACTAAGGCTGCATTCGGGAGATGAGACTGAGGAACTGTGTTGCATGTCCTTTTGCCCACTTCTCACTTGACTAGCTCAAGTAGGTCAACCAGCTAGCTACAGCCAGCTGGGAGTCAGTCACAACTTCTAATTCCCAATCCAAAGCCCATTCCTCCATGCTAGCTTATTTCTAATCAAAGCAAACACTGATCTATTTTCATGCTCCATATGAGGAAAAAAGCAACATCTTTTCCCACCCAAAGCTGTTACTTGTCAAGCACATAAACTTAGGGTAATATTTCTTTAAGTTACTACAACTAGCTACATCTAAAACCTACCATCTTTTTTTTTTTTTAAAGAAAAGAAGTGCAGAAAAGATACTATCAGTAACACCAATGCTATTTCTATTCCAAGTGCACTTCTTTCTTCTGGTCACTAAAGTTTCATGGAAGTATTATTATCTAAAGTCCAGTTGGCCAATCAGTGAGCAATGCTCTCAGGTATAAAAGTTTTTAATGCAGCACTATGCACAGGTATGTACTTAATAACTATTTTTTGATGACAATGAAAATGATGAACTAAGGCTTGGGGTGGGGGAGTCACTGGACACCGGGATAACGATAGAATAATGACCATGTTATTGCCAAAACCGTGAAACAGAATTGGGCAAAATTAAAGGTTAGCAAAATCAGCATTCATCCTAAATGTTTCTCAGACAGAACAAGTCATGATCTAGCAGAGTAGGGCCAGGCCTCTAACTGGGAGTCAACATGGAATGTTTAGGGGTTTTCTAAGCCATCAGTGATGTGGTCCATCTACCTAAAATGTCAATTTTAGACAGCGATACAAAAAAGGAAAATAATTTCGTTGTTAAAGTTAAGGGAGTAGTGCAGTTGAGAGCCATGGTGTAGGTCGCCTTGCCTCCTTCCTTCTAGAGAACAGCCTTCTGTCCCATGGACTTTAGATAAACAGAGGATGAGAACGTCGATGATGTCGGATAGAGACCTCCATCAACTTCCAAAGGACCTTTGATTTCAGTCAGAGATTTTGGATTTGTTACTGCAGCATGAATGAAAAGAATCCAAGTTTTCAACAAGTCCTTATAAAGCCCTACATAACCTAAGTTACCTGACCTAAGTCATCCCACTCCACTATTCTCGTTCACTCCACTGCAGTCATATTCCTCCTTGAATAGTCATGTGAATTCCTACCTCAGGGCCTTTGCATTTAACATAACATGCCCTCTGCCTCCAAAATCTCTGATGTTCACAAGACCTGACAGGTGACTTTGTTGAAATATCTACTCAAATGTCACCCTGTCAGAGGTATCCCCTGACCTTCATATCCAAAGCAGCACCTCCATCTCCCACCAGATTCAGATGATTACATAGCACTCGCCACTTTCCGACATTTAACAGCTTTATTGAGATATAATTCACAAACCATATAATTCACCCTTTAAAGTAAATGGTTTCCAGTGTATTCAAAGAGTTGTGCAACCATCACCACATCTAATTAAAAATTTTTTTTTAAAAATATGTCATTATTGACTTTCAGTCACTCCCCAGTTCTCCCCTCACTCCCTTCAGCCCTAGGCCACCATGAATCTACTTTCTGTCTCTATAGGTCTGCCTATTCTGGATTTTCTATATCAAAAGAATCATACAATCTGAGGTCCTTTGTGAACATGACATTGTATTTTACATATATTTACATGTTTAAGCTTTATCACTCTCCCGAGAGCACAAGCTCCATGAGGACAGGGACTTTCTTTCTTTTGCTTTGTTCTCCACTGTATCCTGATACACAGAATAGCAAAATCCTAGCACATGACAAGTACCAATAAACAGGGGAATGGATGCTTTAAAAGTATGCAGTCACTGGATTTAGCAACGTGGAGGTTACTCTGTGATCTTGGTGGAAATTTCGAAGCCAGAACTGAGGCCAGCTTGAAGAGGGCTGAGGATACAACAGGAGATGAGGGAACAGTCTATGCCAAAAATAAAAATCTTATCCCAGAAGTTTCAGTGTGAAAGGCAGACTACAAATGCACATGGGATTGAGGGGGTATTGATTTGGGTTTTATGATGGCGAGGCTAGAGCATGTTTAAAATACTGGTATTAGATCTGCTTGTATCCTGGAAGGTTGCTTAGTATCCTGGAAGCCCAAGGGTAAAATGCAGGTCAGATCACAAGTCAGTGCAGATCTACACATGAGCTCAAATGTGTGATTTTAAAAGAAAAATACAAAATGCAACTTTAAGTAAAAAAGATGATTAAAAATGAGTTCTACCTCAAAATGACTTGGAAAATCTACCATAAAGTGAAGGCTTTTTTTTTTTTTTTTTTTAACACTATAAAAAGTAGTGTCTTAAATGATCCACAATACCAATTTACACCTTTGCCTACCAACTGACAGTCATTTAGCTATATGAGATGGTACAGGTATACATCTCATTTGTAGAAACAAATATATTCCTAGCTGAGGCCAAATTATTAAAACACAAAGATGTGAAATGTTTTCCATATCAAAAAACTAGGAAAACCCAAAAGCTAGGTTTGAGGGTCAGTTTCACTCTATACACCCTTCAATGCCAGAAGTAGAAATCCCTTTATCTATAAAATGGATGATGACAGTTCCAGCTTCATAAGGATATTGTAAGGATTAAATGAGCTGCTGCTGCAGTGTGCTTAGAACAGTGCCTGGCACACAGTAAGAGCTACCTAAGTGCTGGCTATGATATCACATGGTGAGCAGAAATGGTCTGTGCTACCTACCCAGGGCAGGGCCCAGGAAAAGCTGAAGCTTTGAGCCCTCTCCCCCACAGTTCAAACCAAACCGAGTTTACAAATTAAGCTATTTAAAACCAATCCAGTGACTGCACATCAGAATGACCCTGGGAGCTTGAAAAAAATGCCAGTGCCAGGGCCCCAACCCAGATCAAGAAATAAAAATTAGGCGGGGGTAGGGGGGACTGATCTTTTCTCAAGCAGCCCAGGTATTTCTAATGTGCAACCAGAGAGCTGAGTTCTATTTCCCATCCTCGACTCAATCCCCCAACTGCTGGCAGCCAATCCATTCCTGGAACAACCTCAGCACAAAACACGACAGAAATCCAACTCATTCACAAGTATTTAGAAAGGAAAAAAAAAAGATCAAGACTCAGGGAAAAGATTACAAAGCTGAAAAGCCAGGGAAAAAATGAAAAGAAACAAAGTAGCCATGACGAAGGTATTAACGTCATTGTCATCAATAAATATTTGCTATTTACAAGGCACAAAGCCAAAAAGGCAGGCATAGAAAGGGGAAAATCACTAAGGAGTGGGAAGCAGGTCATCATAGGTGACTCAGCATTTTCCCTGAACACACGATCCAAAGTTAAAGCCATCCAAGCACACCGCTGCTGGCTTTTTCCTAACTCTCACAGGACCCATAAAACAGGCTGGGAGGAGAAACCACCCGCACCCTATCTTCCACCTCACAGCCTGTGCCTGCAGGAGCCATCTCAAAGGAGTCGGCCACTTCAGGACACCCGGTCTGGCTGCACTCCAAATGTGACAACGTACAAAGGGCCCTAGATTCATTCCCTCCACCCCACTCTCCCACTAAAGAACACAGATCCACTCCACAGTTCAGAGTAAAAAAAATCATCCTTTAACCTCATTAATGTTACAAGAGCCCAGGTTTAGGTTAGAGAGTGCAGCTTTGGCATCTGAGAGCCCTGGGTTACAGTCCCAGTTCTGGGGCAACCTAGTTGAGTGACCATTCCCCTACCCAACCTCACTGTGTCTCAGTGTCCTCATCTGTACAGCTGAAATAACAGGACCCTCTTTCACAAGGTTACTGGGAGGATTAAATGAGACGATGCATGCCAAGCATTTAGCAGAGTGCTGGCCCACTAATATGCACTAATAAAGGTTCATTGTTTTAATCCCTATTATTATTGGAATGTGAAAGAGCCTAAAACAGACTGAACCTAGATCAAAAAGTAAAGACAGCAGAAGGGATGACAAGGTGACGGGTCTTAAAAGCTCTGACTTCAATAGCCAGGACTTGAATGTACAACTCTCCTTTCTCAGCTTCCTGTTTAATGAAGAACAAGTAATCAATTGGTGGCCTAATTTTGGGAATGGCACTTGAAAGAGATCTTAAAGGGAAAAGAGATTTCAATTCATCCTCAACTAAAGAAAAGAAAAAAAAATGTCAAAGATGTTACACAAAAACCACATCAGTAAGTAGCTCTACTAAAAGGTAAGTTTTACATTTTCTGAAATGTTGTTACATATCTCCTATATTTTTAAAAATAATATAAAAAGTGTGCATTTAAGAAGTATTTAACACATGTCTAAAAATCTAAGAAGACTAAAAGTGAGTTAAAAAGAAGTCTGGAAATATTTTTTTCACAATTAAAATCCATTTTAAATGCCTATTGTCATGGCAAGTAAATTGGCAGAAATGAGAAGAGGAGGAGTGGGAAAGAAGGAATTCAACCTAGACCCTGATCCTCTTGGGACCCATTCCAAGAAGGAAAGAACCAAAAGCAAAAAGGAGATATCATAGCAACTGGCTCTGCTGTCATCTTTCATAGGCCAGTGAAAAATATGGAATTCCAATATACCTGCAGGGTTACCACAAGGATGATATGAAAAGCACAAATAAAATGTTGAGTATTACTTTATTGGCAGTGGTGGGGCATCTAGACCCTGGAGTCAGAATGCCTGAGTAAGACTCTCAATGCACCATTTACAAACTGTAAAGAGTTAACCTGAGGTTAATTAATTAAGCTTTCCGCACCTCAGCTTCCTCATCTGTAAAATGGGGATAATAATAGTACATAACCTACTTCAGAGGGTTGCTGCAAAGCAGCTGAGCAGCCCAAGAATAATCACCAGTCCCCCTTTCCCTTTGTTCCTCCTCTCTCCCTGCACCCACCTTCTAACTTCTCTCTTCCCTTCTCTCACTTTCTGGTGTCTCTTTTCAGCCCCCCTCCTGTAGCTCCAGCTCACCCCTCCACCTCCTCTCCCCTTCACTCGGCCTCCCAAACTCCCATTCGGCAGCCACAGTCCTGGGTACTCTCACCCATGCTGCTCCCTCTGCTTGGAGAGCACCCTTCCCCCTCCCCCTCCCCCCTCCCCAGGTGCACACAGATCCTTTTCTTCATGTAATAAAACTTCAAAAGCTAAACCCACATGACAGTTGCTAACCCTTCCCTGAAGTCTAATTTTAATGACTCCATATTTATTCCCAATGCACCCTGGCACCCATCTAACCCAGCAGCCACAGCCCGTCCTTCACGTCCATTACTCCTCTGCCTCCACCACTTAACCTGGAAGGAAGCTCCCTAAACACAGGGACCCTGCCAGCCGTGTCTGCCACTGCAGTGCCTGGCCACAAGGGAAACCTCCAATGTTTGGTGAATGGCTGAGTGAGGAAATGCCTCCCTCACTTGGTGGTTCTTCCAATCTCTTTTCCTGTCCAGGCTCTCCTTTTAAAGTCTGAGGAGACTGTCATTACCCAGGGATCATTAGCAACAAAAACAGAAAAGTGCCAAGCACTTCTTTGAACGCTGTATCTCCTTTAATCCTTCAGATCATTTTTGATCTTTCCTACTCCTCTCTTCTCCTCAGCCCAACCCCAACTCCACTCTAAGCACACCGGCCTCTTTGCTGTTCCCCAAATACAGGCCTGCTCCCCTCTCAGGGCCTCAACATGTATGTTCCTGCTGCCTGGAATGACTCCTCACCTCCATCAGGTCTTAACTAAAACCTTCTTAGTGAGGCCTTCCCTGACCATGCTATTAAAATTACAGCATTCTCCACTCCCCCTCCTCCCCACTCAGTTACAGAGGTGCCTGTGCTCTCCCCCTTCCCTGCTTTATTTTCCTCTATAGAACTCATCACCATCTGACATACTACACAATTTACCTGTTTATTATTTGCCTCCTCTCCTACACCAGAATGAAAACTTCATGAAAGATGAAGAACAAAGCCTGGTATATATAGTAGGTGCTCAATAAACACTTGTTGACTGATCAACTCCATACCCTACAGTAGCTATTTCTTATGCATGAGAACTCTGAAGCACACACAAAGTAGTTGAGTAACTTACCCACGCTCACACAGCTAATACAGAGCAGAGGCAAGGATTTGAACCCAGACATTATGACTCTTAGACCCACACTTACCACCTACTACGCCTTCCTGCCTCCCAACCTGAACCAGATAACAATTAAAAGACATCATCATATCCACGGAACAAATCCAAGCATTGTATGTCTTTAGGCCACAGAAAAGCAAGAAAACCCATTCACTGGAAAACCTTTTAAGAGAACAAGTCATCATCTAACTCTAGAGTTTCATGAGGTAAAGTATTAACAGATTTATAATCTATACAGCAGTGATCATTTTTCTTTGGATTTAATAGTTCAGAAAAAAAGAGGAAGATTTATCACACCTTTTTATACTGTAATATCCCATGAGCAGCAAAATAACAAATTACCACCTAACACGGAGAAGGCCTAGGGTGATACATATGGAAAGCTAAACACTACAGTGAGAAGCACAGACTAGAAGGGGCACAGGGATAGGTTACACCAGTATAGACATTTATCAAAATTATCAAACTGTATATTTAATATACATCCAATTTTATAACAGGTAAATTATACTCAATAAAGTTGATTAAAAAGCAATTAAAACTATCAGATATGAATTCTAGCTAAACAAATATTCCTCCAAAAGAGCCACAAATATTATTTCCACAGCTAATATTCCCAAGTCAGATCCAAAAAGATGCACAAGAAGTTACACATTAGCTCCTGAACACACCTCTTTTTTGGGGGGGAGGGGGTGGGATAAAGGTGATTAGGGAAAGACAGCAATAGAGAGTTCCATATGATGAAATCCAGTGGGGTGACTCATATGTGGCTCTGAATCCTGCCTGACCACCACCAGCAAAGGCAGCCCCCCACAACTGACATGCTTGTGTGCTGCACTCCTTCAGTCCTCTAAGTCACCCGGAGCCAGGACTCTTGGACTGGGAACCTACCAGGCAGATCACTGCTCTCCACAGGGCCTCCACGGGTAACTGAGCAGTGAGTGGTCTGGATGCTGAATTTGTCAGAAGTCTCAGTTGTGAGCATCAGAAATCAATTAGTCAACTTAAACAGAAGAGTGATTTGTTTTTCAAAGGCTATTGCACAGTTCACAGAATTTCTAGGAAATCCAAAGAACCAAGCGTATCAGCTACACAACCAAAACAATGCCTACAGGCACACAACAGAGTGCACCATCCACACAGCCAGGACCAACCTGGCCCCTGGGACCACAGCCTCAAGACTCTAGAAACAGAAACAGCACTGCTACCACCACTGTCCATCCTCTCCAAATGGCCTGAGGCACGCCCCCCCCCATTCTTCCCATCACTTGCCTCCAGCTTCAGATTCACACTCTGGGGTGGGTGTGTCTGAGCAGCTTTGCCTCGAAGGTAGGAATTCCCCAAATAAGTGGAAGAGCCAGGTCCCTGCCCACCAGACACAAATGGATGACACACCATCTCTGCAAATACTGCTGATATAGGTCAGCAAGTAATGAAAGGTTTTCAAAAAATATTCACAAGAAAAAAAAAAATCCTCAAAGATAGAACTAAAAGGAATCATACCCAGAAGTAGTGCTATTTGGGAAGGGTCTTTTTCATATTACTTAGTGTTTTATTCAGTATATTAATTAGTTTCAAAAACTACAAGTTTACCTTCCTAGTTTGAAAATAACTCATTAACATTTTCTAACTGAAAGAAAAAAATTCAAATCTGAAGTAACAGTTTGTCTGCTTGAATACTGAACATGATATGAAAAATATCCTTAGAACTGTAATAGCCATGCAATAATTGCTAAAATATATGATTCTATGTAAAATGTAGTATTTTGAGCCCGGCCACTGTGGCTCAGTGGTTGAGAGTCAACCCATGCACTAAGAGGTCACCAGTTCAATTCCCAGTAAGGGCACATGCCTAGGTTTTGGACTCGATTCCAAGTACAGGGTGTGCAGGAGGCAGCCAACTGATCTTTCTATCTCTCCCTCTCCCCTTCTCTCTAAAATCAATAAAAACATATTTAAAAGGTAGTATTTCAATACCTTTCTCTACCAGAGGGAAGGGGGTGCACGGCTGGGTGGAAGTGGGCAGGGGAAGGAAATAGGGACATCTGTAATAGTGTCAACAATAAAAATAAAGTGGCCCTGGCAGGTTTGGCTCAGTGGTTAGAGCGTCGGACTGTGGACTGAAGGGTCCCGGTTGGATTCTGGCCAAGGGCACGTACCTCGGTTGCAGGTACAATTCCCGGCCCAGTGGTCAGGGCATGTGCAGGAGACAACCAATAGATGTGTCTCTTTCACATCTATGTTTCTCCCTCTCGACATGTCTCTCCCTTCCACTCTCTGAAAAGCAATGGAAAAAGTATCCTTAAGTGAGGATTAAAAAAAGAAAATAAAAATAAAGTAAAAATAAATAAATGTAGTGTTTCGATACTTCCTTCTACTTAAAACATAAGCCACAAATTATAACCTCTTTTATAGCCACAAATATTTTTAAGTGTATGTTCAGCTTAAAAGTCTAATTCTCAAGAGGTACTTCTAACCTGAATCTCAGAGTAAGAGAAAAGAACAAGCTATGAAAAGCTATTAACACTAGTTCAAGCTGACCAACTATAAAAAGGTATCAGGCATTGTCAGTCTCAGAAAACTCACTTCCAACTAAGAAAGTTTACTTTCTAAATGAAGAAAGTCTTTCATTGATCTCAATGTATTGTTAATATTCAGAAATAAAACCTTAAGACCAGAATTGGTGATAAAACAAAGAGGGCAGAAGTAGAAACACTCCAGGCCCCTTAATGTCACACCTGTCAAGCCCTGCCTTAGCCTTCCTTCTCCACACAGGACTGTTACACACCAGATCTGAAATGCACAAGTGCACTTTCCCATGAAGACTTTTGGCTCTTCAGTACATCATTAGCATTTTATTCTCTCCTTGAGAATTTCTCCATGCCATAGGCCTTCTTCAAAATTGATATATGCATGTATTTTTAAAAGAAATATCATTTAAATTGGTTTGCATATGGCTGACTTTGTCAAAAAAGGCAGAGATAAATGAAAGTTAGCACTCCCTGAAGATAATGAAAGACAACTAAAAGCAGGCTAGATAGCAGGAGGAAGAATTAAAATTTTCCAGGTAATTCACAAACTAGTCAAGAGCTGACCAGTTAAATTCAATTCAATACATATATGAGAACCTAAGCAAGACATCATGCTGGACAACCAAGTGGATACTAAGTAAGACATAGTCCCAGATCCCTAGGGCGTAATAATCTAATTGGGAAGAGGAACAAAAAGTAAACAAGCAGCTATTGTTATATAAGATACAGCTGAAAAGTGAAGTAAATAGTACTTTGGAGATTCAATGGAGTGAGAGTCTCACTGGAGCAAGGGAACAAGGAAGGCAGTAAAGTTCCATCAGAAGTAGCAGTGAGGGCAGTGGGCAAGGAGGGAGAAGTCCAGGGGGAAGAAACTGAGCTGAAACTGCAGAAGCTGGTTCAGCCCCACTTTCTGAGGAGTCTGTGTTTCAGTATCAACGGGGAGCCCACAGGGCTTCTGGGTAGGGGAACCGAGAGCACGAGGATGATTCAACTAGTGACAGGAAAGACAGTTACAGGAGGCTGAGCCAGGCAAAAGGACTATTGGTTATTACAATACAAGAAAAGATGGATCAGACCTATGGTGATGGCAAAAGACAGATACAGGAAAAGACAGGATGGGAAGATAAGACATGCAGCCTCTCTTTCACAACTGACCAGGGAAAGAGGATGAGAAATGTCTAAGCTTCTAGCTTTGTTAGTAAATGAATTAGAATTTATTAACCAAATGAATAGAATTAGTTGGTCTTGTTTTCCTCTTTGTTTTGCCTACTAGGAAGCTCAGAGCCAAATATATGGCTTATTTTTAATATATGGCAAGCATTTATGTGCAGCCTGTAAATCTATAGTTTATTTTCCTTCCTTGACAGGATTTTAATCTATATTTCGTAGGTCACCTCTAATTACTTTAGCATGAGACAGAAAAAAAGTCAACATATAAAAAGACCAGGGAACAGTTAGACCAAGTGCTGGTTCAGGGATATAACCCGTATGTTGCCAACAGAGAGCATTCTCCTCACCCTTCTTCCACACTAGCAAAGGCCATGTCCCATGACAGAAGCTGAAAAATGCCTGATTTCACTTTCTCAACCTCTCTCACAAGTAGCAGGGGCATGAGATCAGTTCTAACTAATGAAACTGGAGAAGTCTCCAAGGTGACCTTCTGGAAAAGACTCCTATCTGTTAAGAGGAAGTTGTAAGTAAATAAACTCGTTCCCTATCTATCTTACATAGGCATGATGTCTGGTGCTGCAGCAACCACTTTGCAAACAGGAGGCAATGAGCCTGAGACTTTTGATAAGCCAAAATACTAAGAAGAGAGGAAAAAAAGGCTAGAAGCAGTATAGGCTCTTAAGTTATCATTAAGATGCTGCACCAGCCTTAGAACCTAGACAAGATAAAAAAAAAGTCTTATCTCTAGATGTCTTGCTTCTGGACAATAAGCTCTATTATTTAAGCCATTTTTAATTGAGTACTGTTACCTGCCAAAGGCATTCTAACTGAAACGGAGGTCATAACAAGGTCAGTTTCTGACAGTTTGAATTTTAAACTGCTGAGTTAACATTATTGAAATGAGAATAATGCAAACATACTACGGTCAAGAAGACAGCAGTAAGTTAGTAAGTGCTTCAGCACCCTGGCTGGTTTGGCTCAGTGGTTAGAGCATCAGCCTGCGGACTGAAGGGTCCCGGGTTCGATTCCAGCCAAGGGCACACCCTCGGAGGCAGGCTTCTTCCCCGGAGCCAGTCAGGATCCATGCAGGAGGCAACCAATCAATGTCTCTCTTACACACGGATGTTTCTCTCTGCCTCTCTCTCCCTTCCACTCACTCTGAAAAGGAATGGAAAAAATATCCTCCATTAGGGATTTTTAAAAAAGCTTCTGGGAGCACCTAAAGATAAAAACAAAATGATTAATAACATTTGAAAAGATGTGATCACAAGTTAGTAGGAGCACTTCTCAGAGGCAGGAATACAGGAAGAAAAACGTAAATGTACAGAAGTGCGCTTAAGTGGAGAAAATTATGGAGACTTTCTTTTCTGGCAACGTTATAGACAAGATAACCTAAAAATCCTTCCCAATATAAAAGAATCCAAAAATTCTGGGCAAAGTGTAAGAAACATCTGTTTAAATGCAAAGCTAAGTTCACAAGAAAATAAAGGACCTCTCCAAAGGCCAAAAATCAAGGAACCTAAAAACCAAAGCAGAAAGTATAAGCTGATAATGTATAGACACCTAGGGTTTAGGGGGCTAGGGTAGGGAGCGGGTTGTATATGTGTAAAGGATACCTGCCCTTTGGACTGTAATACAAAAAGAACAAGGGAAGGAAATGACTAACCTAATATTTTCTTTAAAAAACACCATCTTGAAGACAATTACAACTCATTTTCAGCCTCCTACACTTTACCCTTTATGAGAGCAAACTGCACAATTAAATGTACATTTTTAAAAACATGTCCAAATCACATATTTACATATCATAAAGGGTTTCCTGGATATTTCACCACAAACAAATAAAACATAAGATAGAGATATAAATTATTTCCTCCCAAAACCGCACACTGCCCAATTTTTCAGCCATTATGAAAAGAATCATCATTGAATCAAGTACTCATGTTCAGTATATTTGTAACCATACTAAAAGGTTTCCAAATCTTAGGACTTTGGGGTAAAATATGTGTCATTAGGGTCATTATAATATTCTTCTAGTGACTATGTTACCAATAGTTTCAAAAATACCACATAAAAGTGATCGGTCACCTCTGGGCTAATCTTATGGCACTCTATATTACAGATTTTTTAAATCATTGCATATAAATGGTAAAGGGAACCCACAAAGGATATGATGTTTGGGGAATCTACAGACTAAGAGGATTGGGCTCTAATATTAAAAAAGGCAGGCAGAAGGAATTATAATATATGCCACAGCAAAACCCATGAAAACCTCTAAATATCCTCCAATGAATTTACTTTCCTCTAGCCTCATTTGCTTCCCATGCTTCTTTGAAAACTGAAGACATATATTCCCATTATTCATCATCATATTTTCACGCTGGCTTAATGAATGGGACCACCCTAAATTCTATTAAGCCACTTCCATCACTCAGTTCAAGATCATGTTTTTTTAAAAAGTCTCCTCATTCTTGGACAATCCAGAGCCCAAGAAGTACACACACATAATTTATAGCATCATCACAAGGCTCACATTTGTTTCCACTGCTTTCCCACATTTATATAAGACTGAACCTTTTAACCTAGTGTTTACACACAACAGATGCCACAAAAAATACACCATCTTAAACACTTCTTTATATTGTGTTGTATCTTGAATGTTTTTCCCACAACCTATGTGGTAGATAGGATTTATTCTACAAATAAGGCCACCAAATGCAGGGGGGAAATAATCAAGTCCGGGATCAAAAACCCAAGTGTGAAAGGACTGTACTTGGCTTGGTTCTCCCCAAGGAGACGGTCTAGAGAACCTCCTCCAGTCCCAGGGGACAGGAGAGCCTCCCGAGAGCGCTCGGGGATCCTCTGGGAATAAAGCACGAGTTAGCTGAGAAGGGAGGCTCCAAGGGGCGCGCTGCATTCTGGGACTCGTTTCCACAGTTACCCACGTGCACCCAACCCAACCGCGGCCAGGACTACAAGTCCCAGAATTCCATAGAACCGCCTTTCCCCTTCACACCCGGCGACTGGAGGCAGACCCTAAAGGAAACCCCTAAAGCGCTCTCCTCACAAGCCTGGGAGAGGTCACGCCCCCCCAGGCGCTCCTCGGGGTCTCTGATCCTGCGCTCCCTTGCAGGGAGGTGGGTCCCGAGGCACCAGCCTCCACACCTGACGACCAAATATTAGAAAACTGCGTCACAGACTGCCAAATCCAGGGACCGTCAGGGACCCCCGCCACCTCCTCTGCGCAAACACTCCCCCCCACCAGGCCTCCAGGGCCCGACCCTCCAGCTCCTGCCGCGGAAAACCCGCAGCCCACGCCCCTGCCCCGCCCCCCAGTCCTGCAGCCCGAGCCCGCGCCAGCGCTGACCTCGCTACCCGCCGCTCCAGGGGAATCGCGGCCAGCGCCAACCTCGGGGCACCTCCCCCGCCCCCTCCACCTCGGCCCCGCCCCCTCCTTCCCCCACACCCCGAAGCTCAGGGCTCCCCACTCCAGAGACACTGCCTTGGTGGGGGCGGGGGAGGAACACCTCCCCAAAACACAGTCTCACACCTTACCTCCCACCCCCAAGCCCAGCATAGACGGAATCTGGACTTGACAGTCCATCCCCTGCCCTAGCCTCTCCCAACCTCCCTTTCCTCCCAACTAGCTCTTCACCCACACCGCACCTCCTTTACCCCTGCCCCCATCCTGTATCCCAAACCCTCCCCTCCTTTCCTCTCCTCTTACTCACAATTACTCTGTCTTCCCAACACCTGCTCCATCCTATTACCACGACGTCTACCCCCTCTCACCACTCCGTTACCCCACCAGCCTTCCAATGCCCCTCCACCCGCCGGACTGCCCAACTATCCCATCACACCCCAATCCCTCCCACCATCTCGCTCTCCCGTTACATCAGCCCTCTTCCTCTTTGCCCGCCCTCCTGCCCCGCTCGGCCGCTGCCCCCATTCCCCCACCCCATTGTTCCCCCCCCCACCCCCGCCAACCAGCCCTTCTTCCCATTGTCCCCGCCCCCGCGCTCCCCCCAGCACTCACCCGCCTTTCTCACCCAGCCGCCCGCACCACTCGGCTCAGCCCCTAGGAAATCCTCACCCTAGCGCCCCGCTCGCTCGCTCTCTCCCTCTCTCCTCCTCCGGTGCCACCCCCGGCCCTGCCCGCTAGCGCCCGCCACCGCTTCCACCTCCATTCACCCCAGACACTCCGGTCCCGGCCCTTCATCACACGTCCCACCCCCCTGCCCCCAGCACTGAAATGAAGCCAGTCCCCACCCCCCTCACCTCCGCCCTCCCCTAGCAGGCCGGCCCCTTCCCCCGACGCCCGCCCCCGCCCCGCGCCGCCCGAGGCGTCACCGCCCGCCCCGGCCCCAGGAGGGGTAGGGGTGGCTCTGGGGCAGAGGCTCCCGGCACATTTCGGGACAGGAGGTGCGGGCGCAGGGACTGAGAAACCAGAGCGGACAGTGCTGGCAGCCACCCGGCTCCGACCCACTCTCTCTGTTACTCACTGACAGCGGCAGCATCCGAGTGCATTTTCGGACAGCTCACACCCTGCTAGCCGCCCAGGATCCCGCGCTCGCCTCGCGGTATCCCCACCGGCTCGCCGCACCTCGGCTGGAGCTGAGGACCCGCCGCCAGGCACTCCGGGTCCGCCCACCTCGCCGCCTCCATTGGCTGAACCTCGGATGAAGAACCGCCCCTCCGCGTCTCTCATTTGATAAAAGGAGTGCAGAGAGCGCCGTTCTGGAGCGGTCAAGGAGGCCCCGCCCCCTCACGTCCAATGCGATTGGTCCCGGCGCCTGGGCCCCGTAACGCCCCTGGCGGAGACCACGCTCTGGAGTATCATGTTGGGCCCGGCTGCTGTCACTCATCCCCGGGGGTCCAAAAGCGCGTGTAGGGGCGGGGCTGGGGAATTGGTCCACCTTGACCCTGACGCTCCGCCCCGTCGCGGGCGGGATTGGTGGAGCTGCAGACCAACCAAGAAAGATGGGTCGGCGTCTGAAACAAAGCACGCGAAGTGTTCCCAGAAAAACCTAGAAGGGGAGGCGCGGTCGGGGCAGTTTGTATCTCGCTGCTCCGAGGGGGAGAGGCCGCCATTCCCCCGCACCTGGCGCATCGCGACCGGGACTCCCGCTCGTCTCGCACGCCTCAGAGCGGCTCTGCGCAGGAGCCCGTCCGCGCCGAGCTCGGACTGGCGCTCCTCTCGCCAGCAGATTCCTGCAGCTGGAAACTGGAATCGGAATCGCCGCGTCTTCATTGCCAGCGAGCCCTCTGGTGAGGAACAAATAGCCATTCCTTGTACAACAGTCCATGCTCTCGCCGTTTTCGATGTGCGCTTTTCCGGAGTTAGCGCGCTTCGCCCGCGTCGTCACAGATGGGCAGTTCTAACGGCGTCGAATGTTCCAGGCAGTGCCCGTCGCACGCACCTGCGGGCTGCCGACGCTGACAGCGAATCCAGCGCCGCGTCCTGACGCGCGGGCGCCGGGTGGCACGTGGGCAGGTCACCAGCCCTCCAGGGACGACGAGCACAGCTGGCGTAAGCTAAGACCACCGAAGTCATCGACGCTGGGTGGCGGTCCAGGAAACAAAATTGGCTGTCCCTTCGCAGAGGAAGACGTTCATTCAGGGGAACGCTAACCATTGAGTTTCCTAAGTCAAAAATTTGCACCATTTTCATGAGTTCGACCAGTTTTTTCAGTGCTTTCAAACCAACTCATCCCACATTATTGTAGTGAGTAATAGTATTTTGAGGCATTACCGGAGGGTTGTCCCCTCCTACCCCAACCACAGCACACCGGACACCACCACTTCCCTGTATGCCAAGGCCCTGCCCCAGCTGGCACCGGGGCACTCTGCTGATCCTGCCTCGGAGAGTGGGTGACACCACAAACAACTGGTGACACAACATCAGCCGTTTTGGGTTTAGATTTCTACCGCCAAGGCTCCTGAGTTGCAGGGTTCTGAAATTTACGTTTCAAATCAGGGCATAATGTGACACCAAACACAAGGAATTTAAGAACAGAATCAAACCAGTTCCTCCGTCCAGCACCACTGGCACTCAATCCATAGTGTCTCAATAAATTATATCCTTGTAATTTATAAAACATAATCTATGGTGTTCCTATCATTCAAGCAGTTATGAATCACTTCATCTAATCATAGAATCTCAGGATTGAACCTGAATTTATCCACCTCAGTTTCCTTCTCAAGACAAGAGTATCATCCGTATGGGTGACTTTAACCTGACAGCGTCAGCTGGGCCGCACAGAGAGGGGTAGGTACCTCTGGGCTCCGAGATAGGCCATCCTTGTCAAGCAGATTAATTGTAAAAATATCTGTCCTTGCTCTCAGCAGAAAAGCTGCTCCTGCATTCTTTATCCCATTTGTGTTTTAACCTATATCTAGGAAGTAATAAATTATATATAGTTTATTCAAGTTTGTAATATTCTGTATATGTAATATTTGTATGGGTTTTTTTTCGTGCTCATCATATTTCAAGGGCTGAGACACAGATGTTATTTGCATAGGAAAAGGCTTGCTTCCTGACACCTCTAAAATTCAAATAAGTCCACAATTCATTTGTTTTAGGTAGCCATTTCCTATATGGATTTATCTGCAGCAAACTTAGTAATAATGTGTTTAATAACAATTAAGCTACATGAGGGCCCTGCCGGCTACTTTGCCCCTAACACCCAGCAGTCTTTGGGCACAGGGTGTCCCTAGAAAAATATAGAATGTACAGCCTTTGTTATTTTTTTTCAGTTGAGTCAGTATGATTATTTTCAAATAAAAAACAATAATTTATACAGATCTTTGTAGTGGGTTACCTACAGCTGGAAAATTGAAAAGCAAACCTCATTCTTAGTCTGCTAAACCTCACTGCCCCCACATGTTTTTGAATAATAACACAGGTATAAATGACTACATAATATTCTGTAAATATTATCCCATCATTTTAATAATTCATAAGATTATAAACCTTTAAGGGCAGGAAACTTGTTACATTTAGCTTTATGTCCCTAGTACCTAGTACAGTGCTTTCAAATAGTAGGTACTAGTTAACTGTTCCTTAAAGTGAACTGAATGTTGACTGTAAAATGAAATTTTAGGTCTGGAAGGAAACTTGGAGATTATCAAATCCAAATTCCTCATTTTAAGAATATGAAACTTGAAGTCCAAAAGAGTTAAATGTCTAATCCAAGTCACTCAGCTAGTTAATAACAAAGCATTAATTAAATTCAACTTTCCTAACTCCTAGACCAGGCAGGTATTTTCCCCTGCACCACACTGTCCAATCAGTATCAAAGCTTCGAATTCCAAAGATGGGTAAATTATTCTCCCTTCCCATTTGAAAGTTATTATATCAATCTAATACAAATTCTATACTTCAGAGCTGGAATATTCACTTTTTAAATGAAATTCAGTAAGAATTTTTTTAAATATACATTTCAATTTTTTTCTTGTTGGTAGCATTCCCAAATAACTTGATCCCTGTGGGGATGTTTACTGAGATAATAGAGTTACACTCTATGTGTTTATATTCAAATCCTTGGAGAAAAAAATTAATAATTATCTTAGGACTGTGATGGGTAGAGATATTTGGGAACACAGTCTTTCTGCCATCTTGCTTCACCTGGTTACTGCTTTAAGGTGATTTTAAAGCAAGTAAACTTGTGTCAACTGATACCTAATTGCATTGGATTTTTCTATTTTATTAGTTGTACAATATTAATTTTAATCAGATATATTTTTAAATACCCTAAACCTAGATTAAAATTTGATAGGGAAAAGTCTAGTGAGAGAGAAAACAGCAGAGCTCTAAATCAAATTTTAAAACTTCCTCCCCCCCAATTCTACAAACCCCACAATAGCATGGTTTTCCTGCAGGTGTTAGGGTTGGTGGTATAGAATGAGGAATGGCATAATCCTCAAAACTAAAATAACGTTGGGCCTTCTCAGACAAATAGATAAATGTGCCCCTGGTAAGATTTGAAGAGAGTGAGAAAGAACATATGCCAGGGAGGAAGTAAATACAGTTGACCCTTGAACAATGCAGGACTGAGGGGTGCTGACCCCACTCACAGTCAAAAAGCCACATACAACTTTTGACTCCCTCAAAACTTAACTGTTAATAGCCTTAAGGATAGCATAAATAATTAACACATACTTTGTACATTATACGTATTACATACTGTATTCCTACAATACAGTAAGCCAGAGAAAAGAAAATATTAAAATCGTAAGGAAAACATATTTACAGTATTTATTTTTTTTAAAATCCATGTATAAGCGGACCCATATAGTTCAAACCCTTGTTGTTCGAGGATCAACTGTATATCCACAGAGGTCAACATCGTTCATTTCTCCAAACTCATAACCAGCTCACAGTTTGCCAACCCAAATAATGATAACTCTTTTTAGTGTTTCCAAGGTGATAGACACTACTCTTATAGTGCTTTGCTTGTAAATTATTCCACCACCCCAGTGGGGTACTACTATTATCCCCACTTTATTGGTAAGTTGACCAAGGCTTAGAGAGCTTCAGTAACTTGCCACTCAGCTAATAGATAATAGTGTCCCTAAGTAGCCAAACTCCCTATGTTATAATGTTCCCATGCTGGGGTTCAGTTCCCTCTCTTTTTATTAATACATGCCCTACATACCTGAGAGATTTATTTATAAGATTACAAGAATATGGATGTGAATGTGTTTTAAAAGATAGTGACATCTGACCTCTTTCTTGAGTTGAATATCTAACCACTCAGGCTGCCTTTGTAGACAC
The DNA here is from genome assembly GCF_054644295.1 of Miniopterus natalensis. Taxonomy (NCBI): domain Eukaryota; kingdom Metazoa; phylum Chordata; class Mammalia; order Chiroptera; family Miniopteridae; genus Miniopterus; species Miniopterus natalensis. The sequence goes on from NC_142081.1 coordinate 174,041,601, forward strand.
ATATTAGGAAAAATATCAGTCAGATTATTTCCAGGTTACTACATCTTTCTTATCTATTTTATTCTTTTGACCTTATTTCAACAGCAACTATCCACTTCACGGTATATTATTAATAAAATTATCCAGAGTCTCTAGTGAGGCTCTGCTGAATGTAAAAAATTCTCTACTCTGAAAAATCAGTGAGAGGGGGCAGCCTCTTCAACCTACTGGAATTCACCTTTTAACCACTGAGGCCTGTGTTAATTTCAGCTTGTAAGCTTTTAATTACATATGATTGTCACTGTAACATATGTTGCTTTTCACATACATACATAGAACAGTTTTGCTAATAGCCACTTGCCAGATGCTACTAGGGTAATAAAAATGTTGGTTTAATTTTTCAATACCTGCATACAATCAGGTCTTAATTATCAGGTTAGTGGGAAAAGCATAGAAGTAGGCATTGACCTCACTGTCACCAGTGAGGACGGCCTCTCCTCAAAACTGGCAGTGACTGACAAGCTGTAAAGATGGCAATGGCATCATTTGCCTGCCATCTTGCTTTACTACGCTTTCTCTGTTATCAGACTCCTTTTTCCCTACCTACCTCACACCAGAGGTCAGACGCTGACAAACACATAATCACTACAAGTTACTTCATAGAACTGTTATGTCCCTGTCACGTAGGCTTATAATGCACATTCAAGAGATTTCCATTTTTTCATCATCCTTCACTGGGGCTACGACATGTTCCTCAATGTAAAAAAACCCTTCACAGATGGAACTTTCTAGAACCAATTCACACTGGGCATTTTATCCTTGGGAGTCCTTTTGCCATTTTTTTCTGAGGCAGAACTAAGGCTTTCTGGAGCTAGATGGTCTGGATCAAAATCCCATTGGGTCCACCACTTAAGAAGACAAATTACTGCCCGGCCGGGCGTGGCTCAGCGCTTGAGCATCGACCTAGGATCCAGACGATCGGAGTTCGATTCCTGGTCAGGGCACATGCCCGGGTTGCGGGCTCGGTCTTCGGTCGGGGGCGTGCAGGAGGCAGCCGATCAATGATGTTTCTATCTCTCTCTCTCCCTCTCCTTTCCTCTCTCTGAAATCAATAAAGATATTAAAAAGAAAAAAGACATTATTTCACACCACTGTGACTTGGTTTCCTATCTGCAAAACAGTGAAAATATAGTATCTACTTCATAGGTATGTTATGAGGATTAAATGAATGAATAAATTCAAGTAAAGCACTTAAAAGTACCTGGCACATAGTAATGCTCAATAAATGTTAGGGGCAGCCCTGGCCAGGTAGCTCAGTTGCTTAGAGCATCATCTGATTACGCCAAGGTTTGTGGGTTCGATTCCCAGTCAGGGCACACACAAGAATCAACCAATGATGCATAAATAAGTGGAACAACAAATCGATGTTTCTCTCAAAGCAGTAAATAAATAAAAATAAATGTTAGGGGCTGTTGTCATTGTGACGATCTCCAGTACTCCTTACATTCTTGTATCAACTTTTTAAAAAATTTATCTTTATTGTTGAAAGTATTACAAATGTCCCCTCTTTTTCCCCATTGACCTCCTCCACCTGCTCCCGCCTCCTCCACAGGCCTTCACTGAGGTGTTCAATCAACTCTTCCTCCTCATCCCAAATCTGTCTCTTCCTCTAAGCTAGTCTCCGGTTGCACAGTCACTGTTTTATTAACTTGGCTTCCTTCCTCCCTTCTAGAGTTAACGGCGAACATTGAGTTAGCATGCAAAAGTGTCCTTCCCCAGGACATGCCACCAATGGGAAATTCGCCTAGTTTAGAACTGAAATGTGAGACTTTACACAGTGAAGTAAAAGATGAATACCCAATATCAATGCTGTGTTGTTCAAACTCTTTGAAAACTAACTTAATAAGGATTGATACTAGAAGCTCAAATGTATATAGGAAATTCCTGTGGATATTAGAAAGACAGCATCCTAAACAAGTAAACAGATTTTAATAAATTACACGAGATTCTACATAAATAGAGACACATATTGTGTTCCCAGAATGAATAATTTCTCTTGTACTTTGAAATAATGTTACCCTTCCCTGAAAGCCACAATTACTGATATAAAAGATTTTTAATCTACTATACCAGAGGCAAAGGCAAAATGTCTTCAAGTATTACCCTTGGGCCAGGCTGAACTAAGACTCAAACCCTACCACTTAAACCCCTGAGCAGGCATTAAACTTGTCTGGAGTTTCAGTGCCTTCATCTATAAAAATGGTAGTAGTACCTTCAAGGAATAAATAGGGCTAAATAAGATAAAATATGTAAAAAGCATTTATCAAAGGAGGAGAGGGAAGCAGGAATAAATGCATGAGCACCAGTTATGTGATGCAATCGCATATTTCTTTGTGAACCTAATGCGATCCTATGCAGTGCAGTTGGCTAATTTTTATGCTCGAGACTATTTCAAGTAAAAAGGAGTCCATATTTTTAAATTTCTAGAAAATCTTGGTTTCTTTCTTTCTGAAGCAGCCATCTTAAGGATTTTTCAGAAAAGCTAACAATGTTCCAATTCTGCTGAGATTTGATATGAGTGTTTCAATTTCATTTAGCAATAATTTTTTTTTACCTCCCCTCAATATAGAGAAAATTTAATTTATTTTTAAAACTATTTCTAACTTCCAGGATTTCTTGACACATGACTATCAGGGTAGCATTAATAAGCCTTTTTTTTCTTTTTGCTAATCTTTTTCTCCAGCCCAACTATAGGATACTTAAACTGACACTTTTCTTTTTGACCCAGGGCCTTTTATTTTACATAAACCACACCTGCCTACAGATTTAACAGTGTGTTCAAAGAGAAATGCATTTATTCATCGCCACATGTTCTTCCCCGAATTGGGTATTTCACCTGATTCGCACTGAGCTAATCGAGTCCTAACGATGTCACATTGAATCGATCTCAGAAGGTGTAATTTTCCAATTGAATCTAAACAATGCATGACCTTTACAGTGACTTTCAGGAACATAGCATCGCTTCAGTTACTCCAGCTAGCAGGGAATGGACAAGAAGAATGAACATTTTACTTGGACAGTGGCTTCTGCGTGTTGTCAGGCTCTTTCTCCATTCCTCCTTGCCTTTTCTATCCTGCTCCCAAGAATGCAACGCCTTTTAGTGTCCCTCTCAGGGCAGCCCAGGGGGCCATCCATCTCCAGGCTGGGTGGCGCTCAGCAGCCGGGCCTCTCGTTAGGGCAGAGGGAAGGCCCTGGGGGGCCGGGAGGGGAGGAGAGGAGGGAGCTGGGGGAAATCTATGCTCCCTTCCTTGGTGACGATGCCATATTACGGAAGTAAGGACTTCCTGTTCAGAGAGGCAGAGAATGGAGGATGTCAAAAACCTGTGACTAAGCAGGTTCTGCAACCAAGTCTCTACAACGCGGTCACACCTGCCTCGGCCACCCGGTGCCTCCTGACACTCAGACCCGAACCCCCAGCTGAAGCAACCACATGAGCCGTGTGGGTGGGAGGAAAACAATGAATCCAAGCATCTAAGAAAAAAATCTGTGGCCCCGAAATAGGAAAAGAGAAGACTCTGGAGACACACACACACACATACACGTACATGCACATACGTGAGCGCACACACGTGCACACATCACTAACTTATGGAACTGAAAATCATTCTCTTCCAACTAACCTAAACGCCTACAATTTACTTTGTTACACTGTCTTAGCCAAACTAGATTAAAGCAAATTCCCTTAAATTTTTGAGTCACAGGCCCCTTTAAGAATCATTGAAAATGATGACTCTGTCAAGGGCCTGAAACCTGCCTATTCCCACCCCATTACTCCACAAATTAATAATTCCTAGATTAGATATTCCATGTGCGTTTCCAAGTATATTCTTTTTAGAATCCAGGCACTTCAGGGACTGGTCAGTGGCTATTGGTAATTTGGTTAGTGACGAATGAGTTCTACTTTGTTAGTTTTGCTCCCAAGTCTGGGTGACATCTGAGCCTGCACTCAAATAATGGGAATTTTGTTAGGGAACTGTAGCGGAGGGAGGGGGCCGAGGCGGTTTCAGGCTGTGGAGCAGCGAGTGGGAGAGGAGGAAGGCTTGGCTCTGGGGGCAGCATTTTGAAAGCAGAATGGAAGTATTGGACATAGGGCAAGAGAGAAGTGCTCTCTGGAGAGGAGATGCCACATTTAAACTTCCATCTCTTTCTACATTTTGCTCACCTCTCCTTGCAAAACTGCTTTTACTGCAGCTACCCACACCCAGACTCTGGGTCCTACTCTACCCACAGTCGCCCTTTGCCTTCTCTCTCATCTGATTGCTTCCTTCCTTCACCCCCTGACCCCAGGCCTCACTGCACTCTAGGCCCCCAGCCACCCTGCTCCCACCCCCAGGGTCTGGTCAGTTTATCCTGAAAGTCCAGCCTTGAGTCCCTACAACTGCTTCTGTTTTATCTTTCACCCCTCTATCTGACAATCACTTTTCTGGCTTTGAAGCTCTCTCACTGCAACCTTAGTCTGTTCTAAGCCTCCACGCAAATTTTTTATAACTTTAGCTTTGGGAAACATTTCAAATCCACAGACAATACTTTGGGGAATATAAATATTGACAAACACTTAAGTCCCATCACTTGGCACCAGATACTGTTCTAGTGCTTGAATTAGTTCATTGAACCCTCCCAACAATCCCAAGAGGTAGGAACTTTTGTTAAACTCATTTTACAAGTGAAGAGACTGAGGCACAGATGGGTAAAGTAACTTGCCCAAAGTCATACAGCTAGTAAGCGGCAGAACTGGGAAAATTAAGGCCAAGCAGACCAGCTTCAGACCTGTATTCTTTATCGCTGTGCTATATCGCGGCTTTGTATAGCATTTTACAGAGGGCTGCTTGTTCACCCCATTCCCCCTCCCTCAACACAGACTCCATGCCCATTACTGTGGAAGCTGTACCTATTCTAGCACCAGGAGGCAGTCACATGGAGCATAGTTCTAAGGCCCAGGGCAAATGCCCAGCGTCCTCTCTGCCCACCATTCTAGCAGCAGGGAACAGTTTCCCCAGTTCCAGATTCTGGAACTTTACTCTCTTCCTTGTGAAACTGATTTGAGGATCCAACAACAGGACTACAGGTTGGGGTATGTATGAGGAGGCCCCAAAGCCGCAGAGTGTGGTCGCAGGCAATTAAGCTTTAAAGGGTAACCACTTGCCTGGCAGGGCGTGGCTCAGCAGCTGAGAGTCGACCTAGGATCCAGGTGATCGGGGTTCGATTCCTGGTCAGGGCACATGCCCGGGTTGTGGGCTCGATCAATGACTCTCTCATCATTGATGTTTCTATCTCTCTCTCTCCCTCTCCTTTCCTCTCTCTGAAATAAATAAAGACATATTTTTAAAAAAATAAATAAATAAAGAGTAACCACTGAACACAGTCTAAACTGTACCATGTGCCCCTGCTCGCACTTCCCCTTGGTGAGCTTCCCTCGCTCTCCCAGCTCCCCTTCCAGGTGCCCAAGCTCCCACTGAAGTGCCTGGTGGACAGCCCTCCTGGACAGACCACTTCCATTTTCAGGATGAGGCCCATCCTTAGCAAGTGAAGGCGAACCTCACTGTCCCCAGTAGGAACAAGACTAAAGAAGACTGAAATGGGCTTAGTCAACATGCCACAAAGGGGGAACCTGAGGATTTGGAAGGGAGGCAGACAGGTGCCTAGAGGTTATCGTACTTAATGATCATGAGAAGGGTTTAGGGCCAATTGTGTAAGGGTTTAGGGATCCTTCTTTCTTCCCGGCCTCGCTGAGACACTCTCCTGCATTGGAGCAAATCCCCTCCACCCCCCACCCCCACAGCCCTACACCCTCACCCTGTCAGCACAGGTGCAAAGTGTACATAGACCCCAGGCTGGCCCGCCTAAATGATACACCCTAGAGATGCTTGTACTCCAGAGTCTCATTTTCTCAGATCCTTGTAGCTGACAAGCTTGCTGTTCTCGAATAAGCTAATTCAAGGGAAAGTATAGATGAGTTAACATGGTACATTTACAAAGATATTCGCATTTAAAAAAACCCTAACAACCCGGCCGGTGTTGCTTAGTGGTTGAGTGTCAACCTATGAACGAGGAGGTCACGGTTCAATTCCTGGTCAGGGCACAAGCCAGGGTTGCGGGCTCCATCCCCAGCAGGGGGCTTCTCTGTCTGTGGACTCATAATCTGCAAGCAACCATGGCTCCCACCTCATAGAAAAGCCAGTCCAAGGGAAATAAAAAAACAAACACTCATTTGCTTGCTCATCGGCAGGAGGCAGCCGATCAATGACTCGCTCTCATCATTGATGTTTCTCTCTTTACCTCTCCCTTCCTCTCTCACTGAAATCAATGAAAACATATATTTTTAAAAATCTTAACAAACAAATGGCGCCACACCGATACCTAACACTTCTCCCAGCCAGCCCCTCACCCTGAAGTCTCTTCCCTTCTTCCTCTCTCCATGTACGACAACTCCTCAGCCTTTCCAACTCAGCTCCAGGCTCACCTCCATGAGGGCTCCCTTGACTGAGGCTGCCCACAGTCATGTCTTTTTCCACTAACACCTGCAGCACTAGAGGGAGTTTGGGAGGAAGAACAGAACCAGAACCAGAACCCAGAACAAAAAGGACTAGAACATTGAACTGAACGATCTTAGTGGTGAGCTCAGCACATTCCCACATGGCAGATCATGGCAGGGTGGGGGCACCTGGAGTTGTTTCTGTCCACCTCTCCCCTCTTTCGCTAGGAAGAGCCCTTTCTTCTTTGGGGGAACTGCTCACCCCACCATTCATTTAACAGAGCTTTGATATGGGGTGCCAATCAGGGTGCCTCCCACTCCCAGTAAGCATGTGATCCAGCTGGGCCAATTAGCATCCTTGCCTGGAATTTTCAAAATCGGAATTAAGGTGAGGCAGCCTTCTCTGTCTGTGGACTCATAAGCTGCAAGCAACCATGGCTCCCACCTCATAGAAAAAGCCAATCCAAGGGAAATAAAAAAACAAACACTCATTTGCTTGCTCATTCATTTATTCATGAAACAACCATTATTTATAAAGGACCTTCCATGCGCCCAGACACTTCTGGGCTCTAGGAATAACACATGGAGCAAAAATAAAACCAGTTGCTGCCCTCTTGGGACTTACAAGCTTGCAGGGGAGACATTTCTTTAAAAATCATGCAAACAAAATAGAACAGCTATTTTGACAAGTAGTAAGGAGAAAAGCTATACAATTTTCCGAGAGCATAGAATAGGGGATCTGACTCAGCTGCTCTGTACACTTGTACAGTTTGCACACTGCACAAAAAACACAGCCGAGAGGGCAGGTGAGCTGAAATCCCACTCACAGTCCACTCACCAAGCCATGGGGGCCCAGAGGAAGGGGGCCCAGAGGAAGGGGCCCCTTTTTCTTCACACACTGGCACTGTCTACACAAAAGGGTCAGCTTTTTCTAATTTGCCCCAAAGTCTTGAATAGATCAGCCAGGACTCTGTGTCATACAGTCGGGCAGAGGACTGGGGGGAGGGGAGGCGAGGAGGTGACTGGAGGCACATGAATAATGAGTGTGGTAGGTAGACTAAGAGGGAGAGAAAAGCTTTCCAGACCAGGGAACAGTGGCCTGCTTTTGATGGCTATCTAGTCCTTGGTTCCAGTCACTCTGAGGCCTGGCTGATCCTCTCCCCTTCCAGGGGATTGGTTTCCTGACAGTGCATTTTCTCTTTGTAATTCAAATTACGTCTGTCACTTGCAACCAGGAAATCCTGGCTCATAAGGCCAAGCTTGGTGCAGCTCTTCTCCCTAACCCAGTGGCCTCCCCACTCTTCCAGGCTGCATCCTTCCGTGTTAGAAACCTTCAGCACAGGAGCTCTGTCTTTGATGATCTAGCACCGTCTCCAGTACGTAACAGGAACTCAATAAACATTTCATGCATCAGGAGTTAATTAACCCTCTGCTGCTGATCTTCTGTCCGAAGTGTCAGAGGACAAAGGGGCTTTTCTGCACTCCTCCCATCACCCACCAAGTTCATCCAGGGTTTCTCCTGAGCACATGCCGTCTCCCGCTTACCCTTATGTTAATAGATGACTCTGATGTGTCTAGAATTAGGCTGTGGAGAGCTAGTGGGACTGATCTCATAAGGAAGAGTCAGCAGCATTTACTCTGTTTCTGCAATGCTGAGCCCAGTGGGGCCTAGGAATGTGCCAATTTCACAAGCTCTCCAGGTAATTCTTATTCACTAACGGTTGGGCGCGCTTCCCAGGTCTCCTAGGGAGAAGCGTTGGCCAACACTTTTCACCATTTCCCATTTACTAACTGGGCTGTGTCTGCTGTCAGGTGTCTGCCATCAGGCTGAGCATGCACAGCTGGAATCAGAGGCTATCTTTTCTCTCAGGATAAGCAGACGTGGCTTTTCCTACCTGTTCCTCAAGACAGTGTGACACTGAACTGCTCCAGTCTACAGCATCACTGACACTGCTATTCTTTGCAGCTTGGAACTTCAACGGACAATTACATGCAACTCTTGGAAAGGGAAAATATGTTGAATAAACTCATTCCTTGCCCTCTCCATCTGTCATCATTGTCAAGGCTTCACAAAGTGTAATTACCAGGTTACAGTCTGTAGACCATAAGAGACTTTAGGGGGGGCTTCCATACATGTAACATACTGATGTGTTTGAGGACCAATAGATCTGCCCTAGCAGGCAGAAGAACTTACTGAACCTGCTGATGCCGTGGGGACCACAGCTCTAAGGGGAAAGGCAGAACCAAGCATCTATTTCGTGCTCAAGGCTCACTACGTGTTTCTGGTATACACGAGCTCATTTAACTCTCATCACAGTCTGTAAGATAGTAACACCTCACTTTATTCTCATTTTCCAGAGTGATTAAGTGACTTGCTTAAGCTCACCCAGGAAGAAGAAGAGGCTACATGACTTCCCCACCCCAGAGTTCATTAGCAAAACAGACAAGGGAAGAGAGGAATATGTGGTTCTTGAGTCAGCAAGTTTTCACCACAGCATCATCTTCAAACCTCTTTGTTTGAGCATCCATCCCATCAGTAAAGACTTCTGAGTGCATCTCCCCCATGTGTGCATTTATTTATAAACATATAATATACACTAGAAGCCAGTTTGCTCTTTAAATTTTAATGGGTATCAGAATGACCTGGAGAGCTTGCTCAAGCACAGATTATGGGGCCCACCCCAGAGCATCAGAGATTCTGTGGGTTTGAGATGGGACCCAAGGATTTGCATTTCTAACAGGTTCCCAGGTGATCCCAATGCTGCCTGGGATGGAACTCACTTTCATCACTTTCACTGCCATATAAACATAACCCAAAACAGAAATTTAAAATAAGAACATACTATGGCGTAAAATAGTAATTCTAATTAATTATTTTCCTGTACCTCAGATAATGGTTATATGTAGCTTCAGGAGTCCAAGACCCCATTTTGGAAACCACTGCACTAAACTTAGCCACACTGGCTTTCTTTGCTAGAGAGGCAAGCTCAGTGGCAGGCACTTCATAAATCACCCAGAAATTTCCCAAGCCTTAGACATTGCAGATAAAGGAGATAATAAAGGGATACATCAGACAGGCACAGCTCGCAGTCCCACTAATGCTCCCCCACAGTGCTCAAGCTCTGCCTTTCATTTTCTACTATCATCTTTCCTCTGCTTTAATTTTTTCCCCTTTGTGATAACAGCTCCTATCACTTGTAGGCATTGCAATCTAGCACTCCTGTTGTTCCTCTTACGGAAATCCTAGCCACTGCAAGTACATGCGGTACTTGATATCCACAAAGCAAAAATGTTCCAAGTGAACAATGTTTTGATTGAACTTTAATTCTGCTGTGACTTTGAAGTCTGGGCTCTGGGTAAGGGATGTGCCATTCTGCAGGGTGACATTCAGAAGCACCTGGAAGGGAATTTTCCCTGCTCACATGTGATACAGATTTCCAGCGTGCTTTTGTAGATTTCTTCAGCGCTTTTGCTATTTGGTGGAAAATGAGGCAGATTTAAATGCAGTAAATAAAACCAATCCCAGCATTTTGAAAGAGGAGAGACAAGTTGTTTGCTAAGACTTGATACATAAATTTAAATCTAAAGGATAATATAGAAATAGGCCGTTATAGCAATATAATGATAACATAAATAAAATAATATATCATTAATAATATAATTATAATATAAAATAATATTATATAATGTAGCAATAGGCTCCACCATCATAAGAAAAAAGGAAAGGGTTAGTATAGCCATTGCTTCACTAGAAAAGAGGCATCTTCTGAAATTTTGAGATAAGGGAAAGTGGAAACAGAGCTTATTGGTAAAGACAGAGTGCCAGAGATAACCCCAGGATTTCCTGTGACCAAATCTGAGCAATAGAGCAAAGGTCGAGTACTGGGAGGTGCTTTTCAAAAAGCCATTTGTACTGTACAGAAAAACAGCTGTGAAACACCCTCTGGTTTTTGTTGAATGATGCCTCGGTTTAAAACCAGATTCCAAAGGACTGATTCATATTGGTCAATGAAGTGGCTCAGACTTACTGCTTCACCCCACAACTATTTATTTCCTGACTAGTTTCCCATCCCCATTAATCTCAAATAAATGTGCTTCTTCCATGGGTTAAGCCCTTTGCTTGCTCAGAACTCAAGATGATGTTAACCCAGCAGCATACACCAAGGGCAACGGTCGGTGCCAGTACAGTCACCCGGACCCCCAGTTCTTATAGAAAGTCTTCCAGCCCTTTCCCTCTTGCCCCCAACCTCATATCTGCTTAGGGAAAGAAATGGGCCAGATGGAAAAAGACAGGCACTGGAACCATGTACCATCATAAACGGAGACAGTCAAGGGCCCGTCTGGCTCCTCAAATGCCCTGGCCTCCCCCAATAACTTTTTTTAAAGGAGAAGCAAAATGAAGCAGTATTAGCATAGTATGTTCTTAAAATATTTGAGTCCAACAAGGTGATCAGCAATATATGTACACTAGCCTTGGAATCAGCAGTCCTGGGGCGGCGCCCCACCTTCCCCGCTCACTAGCTGTACCACTCTGGGCAAGTCCTCTATTAGCCTGAGTATTAGTTTCCTCATCTAGACAATGCAAGCAACACACTCTGAAGCCTAGCTGTGGCAGGTTAAAGATGGCCACATCCTTTTTGGCACTGTCACATGAGTAAAGCCAGCTTATACTCTCTGGTCCAGCTCAGCCACCATCCAAATACCAGCAAATGAGCCCAGTCAGTGCTATAAGGGACAGAAGGATTGCCCAGCCACGCTCTGTCCAAACTTCTAACCCAAGACATAGTTTATTATACTATAATAGATAATCAGAACATTAGCTAAAGAGATGATTGTGAGAATAACAAAAAATTGTACTAGGTGGAAAAGAATTTGTAGACTACAAAGCAACATGTTTTGTCCATATTATATCAAAGAGCAAATATGGGCTCTGACCACAGGAGTTTTCAATTATTAACTTTTGTAATATTTGCCATTCCTGCTTGGGGATGCAGTCAATTGTCATCAGGCGACAACGGTGGAGATGAAGAGAAATGCATTCAACTTCTTGTTCTTTACTCTGATGAGGGCCATGAGCTTTGTGAGTCAGGGATACGACCCGAACTACAGCTGAGAAAAAAATATACCATCAGGCTTTAAGTTATTTGTTCCATTAAGGAATTTGGAACTGTGATTTCTTTTCTTTTCCTATGACTATATTCACCTTAGAATATTTTGAAATAATAATCTCTGTTAGGAGTTTGTCCACTGTAAAGCAGGGGGAGAGATGTGGATGTTTCCATTTTCCCCCAGAGGGTTCTGCTTTGCCAACCCACAGACCACTCCACCCCAAGTTCAGAGCCACTGGGTTGCCTTAGTAACCCAGTTCTCTTAGTCAGTTCGGGCAGCTATAACGAATTTCCATAGATGGAGGGCTTACACTACAAGCGTTGCTCATGGTTCTGGAGACTGGGAAGTACAAAATCAAGGTGCCAGCAGATCTGGGGTCTGGTGAAGGCCTCTTTCTGATTTGCAGAAGGCTGCCTTTTCCTTGTATCTTTACATGACCGACAACAGAAAGTTCTTGTATTTCTTCTTAGAGGCCGCTAATCCGGTTCATGGCAGCTCCACCCTCATGGCCTAATTACCTCACTCAAAGGCCCCATCTTCTCCTACATTAGGGGTTAGAATTTCAACATATGGATTTGGGGACAGCACATAGATTCAGTCCATAACACCTGTCCCCCTAAGGGCATACTCAACAAACAAATGAATTCTCATCTTAAATTTAAAAGGAATGTGGGGGGAAAAAGAAAGCAAAGACCATTTGCAACATCTTGCTAACTAGCTAAATATTTTAAAGGGGGGGGGTATTAAAGTGAAAAACTGCCAGAAATGTTAGAAAAATGTTTACAAAGATATTGTTAGAAAGTTCCTGATGGCAAAAAACAAACAAAAGATGTTTATATAGTGCTTTACTCTGCTAGGAAGCAGTACAAACATAGGAATGTGCACATATCCTTCTCTGCAAAGTAAACTGGAACAGAAGGGGCCTGAGGTCCCCAGGATTCCCAATCATCCTGGATCGAATTACGGCGTATGAACTCTGATGTCATCATCATTAACAAGAACCCCACATTTCCATAGAATTGATTTAATTTCTGATCTGTAGATTTCCTCAGAAACCTTAAAAATAAGGCGAGCTAAGAGCATGTTATATTTTTCTGGCTTGACAGATTATGCCAGTTTACTGCTCATTTCAAGTCCAGCTACCTTATCAAAGTCTCCAAAGCAGTCCCCTGATCCGAAAATGGCAATCTTTGCTCCCCCACAAGTTACCACAGGCCTTCGCCTCTCCCTCCAAGGCTGTCCGATGAGTCTGCTCAGAAGGACCCGGCAATCAGAAGAGCTGTGGTCAGCCACACCCTCCCTCCACCCAAAACATCAGGGCTTTTATTGTACCTCAGGAGTCAGCAATAGCAGGGGTGTGCCGGGCTGGGAAGGTTCGAGGCGCTGTGAATTACTGTGCTGGCCCAGGAAGAATCACCATCAGCCAAGCGGGGTACGTAATTCCAGTGATCCATGTCCTTTCTGTTAAAGCTAGTAAAAGGTGTATACTTTGACTTACACAAAGCACACCACTGTAGGATGGCATAATGGGATTGTTAAATGTGTTTATTTCTATGTTACCAGGATAGTGTCTTTGCAAATATTTAAAAGATGCATTTGCATTTTACCCTGGTCCCTATTTCCTGGGAGCCTTCCATCTGTACATCTGAGCTTCTTCTGACCGATCTTCCAGTTCTGCTAGTTGTCTATTCTGATGTAGAATGATTTTACTGAATTCTTAATTTCAGTGACAGAATTTTTGAGAATTCTAGAATTTTTCTTTTTTTCAAACCTGCTGTCATCTTTTATCGTTTTAGTTTCCTGACAGATTGTTCAACCTTGACTTTTATGTCCTTGAATACAGGAAGCACAGTTTTTAAGTCTATATCTAATGAATTTCACACCTGAAGCCGTACTATGTCTGTTTCCCTTGGCTGTTATTTCAGCTGATCATGGTTTATGGTGCCTTATTCCCTGTGTGCTCAGTAATCTTTGATTGTGTGCTGGAAATTGTGTATGGGAAAAAAATTATTTGTAGACATAATTTGAGCTCTATTATCTTCCTCCTAGGAAGATTAATTGTGTATTATTTTGTTTACTTATTTTGCCAGGTATCTAGTGACATCCAGAATCACCTCAGTCTCACAGTTCAGGGCGTTAGATTTTTGATCCACCAGGATCAAGGCCTCTCAAACGGACATCACCTGTGTGGGGATCTTGTCAAAGTGCAAATTCTGATGTAGTAGGCAAGACTTGAAGCTCCACATTTTTAACAAGATCCCAGGTGATTTCAGTGCTTCTGATGGTAAGTTTTATGTCTCCACAGGGTGCCCAAACTAAACATTATTTCTGGGTGTGTCTATTAGGGTGTGTCTGAATGCAATTAGTGTTGGCATCCATAGATTCAGTAAAGTAGATTGCCTTCCTCAGTATGGATGGACTTTATACAATCCATTGAGGGCCCAAGAACTTGATGAACAAGAGACTGAGAAAAAGAGATAGTTAATCTGATTTGCAGTAGAGAATTAACAGAAATTTGGGGGAGGTGCGAAAAGATAACCAGAGAAGATAAAGAGATTCCTAAAGCACAGGATATGGAGGAGACAAGATTTGTAAAACAAGGGGATAGCTAATTATTCTACTTGAAGACGCTTGAGTTTCTATAACGTAAGCCCCCTCTTTCTACATGTTCAGTAAAACATGCTACCCACTGGAACACAGGGTGGGAGTGTTGTGTTTTACTGTTTTGAGGAAGTCAAGGAAAGGACCAAATTCTATGTTTGCCTGGCATGGTTCAGAGGCGGTACTTTCTGTGTGCAGACCTGCTTCCCCAGCAATTTGGGAAATCTTGAGCACCTGCTGAGTGCCAGGCACTTCTAGGTGCATTAAATGCATTCTTTCCTTGCATTAACCTTGCATTGTAGCATAATCCAATTTAGAAATGCAAAAGTGAGACCATCTATGGACTGAAATATGACAGTGGGAGGAGACCAGTGAGAGGTAACCATAAAAATATGAACCTTGACCCTTAACCTACCCCGATTCACAGAAATCTTGGGGAGGACAGTCTTCAGGAGGGAGTGAAATGGGGGTTCTGGCTATCTTATCCAGAGCTGAAAGGTAAGGAGACCCCAGTTGGCATCTGGGCTGCATAACCTTACAATATTGTCAGGAGATAACGTGGTAAAGCACTTGGCTCAACAGAGGGTCAATAGTCAGTAGTTACTATTCAGGCTGTCTTAGCATCTTTCTGTCTGCCACATTTGGCAATTCGAACCCAGAGATAAGGGCAATGTCTTTTTCAGTTAAGCTTCACTTCCTACACCACCACCTGCCTAGCACAGTAGTATGGATATAATAGACGCCAAGTAAATATTTGTTGTTGCCAGCTTCTCAAAGTTCCCCAGACATGAATAAGTTCAAGAGCTGTATCATTACTAAGCACTGATGCATAGTAAATTACCCCAATACATCGGTGGCTTAAAACAATAGTTATCATCTATTAAGAATTTAGGAGCAGCTAAATCAGGTGGTTGGCTTAGGTCTCTCATGAGTTGCAGTCAAAATGTCAAGTGGAGCTGAAGAACAACTTGGAAGCCTGGCTGGGGCTGGAAGCTGCACATCTAAGGTGGCTCGTTCCCGTGGTTGTTGGCAAGAGGCCTCAGTTCCTTTCCACAGGGCTGCTCATGACACGGCAGCTGGCTTCTCTCAGGTCCAAGGGCGTGAGACTAAAGCAGGAGCCGCAATATCTTTTATCACCTGAGCTTGGAAGACACACGCCATCTCTTTCACTTCGTTCTCATCAGAAGTGAGTCACTAAGTCTAGCCCACACTCAAAGAGATGCAAATTAGGTTCCACTTACTGGAGGAAGTACCAAATCATCTGTGGACATATTTTTAAAACCATCACTGGGACATAATGTCTTACATATGGCTGTGTGCTCAATATGACATGTTTATTAAATAGATCCAAGGAACTCCCTTAGATTGCGACATAAACCCTTAGGAAATTCTCTCTCTTGTAATTTTTATCTCTGCCCTCAAAGACAAAACAACATTTAGAGCCCATTCTGGGTCTATGATGTTATGTGCCTCCCTGAAGAGCATTTAAACCACTATTCCTCTGGAGCTGGTGCTCTTGGGCTGAATTTTCCTGTCACCTGCCTGCTTAATTCTAGGGGAGAAAATTCACTCCTTGGGACCCTTCTGTGTGTTGAGATTTGCTCCCTGGCAGCTGGTGAGCTGACTGATTGGAGACATCACCACAGTGTGTTACGTGCAGCCACAGAGTGATATAAGCCTGGGGGAAGGGACAGGTGACTCTGCCGCAGGTGAGAGGACAGTGAGAGGCTCGCTGCCACTGCTGAGTCAGCGGCAGGTATGTGTGTGTGCCGATTCTTCCAACAATTAGCCTCAGTCTTCAAACATTTCCCTCTGCTTTGTCCCAAGAGGGATTTAAGACTGTCTGATTTTGTAAACAGTTCTTCCAGCTCATCAAGAAATGACTTTATTTTAAAGCACTGCAAAGGTAACACACTGTAATGATTTTGTGCCTAGTAGTGAAACTTTCTTGTATTACCCACACACTGTTTCTTATCAAAAACTAAAAGGCAATTTGGAGAAATGCTTTTATTAAGCAACACATTTTATAAATTGATAGAATTTCCCACTGCATAGACACCATACATTTTCAAAATTGAGGTTCTTTGTGTGTAGTTTCCCACTTTCATCCATCTTTTCATCTTACATACTTTTGTTCTCCTTAGACTTGCTCAGTCAGTGAATTCTGGTTTTAAACAGTTCATAAAAAGTATTTCGGTGTACTCATATGAAAATGATGGTTGTTCTCATAATTGTGTCCTTCTTTGTAGGATCCAAATCTATTTTTAAAAAAAGCAATTGACATGTAAAAAACATTCAGAAAGGTATGTTCTTCCGTGAAATTTCAACCATAACCTATTGTGGTTTTACTTATCTATCAAACAACCAGGAGAGATGTGATCACTTTATAAAAGAGCGAATGGAGAAATAAAGAAGGATCCATGCATCTGGGAATGACAGACTAACATCTGAACCTCCACAGTCCTCTTTCTATGATTATGGATCATTCCAGAAGCACAACTGTGTAAGAATTATTGGCTGATAACATTAGTGAAAAATAAATCTGGATTTTCTCTTTGGTCCTCAGCTTTAATAATATCCATTTTATAGGTGAAGGAATCATGAAATCTGCAATGTTGTTCATGTTACAATTACACATGCATAAAATTTGTTCTGGCACAATTGCAACTTCTAAGTCTTGTGGTGCGCAAGTGCTGCAGCTGAACTGTTTCCTGATGAAAAAGGAATTAATTACATAGGTCTAGCTGGGACGATGAAATACGAAAGGCACTGGAAAGGGAGCTAAGGCCTGAGAAAATGAAACCCTTGACTTCCTTTTCTTCATCAGCAAATAACCTCCACAACGTAGGAGGTAGGAGACCTGTTTACTTTGTCACCTCAAAACAATAAGAAATAATAAAACTTTGCCCAACCTTTGACCCTGTTGCTGCACATCTAGAACTGAGTCCTAAGGAAGTAGTCAAGGATTTGCCCAAAGGTATAAGAAGTCCCTGGGAGACTTTTTATATTAATGAAAAAATAAATGTGCGAAAACAACTAAATTGGTTAACTAAAGTTTGGTACATCTAAACAATGGAACATTATGCAATCATTAAAAAACATTTTCAGGGCAATACTTCTTTTTGGAAGGATGTTTGTAATATATTGTCTAGATGGAAAAAAATCAGGTTAGTAAATAGAATGAATACACACATACATGTGTTATATATGTTTCATATATTTACCAAGTTGGAATAATTGTGTGATATATAGATATATATGCATATAGATAGCAAAAATGTATACAAAAAATTTTTACCAGTGATAATCTTTGAATTGTCTGTCTCCCCACCAGAACATAAAGTTTATAAAGACTTGGCCTCATTCGCTACTCTGTCCTCAGTATCTAGCACAGGGCCAGCAGGTGCTGGCATCATGGACTCTATGACTATTTTGTTACATTAAAGAATGGGATTTTTGGCGAACTTAGTATTCTCTATTTCTATTTTATGTTTTCATATGTATATATTTTTTATAAGAAATTTTTACATTAAGTCAGGCCTTCTACTTATCCTTATTTTCATAACTAAACAGAGTGGGATCTAGCTCCCTTTACACTTGGTTTGGATCAATCTGCAGTTGTGGTTAGCCATAAATATTTTTTAAGATTTTTTAAAAATTGATTTTTGGAGAGAGAGGAAGGGGGGGGGAGAGAAACATCGTTGTGAGAGCAGAACATTGATCTAGCCAAAAATATTTTATTTGAACTTCTGCACACTCCTGGTGTAACGAATAAGGACATGGAACTACCTTTTGCTTCCCAGATCTCCCAACTTCCATTTCAGGGTCACTTCAATCAGCAAAAGGAGAGAAACTTTCTATGCATTTTGGGTCTACTGTTAACACAACAAATACTACTGTTGCTATTGCGGCTACTGGCCACTGAGCATCGACCACGAACTATTCTGAAAACATTCTGTGTCATTAAAATCTCAAATAACCTTCGAGGTAGGCACTGTTTCCCCGTTTGCCAGGTGAGGGGCCTGAGGCGCGAGCGCCGGGCACCCAGTTGCATGGCTGTGCCCGGGTTTGGACCGGGCGCGGCCCAGCCCACGCCCTTCGCGGCCACGAGGGGCCGCCCGTCGCCCTCCCACACGCATCGCCTGCGCTCGGCCCGGGAGAGGCGGGAAGAAAAAACGAATGTCACTGTTTCCTCCCGAACAAAATGAGGTCGGAGGAGTTTCTGCAGCTATCAGTTGGTAAAACTAGTAAAACGTCAAGAACTAATAATGCACGTGACGTGCCCCGGGTTTGGTTTTATGCAGATGTTTCTCCTCATAATCCAGTGGTGGGGGGAAGAAAGAACACATCCCCCCAATCACAGCCTTGCTGCAAACAGGTTTCTCAGGTGACCTCTAAACTAAACAAACTCAACAGCTTCACGTGGCAGAATATCGGCGATGACAATGAATCATTCACTGTCCGCAGTCTCAATCCTATCTGCGCATTAGAACAACCTGGCAAGATGTTTGAAAGTCCCAGGCCCGGGCCATGAAGAGGCGGGGTGGACCCCACACAGCGGCCGCTTCTACAAGCTCCCCCGAGCCCCTCAGCCCTGTCCCCGACTAGCCTTGTCACCCCAGTGAACTTATTTCCTGTTGCTCTGCCTCCGCTCCCTTACCTCTAAAATGGGGATAACAGAAGTCCCGCCCCCATGGGATGAATCAGGATAACACACGAAGCACTCAGATCAGGGTCTGGGACATGGGAGCACTCCAGCGTCAGGGGCTGCTGCGGCGTTAATGACGGCGACAGTGACGATGATGCCTATGTGATCTTTTCACCTGAAGCTCGGACTACAACACATTTCTCTATCTCAGAGGGCAGGGACCGTAACTTCAATCCTAAATAAGATTTTTTTTTAAATCCTTACCTGAGGATATTTTTTCCATTGATTTTTCAGAAGGAGTGGAAGAGAGAGAGAGAGAGAGAAACATTGATGTAAGAGAGACACATCCATTGGTTGCCTCCCACATGCTGCCAGGGCCGGGGATTGACCCTGCAACTAAGATACGTGCCCTCGGCTGGAATCAAACCCGGGACCCTTCAGGCCACCGGCTCATCTTTACCCTGAGCTCCCTTACCTGAATGAAGCTCTAGAACCAAATGTAATTTGTAGCTCATTGTGGGATCATATTTAGGTCCCTAGAGGGGATGCTGGGTCTCATAACCGTAGTCTACAACATAAAGGAGCCCACTCACCTGGGATTGAAATGAATTTTCTTGGGAACTTCCCTGTGGTCTGTGACCACTCTCTGGTTGTCTCTATAATTAATGGGGTCATCAGGGATCCTAAATTTGGCCATCTGAATTTCAGAGTCACTCAGTTCAGCGTGGGAGATTCTTGCATAACCCAATCTGTGGCAGAAATAGTAGTGGTTTGGAAAGATTTTATTGTCATTCAGAAATCTGATGAGATCTAGTAGAAAACACCTTCATTATTAAGTCAATTTCTCACTTCTAACAATACTCTCTCTCACTAGAATTATCTTGATTTGTTACTCTAAATATTTATCAACATATTACTTTTATGACATAAGTGAATAAAGGACATGCTCATAGATTTAATTAAACATACTAGACAACCTTACCCTACTTTTCTACATTAATGAATATTCTGTCTCTACAAACTGCCTCTCAAACAATATTTTGGAATATATATAAAGTATTCACTTTTTACATGGGATGATATATTTTTAAGGATGTGATTTACCTAGAGACCTCACCACAATATAGTAGTGGCTCTAACAATTTAGTTTACTAACTTAAGGTTACATGATTAGAAGCTGACAATGCTGGAATTCAAGCTCGAGGCTTTCTTATTTCATGGTCCGTGCTGTTTCCGCCATGCCAGACAGCCAAAATTAGAGCCATTCCTAACACGTGCTGGCAGTTACATACCTATGCTTAATAGCTTACATAGCATCCTCTTTGTATAATTAAGCTCAATTTGCTTAGCCATTTATTCCTTCTTAAATTGTTAGGCTGTGTCTTGAAAAAAATGTTAAACTGCACAACCAACCAAATCGATGTTTATAAAAAGTAACAAAATTAATTAAAATTAATTAACTGCTTCCATAAAGTTTTTCTCTCCAGGATAGACCCAAAAGGTCACAGTAACAATAGATTTTTTAAAAAAAATCAAACACTTATGCTCACCTGATCAACCCTCGATACATAATGTATTCACACCATCTGTCTTGATCCGTGCTGTCAATATCCTAATAAACAGAGAATGTTTAAAGCATTGAAATAGTGCTCTGCTCTGAGCTGCCAAGAAAATGTGTGAGCTACAGCAATAGACATGCCTTTGTGCATGCTATTTTCTCTGCCTGGCTCCCACTGATCCTTGAAGGTCCAATTTACTCCTTCTACAGATATTTCTGGAGCATCTACTATATGCCCACCTGGCCCTGGTACTAAATGCTAGGAGTACAAAGGTGAACACGGTCTAGAGAGGGAGTTAGGCAGGGAGCCCAACGATTTCATACAGTGCCTGGCTCCCTGCAGCTTTCCAAGTCTCTCCTCCCAAGCAGAGCTTACAGCATCTTCCTCGGTCCCCCTCCACATGCCCACCAGCTCTAGTGTTCTCTACGGTTATTTGTCTCTATATATCCACCCCCCTCGTCCTGAGCAAAGGAACTCTTAATCACTCTCGCTCTCTGGCACTCAGCAAGAAACCTGGCATTTGGCAGGCGCTCAATCTGTGTTTGTTAAATTGAATCACTGCAAATAAACACATTTTGGAGTAATCATGAGTCTTTGGGATATTGAAAGCTTGAGACCAGGGTTATTTTTCACCAGAGAAGCAGAACATACACATATTTTTTTTCTATAGTGTGTTAGGAAAACTCTAAATATGGAACTCTTATACTAAAGAAATTTCCATTTTCTTCTTTTTAAAAGTCCTATAAATAGCCCAGCCAGCGTGGCTCAGTGGTTGAGCATTGACCTATGAACCAGGAGGTCACGGTTCAATTCCTGGTCAGGGCACATGCCCAGGTTCAGGGCCTGATCCCCAGTCGGGGGCGTGCAGGAGGCAGCTAACTGATGCTTCTCCCCTCTCCCTTCCTCTCTCTCTAAAGTCAATAAAAAATATTTTTAAAAAACATTAAAATATTGCACCTCCCCACTTCCTATACATCAAAGTGTGGCCACGGACTACATTCCAGTCCATGAAATGTGAGCACAGTGCTGGAGGCCAGTTTCCTGCACCTTCCCGACAGAGAGAACCTGCACACGCTCTAGCCCCTTCTTCACTCCGTCCTCTCCGTCCTGCTGACCAGGACACGGCGCTGCCGTCCTGGACCAAGAGGCAGCCTTGGGAACGGAGGCTTCATCAGTGGAGCGACAAGCTAGGAGGGGCCTTCACACCGCTGTGCGGCTCTGGTGCTGAATCTCCTACCCGGGCTTCCACAGAAAGAAATGCTGCACTTCTACAGCCAAAAAAGAAAGGAAGCAACGCACTTCTCTCTATTGAAGCCACCCTGTGTTCTCCGTCATGTGCAGAAAGGGCTCATCATGCCTCCCTGTCCCCACCTGTCTTCCCGAGCACTTGATAAGTGAGATGAGCTTTCCTCTCCGCAGACAGTGTCTCACGTCATGCGCATCCCATGTCACGTGTATGTTCTCACGTCATAAAGTCAAAGGACCAAGACATCTACCCAGGGCTCACCGAAACATAACAATTCTATTTCTCGCTATCAATTCATGCTGTCAGCACTCTAGTGTATCTATCAGTCTCCAGATGTGGTTTGTGTGAGTCCCCAAAGCATGATTACATCTGGGTACACTGACAAACCCGGTGTTTTAGACCTGAACAGGTAAGGGCTAATTCAGTGGCATTTAGCGAGGCCCTGTCTGGCCGATCAGCCAGCCCCTCTGTTTGCCATTTCATTTTATCTTTTCCTCTCAACATCATAATTAACTTTCATATTGGGGAAGACTGTATTTTTGAAATATGGTTACTTTCCACACAGTATTGTTATAATGTGATGTCGATACTCCTTGAGGGGTTTATGTGTCTGCCACTCGAGTGAGAGCCTGCTGTGACAACTGCGGAAGTCACACTCTATGACTTCCAAGGCTAGGTCATATGAGGCAGTACAGCTTCTTCCTAATTCTCTTGGGACACTTACTCTTGGAACCCAGCCATCATGTAGGGAGGAAACCCAAATACTCCTTAGAGGATAACCAGGACCCCAAGCCCAAAGCCCCAGTTGGGCTTCTAGTCCACAGCCAGCACCAACTTGCCACCTGTAAGCCACCTGCAGCATAAATACCCCAGTCCCCAGCTCAGCCCCTAGCTGCGTGGGATGGAGATGAGCTACCCCCCGAGGCCTGTCCAAACTGCAGATGCCTGAGCAAACTGATGATTGCTGTTGTTTAAAGCTAGTGTATTTTTAGATGGTTTCCTATGCAGCAGTAGATGATTAGAATACATATTAAACTGTTGGGTTGGTTTATTTTTTCTTAAACATGAAGAACAAACATAGTACTTAATAAATCAAATCCTATTAAGATTGCATTACCTTCACATTTCCATGTTCAATAAGCTGTCGATAATCTCTGGAACCAGGTGCCGAGGTGATATATCCCAGAAATATCACTTGATTAGAGATACTTTTCAGGAGTTTTGAAACAGCAATAGCCTGAAGTTTTCTGTCGAGGTCATCTCTAAAAAAAAAAAAAAAAAACACAAAAAATGTAATTTTGTTTTGCATTGGCAAAACAATTTTTAAAGTCTTAGGTACCTAAGTTCCCAAAAATTATCTTCAAGTAGAGCACAAACCCAGAGTAATTCCTACTTGGGCAAATGTCTTAATGTTCTGGAAAGGAACAAGACCGAGACAGACAACTTCCACTGGGTAGGCTGACAAACTTTGGATGAAGAACAGCATCATCTTTCCCCACAAATCATTTGGAGTCAACTTGATTTAATTATCTAGTCCAAAACAGCATTAACTTTTTGTCAGGAGAAATTATGTCAATAATCATCTGAGACCTGGTCATCAGTATTACAGCTAAAGACTAGTAATAAAAAAAATATATTTTTAAAGCAGCAGCAGCAGCCCTGATAAGTGGGAGAATCCTAACATTCACAGAGCACACCAGGCTTTTATGTACTCAGCTCCCTCAACGGAACACCTTCTAAAAGTGGCTAAGCATAAAACTTTTATTATGCAAAGCACTGTTAGTGTATAAATGAGGTAAGTAGGCAAGGACATCAAGCTTTGGGGTGGTTTACAATCTATTTGGGGGAAAATAAGGACATCATATTTGAAAGGATGCAGCCAGGAAAACTGAGAGCATACTAGGTGTTTCAAACAAAGGTAATTTAATATAGGGAACTGGTTACGGAGGTGATGTGAAGCCAAACAGTAGTCAGTGAGGCAACTGGAGTTTTGCAACAAGGAGAAACCAGTACCACTTCTAGGGCCACAGGGACAACAGAAGGAGGCCCCGCAGCCAAAAGCCAGCCCTGACTGATGGGAGAGACGGTGCTACGGAGGAGTCTGCCCAAAAGGACCGGGGGCCATCTAAGGAGGAGCTGGAGCCACACAACACTCACCTGCTGCCAGAAAACCAGAGAAAGCAGGGAGGCAAGATGGGAAATACCCTGGCTTCTCCCCAACCCTTGCCCCAGCTTTGCAAGTGCTTCCCAGTGGCTGCACCTCCGCAGCAGCCAGAGGGTAACCGGCTCTGGGAAGCGTGGTTCCCTACAATGTGCAGCCGAGAGGGGGACAAGCCCGGAACGGATCCAAGAGCCAACAGGCGGTAGGACAACACAGACATTTACAGAGAAAGATCGCGAATAAATGATTAAAGAAAAAACAAACAATAATGCAGGAAGCTAGTGGGAGATCACCGAGGACTGAGAAGACTGGAGACACCTCATTAA
Organism: Miniopterus natalensis; assembly: GCF_054644295.1. Taxonomy (NCBI): domain Eukaryota; kingdom Metazoa; phylum Chordata; class Mammalia; order Chiroptera; family Miniopteridae; genus Miniopterus; species Miniopterus natalensis. The sequence goes on from NC_142081.1 coordinate 174,065,762, forward strand.
GGTAGGATCTGAAGACGGGACTAAGCTGAGTATGTGTGGACAGCTGAGTACTATTAAAAGGTGTCTCAAGAAATGAAAGAGTGAAAAGAATGATTGTTTAACATCTTTGATACTGAATTCTGTTAATAACCGAGAGGGCAGGCGTTAGCTCTATCTTTAAATGATGCTGAGTAAGTAACATGTCCATGGCTATTTTCCATCTCCCCTGCCCAGATCCATTCTCAGCCTTTCTCTATGCCCTGGGAGGCGGACCCCTGCAGATCTCATCTCCTGGGCTCCCCTGTCTGCTGATTTCCAGTGATGTTTCACCAATCGGAGGCCCCAGCAGGAGAAGGAAGGTTGAGAGGAGAAAGAAGTCAGGGTATTCCTTCCCCAGTCCCTGTGGCAATAGTTGCATTTCCCACACCGGTGGCCCATCTTCCTGGTCCAGCTCTTACTCTGGGAACACTATTTCCTCTGCTTGTCCCTAAGGATGGTACTGATTCCCCACTGCTACTAGTGCCTGAGTGCCTCAGCATCTCTTATCGGTCCCTTTGACCCTTCTAATATGTTGGTAAGTAGTCCATTAAGTCTGCAGCGAATTCTGTTCCTTCTGACACATGGAACCAGGATTCAAATCCAAGTGTAGAAAATTCCAAAGTCACTGCAACACAGTGTTTTTGTACAAATATATTTTAGCAATATATGACTGGAAAATAATCTACGAATGTGGTTTACATTTTCTCAGCAGATACATGTTATCCAGTGATGATAATAAAAACAGAAAGCCTATGTATAGACATAAGGCAAGGAAAGAGAGAGCACACAGATACATTTTCTGATCTGTTAATATTTGCTCAGCCCAACAGCCTTATAATGGGGGCTAGAAAAGAGAATTTTATCCAATTTTCAGCAACAAGTGACCTGAAATTCACCACAGTTATGTTACACCAGAACCAAAACTAGAACACAGGTCTTCAGACTACAGGTTCTGTGCTCTTTCCTGTTTGTACATTTATGCACGTTTATAGAAGAAAGAGAGAAAACAGTGGCGATTAACTGGTGGCTTAGTTAACCGACAATGCTGAATCCACAAATGCTGTTTCTTACTTATTGGCTCTAAAGAGATATTTGAGTAGTCAGGAATTTTTTAAATCTTATCGAATCAGCTAATAACATGCACAAGCATTGCGTATGTCATTCCTACGTGAGTTCATGCTTGTAGGCCGTAATCACTAGAAACGGAGATCTTGATTTATTCACAGTATGAATCTTGTACTTAGTATTACAGTTTGTATTAGTATTTTTGTTTGTCCTTTCCAACAAAGACAAACAAAAATATGTAATGTTGGCTTCACAAAGCATTTGAAGCGTGAACTTCCTCATGTCACTTGTTGGGAGGACAGTGTTCACGGACAGGCTTCTAAGGAGGGACACAGAGCTGTGGCTCGAAGCACAGAGACTGCACACAGCACTGGGCTTCTGGCATGGCAGATGCTCGGTTTATGTTTGATGAATGAATTCTTTCCTAAGCTGCCCCACGTACTTTACGTTTGGAGTCATCTGACTTGGTTTAACAATAATGGCCAGCATTAATTGGGCACTTACTGTATTCATGTACTTTGCATGAAAGAAGATATCTCATTTAATCCTCATGAGAATCCTATGAAACAGGCAGGATTATTGCCCCTGATTTACAGAGGAGAAAGCTAGTTAAGTAACTTGAAGGATGCACTTTGGATTAGGATTCAAACCAGACTGTCTGATTCTCGGTTCTGGAACTCATAGCTCTTGACCATGACACTACACTGCCTCTCTCCCTCCCTCGAGGTACATCTCCCGAACAAGGGTTAGCTATTATTGCTACTGCTACTGTTGTCAGTATTATTAAATGCAGTGAGTCAGATAGGAAGTAAAGGATCTAGTGTTGCTGACAGAGCTCTAAAGATGCGGTTAATGGAAACTTAAACAAGGCTCTCCTTCCAACCCAGTCTGAGCTCCGTCTCTCAGCCTTGTCTTCCCTTCAAGTCTGTTCTTTATGTTTCAGAGGAGTTGAAGGGGGAAGGGGGAAAAAGCAAACTAAAAAGGGAAGGAGCAGATTCAACTGCTTCTTGGGTAAAAACCTTGCAACCTTTAAACACAGAAGTGCCTATTTTTAAAAAGATAAACACAACTCAACTGCTATTATTTTTGAATGCCTATACTTGCTACATGAAAATTACTGGGAGAAACAGAAGGCGTTTCTCCAAACAGCTTTTTAAAGAGATAAGGACCATCTCTGTCATCTGTCTTCTCTCCAAGGAGGCAAGCAGAGGCTGATCGCACGATCTGATGATCTGTCTGTATTACTTAGGCCCTTACTTCAGAAAGTATGCAAGCCTGCTTTCACAGATCCCCACAATACTGTGAGAAAAGCGAGGTAAAAGAAAACAGGGGTACAGACACAGTTGTTTTGTTTAGCTAAAACCTATAGTGTGACAATGTTGTTTTCTAATGTCCTGTATGTCACATTAAAGCTCTGTGGCCTCGTGTTATCGATGCGAACAGAGCCCGTTTGCCTATTTTATAGCACTCAGCCCTTCACATCAGTGTTTTTTGTTATCATCACAGAATGTTTGCTATGGTAGAGTATCAATTATATACCTTTATCTTTGCCTTTACAATCTATTCTTGGCATTGTTCACGATTTAGTCAGTCGTAAGTCCCTGGTTGTGAATGTGATTTGAGGGATAAAACTCATTCTCCATTCCTCGTGTGTCCTCGCAGAGGGACTTTCTTAGAAAACCACCTCTGGCCCCTCTCTCTCCACTCTCCTCTTTTGGGGAGGACTTTTTATAATTAATTAAGTTTAGAAGGATTAACTGGAAGAATTATGGGCAGGCTTGTCTCAAGTCCTTCCTCTCTCTTCTTGGAAACTGCTAGTTTGTAAACACAGTGTTTTCTGGCTCTCTCTGCCGAGGTGGGGGCTTGGCAGGGCAGACTCTGCTGTCAGGCCTGCTGTTTGGGGGAGTCAGTTTTGTGTATTGTTGGGAGATGTATTAGCAGGTCCACATGGACACACTTAAGTCGTGTTGTCCAAATAGGCTTATCAGAATTAAAGAGGATATTTTGATCTCCCTGCCAGATTCCTCTGCCCCCTATCAGTTGACTGTGCAAACACGAAGAGGAAAAGGAATGCCATTTAGTGCTCTCAAATCCCAACGGTGCTTCCAACTGTAGTAACCTCGTAGGAAAAGGGAATTTCCTTTTTCTATAGTCCCGTTTTCCTTGTGGTACCAAGTACTGGCAGGCTCTGAGTTGGGTCTACCTGATTCCTAGCTGTGTGGCCCTGGGTGGACAAGTCATGTAACTCTCTCAGCCTAGTTTCTTTATTGACAAAATGGGGCTATAAGAGTACATACCTCCAGCAGAATGAAGATTAAATAGTACTTAGCACAGCACCTCTCAGTAGCTGCTGGCTAACACAACCACTGTTGCTGCCTCGTGCCATCACTAAGGGCTGCCTGCATCTCAAATGTTTCTATGCCTGATTTTTAAAAGCAATTACACAGGGGAAAATACTTTGGGAGAAAAAGAAAAAAAAAGAAGAAGGATAGGTCATTGCACGGAAATCAAACTAATGTGTTAATAATGTTTCTTGGCAGTTGTGTATCGTTACATAAACCTAAGAAACCCACTCGTGATTCCCAAAGTGTGTCACAACGAAATCCACCAGTTTGCCCGAGATGTTCACAGTCAGGGCGATGGCTGGTGCGATCTCGCCCTCTGGCGACGGAAGAAGGTGGTGCTCCGATTTCACGATGGGGTGTCTCGACAGAGCCATAATCCTGCAGGGGAATGAAAAGAAGCGTCACTGCTGCTCCGACCGCATCACGCCCGCGGGACCAAGCAAATGTGTTCATGGGGGACGTGCCACACCTGCGGCTTCCCGCCGAGGGCCACTCAGAGCAATAACGCCGCAGACTTATGCGGCAGCCTGTCTGTGCATTGCATTTCTCACTGTGTCACTAATAAACTCTGATCAGTTTTATCAACTCTATTTTAGTAAATGTTATGGAGACGCGAAAAGGGAAGAATTAGTAATCCACAAAGTCCATTTTACTTGCATTGCTCCTTTAGCAACATATTTGCATAAACAGTTCTAACAGCAATCAACACATTTGGAAATGTGCAATCTTGCCAGCAAGGACACAAAGTCATGATTTATAAAATTAGAAATTAAAACCTGTCCAATAAAGATATGAAAGCATGTTCTACCTCAATCTAAGTCAAAGAACTACACGATGGGTGAGCAGAACTGAGGCACCGGCTAGCCTCCATCCCCTGGCGGCGCCTACTCTCTCTGCCCCCTCATGGAGCCCCTCCGACGGGACTGTCCCCACTGATGAGGGCTGAATGTACATGCCCAGCCTGTCCTGTCCCACTCAGCTCTCCAGGCTACACACAGTTGCCTACTGGATGTCACTTGCCTGGCCAGGGACATCTCAAACAGCACCATCCTGCTGCTTCCTGGTTACGCCCGTGCCATTCAATGACATATCTCCTGTCAGGTATTTAGGCCAAAAACCTACACATTGCCCTTGGCTCTTAACTTCTGGGCCCTTGGCACCTAGCCCATCACTCAGTTCTGTCAGCTCTGCTCCAAGACAGCTCCTGAATCTGTGCCACCCTCTCCCCGGCCCTCACTGCCACCGCTCGCCCGTGCCACTGCGCCCGCCCCACTCTGTTCTTCCAAGGACAGCTGGAATGACCTTTAACAACGTGCATCAGATCACATCGCTCCGTGTTTTAAACCCTCGAATGGCTTCCCATGGCAATTTAATTAAGTCAAGTCCTGGGCAGGGATGACGGGTCCCTCAGATGAGGTGCCCGCCCTTGGCCTCGCTTTGCGCCGGGTGTCCCTCGGGCCCTATGCTTCAGGCGCACCACGCTGGATCCTGCCTCAGACCTTGGCCCCGGTGGTCCCCTCAGCTCCTCCCAAGGCTGGGCTCTATGTCCTCATGAGGTTTTCGAGGAACCTTCCTGACCATTCCACCTGCGTTAGCATCCCCCTTGCCCCTGCCGCCCAGTCGCTTTCTCTCGTTAGCTTGTTTCCTTTTCTGCAGAGCACAAAAACACTGTCTCTAATGATCTTATTTACTTCTTTCTGTGTTTATTTTCTGTCTCTTCGCACTAGAGTGTAAGCTCCATGAGGACAATGTCCGGGTCAGACATGCCATCTGCTATAATCTCAGCACCTACGCTGAATGGTTCATTACAGTAAATTGAAAATATCCAGTAACAGGGAAACCATTAAAACAGTTACAGAATATGCGTATTTTCAGGCCCTGCTCATCTCCCAAGAAGCATCGCTGGGGCACAGTCATAGGACGAAGGTAAGACAATCTCACCTTTCCGCCCTAGGCCTACGCTGCTTAGTCTCGCAGAGCTGCGTTCAGGACCAGCAGCCAAGGTACACTCACCCCCAAGTGTGATCCCTTGTGCTCGGGCCAAAGTCAGTATAGAAACCCAGCTTCTCCCCTAACCACATGGTTAAGTCATTGTTCCCGATATAGGGCTTAGAAGCATCGCTCTCCAAAATTGTTATGAAATCTGCACCTGTTCAGGAAAAAAAAAGCACGTAGTGATAAACCACAACCATGCAAAAACAATTAGCAAAACGTTGTTCCTGAACCCTTTGCTTTCACTCATAAATCTAAAACAAATTCTTGATGAGTCACAAAAGTGAAGTGGACCGAACCTGAGCTATTAGAAAATTTTCCCATATTTAGAATGTAATTAATATGTGGGGCACCTTAAGAAAATGCAGGAAAGTGTAAAAGCATAACTTTTCTAAATTTGCAAATATTATTGACATCATTCTCCAAGTCTCAAATAAGCTTAATGCCTTTCTCAAATACCCAATTTATGTTCAGAAAAGAGTGGTGTGCGACAGCATTTTATTCTTGGGCAAACCCTCCATGGTATTGGCACAGAAGTAAGTGTATTGGCCAGATGTGCCTTGAAGGAGGCCTGTAATCAGGACTAAAGGACTAAAGGCCAAAGAACTTTCTTAGCTGCATTAGACTGGAGCAGTTTCCCAGGAGACGGGCTCATCATTAGGGGTAACCAGAACCATTCAGCCCTTTACATAGCTTGCTCCATGCTCCATCCTCCATGCAGTTGATGTAGGAGCCAAGCACCCACATAGTTTCAAGGATGAGCTCCCTCAAGCACGAAAGCTTAAAAATTGTCCCTTAGGCTCTTGAAAGTGATTTGCTTCTCAAATGAGCATCACTCTGACCCGTGCTGCCTTTTAAGCCAACAGTTTTCTGGTCCCCAGAGTGAGTCCCCAAGTGACAGGAGCCACCAGCAGAGGCATCTCTGAGAGCAAAGGCATGACAAGAATCCCCTGTAGATACCCAGGGTGAGGCTTTGTTCAGAATCAACAGAAGTAATTGCTCTCAAACAAGGACAGATGTGGTTACAGATGCTTAACCTGCAGCTGCCCACCAAAGGAAAGCCTTTTTAAGAAATGGTTTATGACCCAGCAAACCCTCCTCCTGTTTCTTATGATCTTGCTCAAAATAAAAGTAATAAAAGTAGTGTCTCAAAACCTAGAACTAATTCCAGTAAGACTTACCTGTTTCATTAAGCAGTCGAGCTGATCTTTCTAGACTAGGCCATCCTTCATTGTCGTAGCCAAACCTGAAAGGCCAGATGGCGGCAGAGACCTCTGTGGTTGGTGCCTGAGGAAGTTTTAATGGGACTTAGGGCGGCATGTAAACAATGGCAGGTTCAATGACCCAGTTTTCTCTACCTCTATCTGCCAAAATTCATATTTCAGCAAAGGAATTTCCTTAGACATCTGTCCACATTTATTTCATAAAATAAGGAGATTTTTGCTGCATGGTGCTCTCATAATCTTCTGTGACTTTGTAGCTTAAGCTTAGAAGTTTGGAAAGTGAGCATTGGCAATAAACATTGTTTATGACAGCAAACACTTAGAAACAGTCTGGCTGTTGTTTCAATAGGAAAATAAATAAATTGCATCACATATGTATAATGGAATACTACACAGTGCTAATAACTACATATTTCCATATGGACAAATCTCACAAAGATGATTTTAAGAAAAAGTAAGTTGCAAAATGTATATGTTAAGTGTTATTTAGATAAAGATAAAAACATGGGGAAAAATATTGTCTAGGGATAGATCATCTATCATAACAATATAAAGAAATTCATGGAAATAATAAACATCACATTCAGGAGAGGGTTTCCCTTGCTCCAGAGATGAAAGAGACCAGAGGGATACAGAAAGTCCTTTAATATATTTGCACAGTGGTGTGCCCATTCTAACCGAGGTATGGATGGTGTTACTCCCCTACTGTCCCGGCAAGGCCGAGCTTCGGGACAGCCCCTTTGGGGGTTCCTCTTTTGGGTCCATGGGCTCAGTCAGGGAATGCACTGCCCAACCCTAACCATCGCCTCAAACTAACACCTCCTGACCCACAGCAGGGATCCCGTGAAAGAGGGCGGCTGGATTAGAATGAATCTGTCACCACAACTGAAAAACAACTCAGAGTGGACCACAGGAGCTCGGACTGGGAGAAGCAGCAGCCTCTAGGCGCAGGAGGGCTGTTACTCAACACAAAAAGCTCAGTGTGCACCAGCAGTGAGCTGGGCGTTTCATCTCTACACAAGAGAGTGTCCAGCTTACTGAGCGTCACATAAAGAGAATGGAACCATCCACAGAGATCTCGAGAAGCCCGGTTATAGTCATCGAGCCATCCCTTTTCATGCAACTTCATCATTAACTCTGGGTTTGATCACTCCAAAATCTGGCATCCACTGATTCTTCCAATCGCAGTCACTGCTACCTCCGTCCATCAGTTCCCCAAGCCAAGACCCAGAAGTCATCCTGATCCCTTATTTGTTCCTCTGAATACTGTCTTTCTCCCCTAGAATGTAAACTCCGTGAGAGGGGGCATCTTGGCCAACTCGTTTACCTCCGAATCTCTGTCACCAGGCGCAAAAGAGAAATTCAATAGACTTATCAAATGAATGAGTGAACAAAAAAACAGGTACAAAATCCAACTGAAACGACTCCTTTTTAAAAGAATCCCTGACATTACATATCTTCTTCTGACATTATTTGCAATAACAGCAACTAATAAACCAAGGAGAGGAAGAACACAATCATGTAGTGAGATATTCACTTACTTAAGAAGTAGTTAACTGAGTTCCGAGCATGTGCCAGGCACTCCCTGAGGCACTAGAACAAAGGTCCGTGAGAGAAGCACAGCCTGCAGCTTCAGGATAGCTTTTAATTTAACATGAAACATTTTCTTGGTAATACAGATTGCTAAAACCCAAAGTTAACCTGCAAATGCTATTTTACCCCAAACCGCAACTCTAACTGCATTATGAAACACATCAGGCTTTTGATCAGAGCAGAGGGAAAGCGTAACATAGCACTGACTTACTCCTGCCCACCTTTCTAGCAGAGAAAGGGACTGTAAGACATACAAAACCACAGACAGCAAGAGGGAAAAGAGACAGGAAAACGTTCACAGCTCATCACTGCACAAGTGACCCTAAATCTGCAAAATCAAGAATTATCTGTAAGATTGTTCTTAAACCAAAGAATCTCACATTATTGCCTTCAGCAACATCTACCAGACAGTACAAGAAAGCCCATTATAAAATAGTTATTTATTTCATAGTTTAGACATGTTAAACTGTGGGGTGAGAAAAATCACTTCATATAACAAAATCACGAGCCGTTTGCCTCTACTCTACGTATCTGTCCTGCCCCAGGAACCAACCCAACTTCATCAAATAATTCTACTGTGCCACCAGCCTCTGACCCAAGGGTTACGGAGCTGAGATAGAGGGCCCTGAGATAGAGGGCCATTGGATCCAGGTCTAGAGTTCAATCATGATAGAGAAGTGTACAAATGTGTGTATATACATACATGTCATCTAAAGTTCTATGGTAAAATTTTTAATCACTTACCCTTTTGCCCAACTTCCTCTCATAGCTTTTATGCCGCAGTCCCAGGCCTAACAGCCCCACGCCAACGAGCAGCCACAAAACTAAAAAGAAAGCAAAGACACTTGTTTAAAAGAAATTAAGCCTGCTTAAAAAAATAATTTTCATGACATTACTGAACCTATTAAGCAAGGATCTTGTGCAAACTAGAACGAGAAGTGGGGAGGAAGGGAATAAGAAATACAAAGCCCAATCCATGCAAAAGAAAGCAAGAAGGTAAACAAGGAAAAATAGGCCTGGAGAAAGTAGAAAAAGTACGATGATAGAAGTAAATCATAATACACGAGAAACTGCGAAAAAAATAGATTAAACTCTGAAGTTAAAAGGCGAAGGCTGGCGTTCTAGAAAAGGCAAACCGCTGAAGGCAGTGGCTGAGGGAGTTCGGAGGGAGGGAAGGATGGGTAGGTGCCGCTCAGGGATGTTCAGGAGCGACTCTGCCTGATGCTGTAACGGGAGGGACGTGATCATACCTTTATCAAGACCCACAGAACATAAACAACAAGCGTGAACTCTAATGTAAACTATGCACTTTAGTTCATAATAATTTAGCAATATTGGCTCTTCATTTGTAACAAATGCACCACAATCATGCAAGACGTGAATCGCGGGGGGAGCTGTGGGGGTGGGAGTCAGACGGGGTGCATGGGAACTCTACTCCCTATTTTCTCTGTAACCTAAACCCGCTCTAAAAAAATTAAATCTATTAACGTTTTAAAAAGACAAAACTAGTGGTTGCCATGGGCAGGGGGAGGGAGGAATGAATAATAGGCAGGTCCCAGAGGATTTTTTAAGGCAGTAAAACTACCCTGTATGATACTATGATGGTAGAAACGTGTCAGTATCTGTTTGCCCAAACCCACAGAATCTGCAACATCAAGAGTAAACCCTCCTGTGAACTATGGGCTCTGTGGACGGTCATCAATGGGAGTGAACGCACCACCCCAGTGGGGGATGTTGATCGTGGGGGAGGCTGCGTGCATGGGCCAGGGGTATATGGGAAATCTCTCTACTTTCTGATCAATTTTGCTATGAACCTAAAATGGCTCTAAAAAATAGTCTATTTTTAAAAATCACATAAAACTGTCTAAACGACTTTGTAAGGAAACTGTTCCAAATGCCTCAATTTAATGAATCAATTAAAAAATTACGGTTCTTAATAATAAAAAAGACAAAGATTGTCAGGATTAAAAACAAACGAGCAAAAACTGCCAGATCTTGGTTTCAAAGGACGTAACTAAAACATAAGAACACGAAAAAAACCCTCTAAATTTTAAAAAAGTCCCTTAAGCCCTAGCCGGTTTGTTCAGTGGTTAGAGCACTGGACCTCAGACTGAAGGGTCCCAGGTTTGATTCCAGCCAAGGGCATGTACCCCGGTTGCAGGCTGGATCCCCTGCCCTGGTCGGGGAGCGTGTGGGAGGCAACTAATCAACGTGTCTCTCTCACATCAACGTTTCTCTCTCTCTCTCTCCCTTCCACTCTCTCTGAAAAGCAATGGAAAAAATATCATCAGGTGAGGATTTTTTAAAAAAGTCCCTTAAATTTTAGAATAATCTTTTCAAATTGTGATAGAACACATATTAAGGTTTTTATATAATGGTCTTACTGCTTTGCAACACGTCTTTCAAAAATATACTGAAACTTTATTTAGCTTCTTGAGTGTTTTCTATCTCTTTATAATATTTTGCCTTCATTAGTAAAGTATCAACTCACTGAGGATGAGGACTCGTTTTTACATGTCTTTAAATCCTACATAACACTATGTAGTTATGAAATTTATTGTATCCTAATACACTATCTGCAAATTTTATGCATTCAATAAATCTTTAGTCAATCCAGTTCATTTGAAATGTCATATTAAATAGTAAACTTATTTTCACATTTGAGTTTCTAGCTCATCAATATTCTAACAGTTAAAATATTTAATTTCCTAAAAAAGGAGAACAAGAAATGGAATTAAAACAAAGCATTTTGGAAATTTTACCTGTTAAATCAACTTATCTACGTTAGAAGTGAAACAAAACCAACACAGAGTATTTACGGTTGAAATGACATCAGGGGTTTGCTTTAAAGTATTTCACCAAAAACAGTAGGGAAGGTAGCTGTAATAACACAGGAAAATTGTTAACAACTGTTGGAACTGGGTGATGGGTACACCAGGGTTCCTTATACTCTAATTTCATATATGTTTGAAGCTTTATATTTTAAATAAATGCTTTTTTAAAAGAAATCAAACTATACTTACAAAGTTTCACGTATTTTTCACTCTTTCTGAAAAGCACTTTAGGACTGTTTTTTGTTTGAAGAAGAAAGTCAAGACTTTTCTTAGGACCAAATAGCATATCCAGCCCAATAATTAGCATCACTGTCCCTATTAAAAGAGAAAGAATATATTAGACTGTATTACATTTCAATCCAAAAATCCTTCCAATGATAAATTCCAGGAGCCAAGATTTCAATTAAATGAGCACACCCTGGAAATTGTTATTAAATTAATTTATCTCAGTACCTAAGCAGTTACTCTAGCAGTACTTTTGATCATTGGGATGATCATGAGAAATAAGCTCGGCAGAACCCTGATGGATTTCTTCTAATTTCCTGAGCGTTTCCTAGTTGTTAGGTTGCTGGGAGTGTGATTCACTGCTAACTGGGCAGAGGCAGGTGGAGCTCAAGAGAAAGGAGCTTCCAAAAGGCCTTAAGGATTCTGTCTTCTCCACTGAAGAGACTTCACCTGCACCAAGCTGAGGCTGTGTAGGTTCTCAGCACCGCAGTATTGTGTCAGTGATTCTGGCCTGGGATGTGGGTATCCTGGGCACAGGCTCCTCGTGGAGAATGCATGCTTGAATATGCCTGTGCCAATGAGTTGGGCCCATAAAGTTGAGCTCAACTGGGATGCATTACATTGTAGCTTACATGTAAAGTTTCCATACTTCTAAAATTTATCTACTAAGAATGGAAACAGAGGTATGACTGAACAATATATAAATTCAGAAATGCCAAGTAAAAGTCAAGTTTAGGTGGCAGGCTAGCAAAAAAAAATTTTTTTTTAATTATGTGCAATTTCCAGGAAATAGCAGGAGAAACCCAGACAATAAAATAATAACTAGTTTCTGATTTAATATAGATTTCTTTTCAACTGTATAAAAGCTACTCTGAACATTACCAACATTTCTTAATTTTGTGGCCTTATCAATATAGTGTCGCTCTTACTACAAAAAAATTCTCAGTTGAAAAGCACTCCAAAAGCACATATTTCATAACACTCTAAAGAAATAAACTTATGCTCAGAATGACTCTTACTTTCATTCGGTCTCTCCACATGGCAGACCCCTAAGCAAGCTGGAGTAAGGAAAAAGCAGGGCATTGGACAGGAGGACAGAGCAGGACAGAGTACACACACCTGAAAGAAACCAGAAGAAATACAAAGTTCGCAAAGCCAAAGTTAGTGCAGAGGAAATGCAGCCATGGACTTCTCTAATCAGATGAGAGCTTGGGAATTTGCCAGAAATATCAAACTCTCAAAGGTCATTTTAAGTATTTTATGTAACTTAAAAATATATCTTCCAAATTATAGCCTGTCCTGACATATGTCTAGCCTGTGGAATAGAGAAAGTCATGTGAAAATGTATGGAGTAGTTGGATATATACCCAGGGCATGGTGGGAAGAGCAAAGGAACTCAAGTAGAAGCCTAGACTATGTGCAGGCCTCACCCCAACTGTAATTCCATGGGTATTTGTCTTATTTTATGCATGGTGTTTCCCCCACTACACTGAAGCTTCAGGTAGGCACGGGCACTATGTTTCTTAAATCTCCAGCACCTGGCACTGTGCCTGGAACACAGGAGGTGTGCAACGATTCTTATTTAATGAGTAAATGAACAAATGGAAAAATGAATGCATGAACAAACAAGAACTGAATCCCCTACATGTTTTGGCACCTCATGTTTCAAAGATGTTATCCTGGGAGCATCTGACATGTTTTACTTAAACTAAAATGATAAGCACCATTTGATTTATATATTATACATCAGTAATTTCATCATGGCCAGCGGACAATTTTTAAAGTACTAAACCGAGATGGGTTTATGAAATTTTAATTTTGGCACATAAGTTCATAACCACTGAAATGAAAAATGTATTTCTTCTATGACTTAGAAATTTATCATTTACACTAAGATTCACATATGCAAAATATGTTTTATGGGTAAAAATATAGTAAATAAAAATCATAGACCCGGCTGGGCGTGGCTCAGCGGTTGAGTATCGACCTACAATCCAGGAGATCCTGGTTGATTCCCAGTCAGGGTACATGACCGGGTTGCGGGTTCAGTTCCCTAGTGGGGGGCGTGCAGGAGGCAGCCAATCAAGGACTCATCATTGATGTTTCTATCTCTCTCCCTCTCCTTTCCTCTCCCTGAAATCAATAAAGATATATATTTTTAAATCACAGATAAAATTCAGAAGAACCCAAGAAAATCACAATTCCTATATATATTTATATGCCTACCATTGAAATAGTGATGTGAGCATCTTTATCACACCCTTTCCCAACATAGCATAAATGCAAGTATTACCTAGTACCTCTTTTATTCTTTATTATGAATTAAACTTGTTTTTCACAATTCACTTAAAAGGACTTTGTAGTAATAAATATTACTGAAACTCAGATGAATGAAGAAATTTGTTTTCAAGTCATAATTTAGACATTCCTCCAGTTGTTTTTTTAACCAAGAGACTCTGTTTTAATGAGAAAAGCAGATCACCTTATTTATTTCCACCGGTCATGTAAAGCGCTAAATCCCAGTCTTAAAGGGTCATTTCCAGTAGTCATGACTCTAACCCAGGCCTTTCAAATGTACTCACCCAAAAGCACATCGGATCTTTCTCTAGCGTACACACCTCCTGGAACAAATTTAAAAGCTGTGCACCATGCACAGAAAAATGTATCTAGGAGATAAAACATCATGGCAACGGTCATGGCTTTCCCGGGGCTCGACCCTGAGCTGACAAGGTGTCCGAGCGCTGCAGGCCACCTGGACGCCGTGAAGAGCGCGAGCGCACAGCCAGAGGCGGCGGCCGCCCCCGCGGGCAGGCCCAGGAGGCCGGCGGCCGAGGCCGCTCCTGTTCGGGAGAGAGAACCGAGTCAGGCAGGGCAGCGGGAACAGCTCCTGCCACCTTCTCAAGAATAAAAAGGGGGGAGGGAGAATAAGCTTGTGGGACGGCTGATGCACAGCCACTGAGAGCCAGGAGGGGCCTGGGGGCAGACGGTCCAATCTGCACACCAATGAGGAATGGGGTGTCTTCCTGGAGGTCACACAGTGAGTTACTTGCACCCCTCGAGGTGGGATGTGGGCCCAGTGAATCTCGGTTCTGTGATGTTTCTTCAGGAATGGGTGGGGGAGGGGAGAAGGCATTTTTAGATTATTTGTGTTAAGATCCTAAGGGCGATAAAAAATGAAAAAAGTGAACTTACCTGTAATACCAAAACATGTCCATTTAATTTAACTAGCCAGATCCAGGACATTAGAAAACATGTAGTCAGTGTGGTTTCTAGGGTGTTTTTGTTAAGGAACGTTCTGAAGGCATTTCTGTCCACTTAAACACTGCCTCTTGTCCTACATTAAGTAAGTTGTTTTTCCCAACCACATGGGCCCGAAAGAAGATGTGACTGAGATGGTGTTGTAGACACGCTGCTGTGGCCCGTCTGCAGGCCGCTCACCCCTTATGAACAGCCTTGCAGGTCTGGGGCTGTGCAACCTGCCTGGTCCACAGCACGTGCTTAGCAGATGCTGGCTGATTTGTTGAGCCAATCCTAAGGAAATATAGCAATTCTCTCCCAGGTCCTGTGAAGTCGGCTTTGAGAAAGTGTATCAGGGTCTTACAGCACCCCGTTTTGGAGCCATCAATATAACACTTCTCCATAGAATATGACATTTTCTAGACATTATGACATTTTCTAGACATTTCAATCAATGTCGTATCATTGTGACCCACCCTTCAAGGCTGTCTGCCGCAGACTCCTCACTGCTCGGGGCAAGAACCAGATTCCAGGGCCCTCTACAACTCATAGACTTGAACTCCACAGTTGAGACCATCCCACACTTACACCCCACAATGGATATTTTAATAACAGGGGGAAAATAATTTCATTTTGAAGTAAAATATATAATTTCCATTCACTGTAGACATTTTAAAAACACAGAACTGTAAGGAAGCAATTAAGAATAGCCTAAGACTAAGATGACCACAGCCAATACTCCAATGTATTTCTCCTAAGCTTCTTCTACGTCTATATGGAAATATTTTTACATAAATGGAACCATGCCATGTGTTGAGGATTATATTCTGGTTCTTATGTGACATTATATCAAGAACATTTCCTCGTGTTACTAATGATTTGCCTGAAACATGTTATGTATGTATACTATTCCAC
The DNA here is from genome assembly GCF_054644295.1 of Miniopterus natalensis. Taxonomy (NCBI): domain Eukaryota; kingdom Metazoa; phylum Chordata; class Mammalia; order Chiroptera; family Miniopteridae; genus Miniopterus; species Miniopterus natalensis. The sequence continues at coordinate 174,081,209 of NC_142081.1, forward strand.
TGGGTAAACACACCACAGTATCAGCAACCATGTTCTTATCGCTGGCCATGTATGAAGCTTCCGACACTGTGAGGAACACCTTTCTTTGCCAATTAATCTCTTACTACAACTCTATTTCCTTAAAACAGACTCTTAGAAGTACAATTACTGTGTCAAGAGGTAAAAGCATTTTAAAGAGTCATTACCTGTGGTCACCTGCTTTCTTGAAAGTTGCACCAGTGTTCTTTCCCCCAGAAACCTTGCCAAAAGTCTCACCTTTGGAGCCCAGCCAAAGTTATTTTTTTCTAAAAATCTTTTCCAAATTACCGCAAATAGCATCACATTCTAAATTACATGTGTTTATTAGTGAGATTACATTTTCCTGTTTACTATCTTACAAGATAATTTTTTTAAATGAGTCCTGTTTTGATATTCTAAAGACATAAGAATGGCTGTTTTCTTGTACCTCAGAGAATTATCTGGAGGGAAAGAAAACATCTCTTCAAATTTCCCTTGACTGTTACTGCCTTTTTTTAAAACTTACTTTCTATTTTTACATAGGCTATATATTCTTAAGTCCACTAAAATTGTATTTTTTAAAAAGGCTATCAATTCAAAATCCAAAATTTGAAAGGCAGAAGAGTCCTTCTGACCAACGTCACCCACAAATGAAGAGACCAATGTGAGCATTTTCTGCATCTGTCCAGAGACACCTGTGCATAGGAAGAAATACACATGTGCGCACATGTCTCTTTTTGTACACCAGTGGCGGCATGTGACACGCACTCTTAGTCACTTTGCCTTTTTCACTTAATTGTATATATTAACTGTTTTTTGTTTGAGATGAGTCTCTCAAGTAATTTCCTCCAAATCTTTACGTCCAAGATACCAAATAGAATTAATGGTAACTGAACATTCCAATAATGTTTATAATGTCTAACATGTTCATTTTCAAAAGATCAACTTCTGCATATAATAAAATTATAGGCACACTGTATAGTACACTGGGGTCTTATGAATGTGTTTGGTACATTTACGTCTTTTTTTAAAATGGAACTTTGATTTTACTAATGCAATTGCCATCAAGATTTTAAGCTCTTTGCATTCATGAAATTCTATTAGTCATTACCATAATTCATTTCATGCTGCAATCCAGTTGGGATTTCCAACTTTAACTGTACAATGAAAAAATATGATTCCTTTTTCTACACTCTGCTTTAGGATGTGATTTCCAGGGATGGATCAGTGAAAAGTGGGTACCATCTCGAGATAATTAAGTGTGAACTCCAACTTATTTCAGGTGAGCAGGCGAACAGGGAGGGAGATGAAGCTCGTGAATTATGGCCCTGCTTTCCTGTCTACTGCAAAGAGCCTATTAGAAGCCTTCAATCTGTTTGCCCCTAGAGTCTTTTAAATTACCATTTAATACTCCAGAGAGACCGCAACACTAGATTAGATTCAACTCTCAAGGATAGGGCCTTACTTACCTGGGGAAATAAATATAAGCATGACACTAAGCTCACAGCTTTTCTGTTCTCTAACTAACAGTTGTTATGTCTGCGGACCTCAGTTTTCCCATGTTTAAAATGAAGCTGTTAATTACCTGCCCCATGAGCATTTTGCTTCTGTTCCAGGAGGAAAGGCATGATATAAATGCTTCGCAGACTTTTCATGTATTTCATGTTCCTTTTCCCAGATTAAGAAGCTATATATGCTCATTACAAACTCAGCATTAGCGAAGGTATCTGGCCCTTTTCTTGAGGAATCTCAGAGGCATCCCTCTGATGAGAAGAAAGGTTACGCCAGTATTCACACAAACTTCCTCAGACCCCACGGAAAACACCCAAGCGAGTAAAACAGCTCACCGCGGCTGCACCGCGGCGCTCACACAGCTCAGGAGCAGGAGGCCCGGCCGCCCCCGCTAACGGAGCAGCCTGTCTGGATTTCACGGACACCTCCACGCGAGGTGATGGTGCTTGGGGGGACACAAGTTTACTTATTGCGTCGTTCAACCCACATCTGTTCCGGATGCACACAGGCCCGCATGGCCACACAGCACCCAGCACAGCACTCCCACTCACCCGCTCGATCAGCACGTGGAAGGGTCTCTCTCCTCACAGACAGCAAATACAGTATCTGCTCTGTCACACAGTGGGGGGTTTATTAACACTGAACCGGGCTCTAACCATTTCTGCTTTTGAAGGGAAGGGCGAGGAGTGGCCTAACTCAGCATAGAAGAGCAAGCAGAATGCTCCTGAGCGTGACGGCCCCACTGATATCCTGTGATCCTAACGGGAGGGGACGATCCCGGCTCTGGATAAGCCAACACGGCCCCAAAGCGGGGCAGAGGGGTGAGGAACGAAACTGATGCGTGTAAAAGAGAGCGGGAAACTGAGCTTCATTAAGGGGTCCCAAAGGGGGGCGTCCTGAAAGCCAGAGGCAAGGAGTGTCCGAGAGGGAGGCGGTCTGGCAACGGCGATGGGCAGCCCTCCATCTCCTGAGAGCTTCTGCAAATCGCAAGGCACCTGACACGTGTGTCTTAGAGAAGTCGTTTGGGAGACGGGGGAGGTCGAGCGGCTGCATCTGGTCATAGCAGCCCACTGGGCAACAGCACATGCGAGTACGGCCGCCTCGGTCATCTGCTCCGTCTAGGTGCACGTGCTCGCAAGCGACTTGGACAAGCACGTTGCCGCACTTGCGGGTGAGCCCACATACCTGTTACCCACCACATTAAACTGGTGCCCGGGAACCACGAACAAGCTGGAAGCATCAATCCGCTCACAAAAGCCAGCAGAACTGCACCTCTGTAAAAAAAAAAAAAAAAAAAAGGACATGCCATAAGACAGCTGACATTATTAATATTTCATTGTCCCATACATAAAAAAAGAAATGTATCTCCTACCTCTAGGTACACCCAAGAGATAATATGAGTGTGAAATAACCAATGAGATATTGAGAGCCCACGGGAGCCCATATTCTATACACTCAGAACACTGAGGTAATAGCAGCTCTGACTAGGAATAAATGAGATCTGTAGTCTATATGCTCAATAAAGTAATTGCGTTTTCTCATATTATTAAGTTATAGTCCATACTGGCATGCGACTCATTTTAAATGACTCTGCCGGAGATGAAAATAAAAAGTCATTGGGAATAGTTCCTGTTTTGTTTGCCTCTTTTCTCTCTTTCCTCTGCTTCAGTATAGCCTCCGCCTTCCTGGGACCTGTGTCAATTGGATAATTGATAGTTATGTGTTTTTAAAACAACCACACACTATTTCATTCTTTTGCTTCTTTAGCAAAAACTTGTAAGAGGAGGAAAAAAGAATTTAACTAAACTTGCGTGGGGAAACCAAGCAGCAATAACAGCTGTAATACAAATATAAGCTAAAAAACATAGCACTTACTACCTAGCAGGCACTGCTTACAGGTTTTTTGTTTAATTACATTAGCTCATTTAATCCTCGTGAGGCTGTAAGGGAAGTGCTATATCAGGCCCATTTTGCAGAGGGGAACACTGGCAGAAAGAGCACTTAAGTGACGAAGGCCATACATTGCAGTGTGCCCAGGACTAAGGATCTTTTCAAAAAGGCGCCCAGCCCGCACACAGAACTGTCGCAGGTTTGATGCCTGGTCAAGGGCAGGTACTTGTGTTGAGGGTTCATCCCCTGGCCCTGGTTGGGTGTGTGCGGGAGGAAACCTATCTATGTGTCTCTCTCACATCGATGTTTCCCTCTCCCTCTCTCTTTTTCCCCCTCGCTCTATCTAAAAGCAATGGGAAAATATCCTTGGGAGGAGAGGGGAAATGGAATAACAAAAAAAAGGAACTCTGGCTCTGGAGTGATGCCCCCTCACCCACTGCTGCTCTCTTGCCTGTGCCCACATCTTAAGGTTAAGGATAATCCTGGGTCCACAGAAGACCAGATGTGACAAAGGGCCATGGAGGACACCGCTGATCTTTTTCTATCCCCAATGCAACAAGAAATGTTTGTGAGGACCTACTATGTGCCAGGCTCTCTGCTAGGGGCTAGGGACAGACACATCCGTGAACAAAGCTCCCTTTCCTCCATAGGGCTCATGTTCCAGTGTGAGGAGGAGGACAGATAATAAACACAATTAACCAATAGTGCAGGATATCAAAGCTGGAAAGCGCTACAGAGAGTAAGAGTAAGATTAAGCGGGTCACGAGCCCGGGGTGGACTGATGGGAAGTGGGAACATGTGGCTAAGACACAGTCTGTCCTGCTCCCTCATCACCCCCGGGTCTGTGTCTAAGCGATCCTTCAGCTTCCCCAAGTCTCTCTAGCGCCCCTGAGCCTCTCTCTCGCCTCCTCTCATTTCTCACATCTCTATCCCATCAAAGCTTACCTCTGACCCATCCCCTTAAGTCAAATCCAGTGAACTTTCTAAAGAAACTCCTACTATGGTGGTCATGGGAGATGGTACAACATTTCTCAAACAGGGGTTCTGAGAAATGCCAGTTTTATGAGATGTGAATAGGTGCTCTAAAGAAGGAATGCCATGTTCCAATAAGTTTAAGGAACTCCCAAGAGTCTCTGACATGCGCATGTGCCTCGTGAAGCACAAAGAAAGGAATATGAGATGTGATATTTCCTCAAACTATTTGATCTGGATGTTTTTCCTCTCAGGGTACCTACTGACATCTCAAGAAATCCGCGTTCCACAGAACACAGTTTGGGAATGCTGCTCTCTGAGTTATGCCTCCATCTTCAATGTCTTGCCCCAACATACAGAATTACAAAATGTCTCAAAAGAAACCTGTCATTGTACAGTGAGAAAACAGGGCCAGGGATGTCAGGTCACTGGTCCAAAGTCAGGTGAGCTGCTGGCCAACCAGGACTCCGGCCTGCACGCCTGGCCTCGGGCTGCTGGGCCAGCTCTCTTTTTGCTCTTTCACACAACTCATGCTTGGTTCACAGGGAACTTTGGAGTTGTAGTTTTATATGTGAGAATAAACTCCTCTCTTCCCCTCTCCTCCTCTGTGCCTTTCTTCCTTTCTCTCTTCCTCCCAGACATGCTAGAGCATCCAGGATTAAAGAGATACAGAGTCTGAATGAGACAGCATATGTAAAATTCCTGCTCAGTGCCCAACACAGAGCAAGTCATAAATATTAGTTTCTTTTCTCATTCCCTGACCTCAGGAGCATGGTGTCTAGAAAGGAAGGAAGACATCAAAAACTCTTTATTCAAAAAAATTGTAATACAGAGTAATAATAAGAGATATGTGGGAGTGGAGATTCAAGAGAGTAAGTGGCATAAAGGAATCCTTGGGAGAATCAGAGATTTCACTGAGGAAATGCTTGAGCTGGGTTTTGAAGGGTAAGAGCTTGCCAGGATATCAAGGCAGGGAAAGCAGCCCAGACAGAGGAACAAGCACATACACTGAGATGGAGGGCTGGGGCATCTGGTATTTCCAAGGAACTGAAAGTGATATCAGCTCAGGTGAAGCCAGGTAGGGAGCATTTGTCAAAGTAAGGGGAGGGGGTACAGATCCTGTCTCATGTGACCTGATATGGGGGGGCATCTGAAAGGTTTAAAGCAAAGGAGTGATGGAATCAGATTTGCATTTTAGAGAACTCACTCTGGGGCAGTGTGGAGAAGGCCACGCTGAAGAGGGACCATTAGAAGACAATAGCAATAGCATGGATGAAAGACGGTGAGGACTCCACTAAGGCAGACTGGGTTGCAGACAGGGAGGAAGGGTAGATTCTTCCAGAGAAGTAGTAGAACTGACTGAACTTAATGACCAACTAGGTGCAGAAAATGAGGAAGACTCGGAATCCCAGGATGACTTGGCAGAGTGGACCAAGGAAGAACATGTTGGGGGACTGGGAACTACTGAGTCCAGATGTGGACATGCTGAGCTTGAGACGCCTGTGGGATATGCCCAGATGTTTGCTGGGGACAGTTTTTTACATGTATCCAAATCTGGGAATTTCAGCACTTTAAGAGAAAACAGGTATCTGAAGCAGATGTTTTCAAAGTCCCTCCAATCTTTTAACATGAATGGCGAGGACTCACCACTGGAGAAAAGAGGTGTCAGGAAGAGCAGAGAGAGGGTAATGAGGACTGAGCACAGGGACCAGCACTTGAATTCAAGGCTGCTGGATCCTTGGGTACCCCATGGTTGGAGCAAGTCCCAAAATACCAGAGGATGCAGAGATCTCCCATGGCTTCCGTCCTTTGCAGAAAATCAAGATCTATGTCCAGCCTGCCAACCCAGTCCCTCATCAGGGCATCTGGTCCCATCCTACCAAGTGCCCATTACTGTAACAGGGCGCGTGGGGGAAAGTTTCTAGAGAAAATGGCCGGGGAGTGCCCTGCCTTCCTTGCCACTGAGCATGGTCTTCTATGCAGGGATTCCTGAGCCTCAGGATGCCCATGCAGGAGCTCCCAGAACCTCTCGCTTAGCTGTGCACAGTCCTCAGCTCTCCCTCATTCACCCTGTAGCAATCCTTCAGCCAACACCCTTCTGGCTCCTCCATCTCCAGAGAACACAATGAGTTCATGCAACGTTCCTAATGTCTAAAGAAAATAGAATTGGAAATGTGGCAGAGATCCAGCTGCTCAACAAAGAAGGTATTTCCTCCTTCAACCATAACAGCCTATTTCCAAACCCAAACTCACCCAAAAACCCAAACTCACCCAAATGGGTTTGGATCTGGCCCTGAGTGGGGATGCCCACTCACTGCCCATCTGGAAACAAGAGAGACTTCTCCGAAAATCCAGTGGGTGAGGAACACAAGACTGCCAAAGGCAGCCCCTGCCAACAACCAGTGAGGCCTACAGGCCATCCCCTTAGCTGCCTCGCCGGTCTTTTTTCCCTCCGGTTTACTGCAGTCACCACCTAGAATAGAAAATGGAAAAGGGTCGGTTACGTGGAAATGTAGCCTCTATATTTAAGAGACTTTCAGCGAGTAAGAAATGGTACCTGGCTTCCAGGCGCGTAATTAGAAGGGGATGAGACAAACTGCCACAACACAAAGAGGAATCTGCTGAGAGCTAGAAGGGGGGAGAGGTTATTTTAGGCAGGCTAGGTCAGGGAGGGCTTAGGGAGAACAAAGCATCTTGAAATGTGACAAGTGAAAATGCCGAAAGTTAGTTACTTCACGTGCAGTTAACAGTAGGAGCAAATCTAGATGTAGGAAAAGTGAATGGTATGTTCAGGGAACAAAGGAGTGGAATGTTTCCAGTACGCTAGGCAACTCTCCCCAAAGAGCAGGGCTCTCATCTGACCCTGTACCCAGAGTAATGACAGTCACTGACAGAGCAGTGACCATGTGCTAAGCCCTGTTCCGAGCCCTCTTTCTGAGCTCATTTAATCTTCACAACAACTTTATAGAGTTGACTCGATTACTAATCCCGCTTTACAGATTAGAAAGCTGAAGCCTACAAAGAGAGAAAGTGACTGGCCCAAGAACAGCTAGTAAAGAGAAACTGGGATGGGAACCTGGGCTATCCGCTCCAGTGCCTGTGTACTTAACTAGACTATAGTTCAGGGACTGTTTAACCAAGAGGTCTCAGCTCATTGCATAAATGACTTACCAAGCAAAAATGTAATAAGTGGAGCACTTGCTGGCAGGAGAATTTCAGGCAGGAACAGAGAGCCTGCTGGGCAGACACTTTATGACACTGTGAAGCTCTCTGCAGGACAGAGAGATTCCTCAGGGGCTACTTTAGGCGCTGGCAGCCCCATTTCACAAGAAGAATGCCATTCTGCCAGAAAAGGAGTCTGGAAGGAGGAGCAGAGCTGGAAGCTCTGGGGATGAGGGAGAGGGTGGTGAAGACAGAGGGAGGTCAAGGCCTGGAGCCCAGGCAGACAGTCTTTGGAGGAGAAAGATACCTAAGCTAAATTTGCTGAGTAATATGCTACGTATTATGGTGGGTGACCCTTGCCCCAGGACCCAGCAAATATTTGATAAAACTACAAAAAATGCTTGGTATGATCAGATAGCCTGGAGAAGCTGGTGAGGAGTCTGGAGTTTTGTAAATGTGAGCATAGGGGAGAAAGCAGGAAGGGACCGACAACTGGGTCATGTGAACTGAAAACAGAGGCAAGAAAGAAGAAAATGGCCCGGCTGGCGTGGCTCAGTGGTTAAGCATCGACCTACGAACCAGGAGATTGTGGTTCGATTCCCAGTCAGGGCACATGCCCGGGTTCTGGTCTCCATTCCCAGCTGGGGGTGTGCAGGAGGCAGCCGATCAATGACTCTCTCATCATTGATGTTTCTATCTCTCTCTCTCCCCTTCTCCCTTCTCTCTGAAATCAATAAAGACATATTTAAAAAAAGAAAGAAAGAAGAAAACGCAGGTCAGGAAAGGTAAAGGACACCTTGAAGCTCAGGTCCTTATCAGGCTGTATCTGTGAAATTTGCTGCTTGTGTTTCCACCTTTAGATGTTAGTGTTTTATAAAATATAAAACACGCATTAGGGCTCTAAACCAAGTCCTGAATGTTCTAACTAATATTACTGTCACTTGACCAATTCACTTGCATGATGTTCTCCTATTCTCACTACCCCAGCTCATGCCAGAATTGGGGCCAAACGGGGATTACACAAGCACTCTGTTCATGGTGAGCCAAAATCCTCTAAACTTCCATGAATCTGTGAGATTTCGCCTTGTATTTACAAAAGAACAGTGACTCATTCAGAGTTACACAAAAAGCCAGGGGCAAATTAATTAGAACTTGGTAACACTTCTCCCTTCTTTTCAGAAGGGTGTCCAGTTAGCCTAGAAAGCACACATCCAAGTTGGATGTATGTCCATCCTGGAGAAAGTCGGTTCCAGAGAGAGGCAGGTGATTTGAACGGTGGTGTGAATATGCAAGATTTCCTTTCTTTTCAAGTTTCAGGTTGAGAGTTTTATTATCTTCGGACTCCTGGAAATAAAAAGCCCAGGTAGTTCCCTTGGCCCTGGCTCACAAATAACTTTCCATTGGGTGAAAGAGATGCTGGGGTCAGAGGAGGAGGGATGAAGGATCCCATCCTGTCCAGAGGGGGGGAGAAGTGCAGGGCTGACAACCAGCTGGGGGCACGGCCTGGTCTCTCCCTCTCCACGGCCATGCGAGCCAGAGGCGGCTTTCTACTGTCACCTGCTGCGTCGCAAGGAAAAGGCGCCCTCCGCTTAGGCAACAGTCCACGGACTGCACCGGTTACATTTCAGAGGGAGAAAAAGTTGAAAGAGAGAAACAGCGCAGAAGGACCATTTTTATCTTTCCAAGATGTTACATTTAGTTCAGAAATATAAACTATGCAAGAGAGGAAATCCCTAAATGGACTGGGCACACACGTACCTGTGGAAATGCGATCAAGGGTGGCTATGGCACTCAACGTCAGTATCACTCTGTTGGACACCTGATAGCTCCAGACTGGGTTTAGTGAAGTGTACCATATGCGGAGAGCAAGAAGAAGAATCTGCCCTAAAATGAATCCCCAGATTCTGAGGTACCTGTAAGTGCAAAAGTATTTTTAAAGGCTTTTTATGTGGTTTCAATGAGCTGCATCCATCATGAATTTCAGACTTCCATAGAATGAGTATATGAAATATTCTGCTTGGTAATTTGCAGTAATATACATGACTTGGCCTTTATCTAGCCCATAACCTAGGCAACTTGTCAAAATTCCTTCATTCTCAAGACATTATTAAGACTGGTGGCAGGTATTCATGCCCTGATTTTGTGAAAAGGGGGAAAAAAGAGACTTCTATGAGGCCAGATGGGAGGTAAATACTATAACCTGGAACTCCTGGTCCCAACTTCCCCTTTGGTAACTGATCACTACACTTATTTATCTCTAGGTGCACAGGATATGAACCATACCTTTGCAAACCGCTTCCTGTCCACCATGTCACAGCTTGCACTATCAGCGAGGAAGACACGCCAAGCGCCAGGATCACTAGCCGGAGTTCGGCATTTGGAGCCTGGAAGGAGGCTATGCTGCCTACAAACAAATTACAGAGAGTTAAATGTTCCTGGCAAATCATGCATTGGTACTCAACCCTCTGCCTTTCATAACTGTTGTGTCTGATCCCATTTTTATACTCAGAAAGAGAGAGTTAATGTAAAATTGTGGGTGTATAAAATCTTTTTTTAAAATTATCATTCATATCATAAAATTCACCATGTTGAAGTGTACAATTTCATGGTTTTAAATATATTCACAAAGATGTGTTACTATTACCACTAACTCCAGAATAATTTCATCATCCCAAGAAGAAACCCATACCTGTTAGCAATCACTCCCTTTTCTTCCACCCCAGGCCCCAGCCCCTTCCTGTCCATATACATTTTTCCTATTTTTGAAATTTCATATAAATGAATCATATAATATGTAGTTTTCTGTAATTGGCTTCTTTCGCTAAGCATGATATCTTCAAGGTCTATCCATGTTGTAGCATGTTACCAGGACATCATTCCTTTTCACGGCTGAATCATATTTCATTGCATGGATGTATAGCATTTTGTTTATCCATTCATCAACTGATGACCATCTGGGTTTTCTCCACTTTTAGGCTATTATAAATAACGCTAATATGAACATTCGTTTTCATTTTTCTTGGTATACATCAAGGAGTGGAGTTGGTGGGTCATATGATTACATTTTTATGAACTGCCAAACTGTTTTCCAAAGCAGCAGCATCATTTTACATTCCCAGCAGCAATGTGTGAGTATTGCCAACACTAGTTATTGTCTATCTTTTTTATTACAGCAATTCTAGTGGGTCAAAATCTTTAAGGTAAAAAATAAGCAAAATCAATAGGAGTATGAACTAGTTTAATAGTTAACATCACAGTAATTAGCTTAAAATATCTGAGGTGCCAGAGGTAAGAGAGCACATAACACTCAGCTCTTCTCTGTAGTTACGTAAGAATACCTTAGGACTCTTTAATGAAATTGTTTCATTTCCTTAAGAAGCATCTGAAGGGAGTTTTAGGGCAAATCATGGCCTACTTCAGCCTCTATTTAGCAGCCACAAAGCTCACTGATTACCTGGAAGAGTATCTGGCAGAAGCCAGCTCCTCGCCCTCAACTCTGCATCACTACTACACTCTCTCAAATATAATTCTACCCAAGGTGATGAGTTTCATGGAGGAAGGAGGCGAAAGGGGAGTAACAGAAAGCATCCCAAATACCACAGCCACCCAAAAAGTATTTAATATCACATCTCTGATAGCTGCCAGAAGCTCCTGGGCCAGAACTGGACTTGATAAAAAACTGTCCCAGCAACTGCTCAGACGGTGGCTTTGTAGGAAAGGCACATGGAGCAAAGACAACGAAATAGTGCCAGTAATTCCTGGCCGGGCGTGGCTCAGCGGTTGAGCATCCACCTAGGATCCAGGAGCTCGGGGTTCGATTCCCAGTCAGGGCACATGCCTGGGTTGTGGGCTAGCAGCCGATCAATGACTCTCTCATTGTTGATGTTTCTATCTCTCTCTCTCTCTCCCTCTCCTTTCCTTTCTCTGAAATCAATAAAGATATGTTTTTTTTTTAAAAAAAAAAGTGCCAGTAATGAGATCACTCCCAAAAGAGCCAAGCAGGGAGTGATGAGGAAATGAAACTTGCACAGCTTAGGGAATGTAGTCATTAATATTGTAATAACTCTGTCAGGTGTGTGCAAGACTTATGGGGGATCACTCTGTAAGTTAGATAAATGTCTAACCCTATGCTGTACACCTGAAACTAATATAGTATTGAATGTCAACTGTAATTGAAAAATTTTTTGTCATGTATAATATTCATGTTTTTATGCAGTAGCATTTAACAATTTTTAATGGTTTCTGAGTTTTGTGTCATATTTGGGGGGAAAAAGAAATACCATATATTCAAGAGTTGACCTGTTTACCAGGGCTTCTTTCCCCTCTTCATTTCAGTGATTTTTAGGCTTTTCTAAACTGATGGAAAAGTTAGAAATGTAAAATAATTGGCTTTCGGTCTAGTCTTCCAATTTTACTAAAACTCTTCTAAGGTAATAGTAAGAGAAAGAGAAATCTTTTTTTTCTTTTAATTCAATCGTTTAGCATTTAAAGACCAGGCTACATATTTGCAGTTGATTTTTAACTAGAAAAATCAAGGAATACTTTCAAATCTCACCAACAGTAACTATCCGCAGCAGGGTGAGCATCCACTTTTTGTTAACCAACTTCCAGAAAGAAGGAATTGTTAGGAATATCGGAGAAAGGTACGCTAGGCCAAAAACTTCAAGCCCGGTGAGTTCCAGTGTTTGCAGAGGAAAGTAGTAGATCATTGGAGGCAGGCCATGCCAGAGGGACCAAGAAACGTATCCTAGGAGAAAAAGATTTTTCAGAGAAAGGCCAAGTGTAACTTGGGCATCGTTGGGAACAGTAACCCCCCCTCCACTACCACGGCTCTGGCGGCTGCCCCTCCAGCTCCGCCTCAGCTGGGTTCCCGTCGGAGAACCGCTCCCTGCACCTGGGCGCCCCGGGGGAGAGCGGATCCTGGTGGCCCTGAGTCCCCGGTGGCCCTGAGTCCCTGGTGGCCCTGAGTCCCCGGGCATCATCCCCCTGCTGGTTCCTTTAAACACCCCTACCGGTCATTAAAAACCATTACAACCTTCCTTAAAACCTCTTCATTTGTAACATCTTGTTGAATCTGGTTTCCTGCCAGCCCCTTGACTGGCAACACTTCCTTACCTAAGCTGACTTCTAGAAGGAGAAACAGGAAAACCGACGGGAGCAACCAGCAGACTCCTTCCCCTGCAGGCCCCAGGCAAAGGCCGCTGGGTTGGTCAACATTTTCTCCAGCGTGGACTATTTTAAACCCAACCCTTAGGAGACAGGCATATGCGGTAGTGAAACACCCAGACCTGAAGGCAGCTTCACCTCTGCCACCCACTGGGAAATGACCGACAATAAAGCTAAAAAGGCTGCCCTGCTCGGCTCTGCGCTAGGGCTTTACGCGGATCCTTCTCTTACTGCTCAGCCAACCCCTGTCCTAGGAGACGGACATTATTTCTGCTCCTCTCTTACAAATGCAAAAGCAACACGTCTCCTAAGACTCAGAAAGTTAAGTAATTGTCTAAGGTCACAAAAGCAGCAAAGGCAGAGTGAACTTAAACCCAAGCAGTCTAGCTCCAAACGCAGCTTTCTAACCACTGAGTGCATTAACCTTCTCCGAGTTACGCCTCGGCCTCCTTTCTTAACCAGCAAACGGCGCCTTTACTACCCACCTTGGAGCTGTTCAGAGCTAATGAGATCAAGTGCGAGGCGTACCCAGCACCCTCGCTACCTACTGCCAGTCGCTTTCCAGACTGAGCCAGGAAAATGGGCCCTCGGAGCATTACCAGCTCCCAGAAAATCAAGTTCCCAGGGAGGCGCCCCTCCCCAGCCAGGGGGACGCTCGTTCCGTAATGAAGAGCAGCCTCCCGACTTACCCAGGAATTCCGGTTTTAATCATACAACTCAACAGGATTACACCAACACTTGTTCTTGGGACTCTGTAAAAGCTGCTAAGCGCGCACGCGGGACCCGAGTTCTATGCTTTTCGCCCAATGACCGAATGTGTAGCCTCCGCCACCGAGGCCACTCGTGCGGGGCCGACACGCGCCGCAGCAGCTACGGCCCCGCGCGCTCACCCACAGCCGCCGGAGGAAGCGGGTGCCCCCTTTCTTCTGAACTGTATTAAGTTAGACAATTCAGAGCGGGGGGCTCCGTGGAGCGGGCGGTACCAGCCAGGCGAGTTCAGGGCCGACCCGCGGGGAGCCCGCGCTCCGTCGGAGGCGACCCCAGGGTGGCGTGGGAACTCGGAGGCGCCGGCTCCGCAGGCGCCTCCCTGGGTCCTTGGCTTCGGAGCCTCAGTCTAGGTCTTTCCTTTTTTCTTTTCTCCCCTGCGCTAGCAGAAGTTCCCAGGGGACGATAAGCATCTCTGCTCCGGGCACTGAGAGCGCCTTTCTTCCTCGCGGGGCTCCGCCAGCCTCCGAGCGCCGCGGCTTCGGCGGGGCCGGGGGAGCGGGCGCCCGCGAGCGCGCAGGGGCGGCCTCGGCTTACCCAGGAGGGTCTCCAGCAGGATCTCGGTCCACAGGGAGCGCATGGCCGCGGCGCGGAGCGGCGCTTTCCAGGAAAGCAGCAGGGCGGGCGGGCCCCGCCGCCGCACGCTGCGCCCCCGCCCGCCGCCCGCCGCCCGCCGCCCGCCGCCGCGTCCTCTGGGGCCCTCGTACGCGCCCCACGTCCCCTCGCCGAGTCCGCCGCCGCCCTCAGGCCCGGGTGGCGAGCTCAGACTTGGGTGGGGCGGCAGCCTCCGCCCTGCCACACCCAGACCAGCCCGCCCGGCCTGGCGCCGCCCGTGCGCGCTCCGCTCCGCTCCGCTGCCACCGCCGCGGGCGCCTCGCGTCCCCGTGCCGCCTTCGCTGCGCCGCTTCAGCCAAAGCCGGGCGCCACAGCCAAAGCGACTATACACTGCAGGGGACATGCGTCCGAGCGTGGGGACCTGGGGGACCCCGCCGCGGGGCAAAAGCCGGGTTGTCGGGCGGGCTCCCAGAGCAACCCCGCGGTGGAGCGCTGCCAGCGCGCAGGAGGCGGGAGAGCGCCGCCGGGACGCGCGGTGCCCTGGTTCAAGCGCGGCCCGCAGGGCGAGCAGAAGGCGGCGGGAAAGGCTGGGGACTCGCTGGGACCGCCGGGAGCTTCTGGCGACCAGGTGTGACCAGGCCTTGGGTGCTCGGGGGGCGCTCGGGAGGCGGGCGGCCCCGGCTCCCCGCACCTGCCTGCGCTGCTCCGTTTCCGCTTGCGGAGCGAACAGATTGCTCTCCGGAAAGGCGATCGAAGCGTCTAGCGGCCGCAGGATTTTCGGTGGCCTTTGCAGGCGTCGCACCACTTGCTCCGGGAGAGCGAACAGGTGCGAGGGGAGACCGCCCGCGTGGACGCCGCGCGCCGGGCCCCGAGTGGCCGCGGCCGAGGGGGGGCGCGCTCCGCCCCGCGGCCCCGCCCGCTCGCCGGCTCCCCCCCGCTGCTACCGCTCCCCAGAAGGTCGTCGTTGTTTTTTAGAACCCTCTCAGAGCATTTTGATTTTTTTCGCTTTAAATATGGAATGGGGGTAGTTCATCATTAATCACGTCTGAAAAGTTTGCTCTGAAACTAAAGGATAAGTTGCCTAAAAGTGTAAGAATCACGTAAGGGTAATTATTGCTCCGAGTCCAGTTTGAGGAGAGTTCCACACAATTACTTCCTAGTACTTCGTCACAGGATAAAGTTATGGGTCGATCAATGGAATGAATTGACAGCCCCCAACAAACCCTATCTTTAAGACCAAGTGATTTTCAACGAGCTTCCCAAGACAATTTTGCGGGTAAAAGGATAATCTTTTCGGCTAACTGTTCTTGGACAACTTAACATCCACATGAAAAGGAATGAAGCAGGACCCCCTACCTGGCATCATGTGCAAAAATTAACTCAAAATGCATCGAAGACCTAAATATGAGAGTCAAAACTATAAAACCCATAGAAGAAAACATAGGAGTAAATGTGCATGAGCTTCAGTTAGGCAATGGATTCTGAGATACAACATTAAAAGCACAAATAACAGAAGAAATAACAGGTAAGTTGAACTTCAAATTAAAAGGTTTTGTGCTTCACATGGACAGACAATAGCTCCAGGAAGGCCTGGGGAGGGGTGGGAGCAGGTGGAGGGGGTCAGTGGGCGGGAAAAGCGGACATCTGTAATATTTTCAACAACAAAGGTAAGTTAAAAAAGCTTTTGTGCTTCAAAGGACACTCTCAAGAAAGTGAAAAGACAATGCACAGAATGGGAGAAAATATTTTTAAATCATACATCTGGTAAGAAACTGGTATCCAGAATATGCAAATACACACACAATTACAGCTCAATCATTAAGTGACAAATAACCCAATTTAAAGATGAACAAAAGATTTGATAGACTTTTCTCCTAAGAACATACATATGTAGCCAGTAAGCACAGGGAAATATATTCAATATCATATCATTAGGGAAATGCAAATCAAAACACAGTGATACCCGGCCGGCGGTGTTGCTCAGGGGTTGAGCATCGACCCATGGACCAGAAGGTCAGGGTTCAATTCCCCGTCAGGGCACATGCCTGGGTTGCCGGCTGGATCCCCAGTAGAGGGTGTGCAGGAGGCAGCCAATCAATGATTCTCTCATCATCGACGTTTCTATCTCTCTCTACCTCTCCCTTCCTCTCTCTGAAATCAATAAAAATATAAATATCTTGAAAAGCCACACACACACAATGAGATACCACTTCAGACTCACTAAGATGGCTATCGTAAAAAAACTCAGATAATAGCAAGCGTTGGCAGGGATGTGCAGAAAGTGGAACCGGCCAACATTGCTGGGAATGTAAAATGCTGTGGCTACTTTGGAAAGCAGTATGGCAGTTTCTCAAATGATGAAAAGAGTTACCATATGACCTGACAATTGTACCCATAGGTATACACAACCCCAAAGAAATGAAAACATACATAATGTGTGCACAAATTTTCTTAGAAGTATTATTTGTAATAGCCCAAAAGTGGAAACAACCCAAATGTGCAACAGCTGATAGATGGGATAAGGAAAATGTGTTGTCCACTTATGAGAATATTATTCAGCAATAAAAGGAATGAAGTACTGACATGGGCCACAGCATGGATGAACCTTGCAAACAATGTGCCTTGTGAAAGACGCCAGGCACAAAATGAATTGCATATTGTGTGATTCCATGAATGTGAAATGTCCTGAATAGGCAAATTCGTAATGACTGAGAGTGCGTTAGTGGTTGCTTAGGGCTCGGGGGACGAGTGGTGAAAGAAAGGGAATTAATAGGCATGTCGTTTCTTTCAAGGGGGAATGAAAATCTAAAATTAGATGGTAGCAATGGTTCCACGACCCTGTGAATATACTTAAGAAACATTGCATTGCTCATGTTAAATTATATGGTGTATGAATTATATCTCAATATGGCAGTTTAAAAATGCAACTCATTCTAGTTATATTTTGTAAAAATATTTTGGCTGGGTCCTAGTCATTTAGTATCAGGCGTTTTTGGATGTATGAAGGACTTCAGTGACTAAAGCACGACACACTGCCTTTCCTTCCGCTTGCCCACATAGGTTTATTCTCCGTGCACCTATATAAAAAGCATCCCTTGCATTGCTGTGCGCGCCTAGTAGCTGCTCTGTGAAGTTTGTCCGTTTCAAAGCTAAGTGCTGGGAAAGGCTTTGCTCCTGCTGAGGAGGCAGCGGGTTTTCTCTTCCACTCAGAGCTCAATTTTTAGTCTTAGTATTTTATTTCCCTTCTTTTTTCCAGTTAGATCACAGCTAACTTCAAGGGAATCTGGAAAAACTCAAGTCCAGCTGTGAGCCCAGAAAGGAAAGAAGCTAAGTTGTGCTGAGCAGATGTCTTTGCTTTAAAAACCCACTTTAGCCCTGGCCAATGTGGCTCAGTTGGTTGGGGTGTCATCCATATATGGAAAGGTTGAGGGCTCGATCCCTGGTCGGGGCATGTACGAAAGGCAACCAATCAATCTCTCTCTCTCTCCCCTCCCCTCCTTTTCCTCCCTCTAAAATCGATAAGCATATCCTCCCATGATGATTTTTAAAAAAACACCTACTTTATACATAGAGTCATTCTGAGGTCTAAGTAGTAAATCAAGTAGGGAGGCATTCAGCACATCGCCTATGGTGTTCACAAGTATTCAGTAAACTGTGACCTGCGTTATCATCTGTAGACCCTCATAATGTTCGGCTTTGTGCCAAGCATATGGTAGGAAAGTACATGTTCAGCAATTACATCAATAGCCTCTCCATCCTGAGATATTTTAAGGGCGTTCTCTAGGCTTTCTCCAATTCACTGATTCTTCACCCCCCCAACTGCAGAGACAAGAATGGTGCTCAGCATGCCAGGGGGAGTTTCATCAGAGGTCTTTTTCTTCCTCCTACAGAGGGATAGTAGTGTTTGCAATAATTTTTTTTTTTATTTTATTTACCATTGTGTCCCTCAGTGGCACATCGTGGGAAAATTTATCATGATCCCTGACCCTTTCCTATGGAGTTTGTTAAGTTAGAATTATTGTCCCGATAGCTCGTTAATTACGAAGTTGCTTTTAATTTCATTGTCAGATATCATCACTCAAATAAAATATCCATTTGAACTCTTATCTTGCTCTCCATTGAATTTCATTGCTATTTAACCACTGGTATAATTTTTACTCATTCCACACAGGATTATGAGCGACTGTATAACTGATAACAGCATCATTCAGCTCGGCCTGCTCTGTGAATGTATCCATTATACATAAATTACTGCTGCTACCTCGATTTTCATATTTACAATCTGCCTGGCTTTTATTTAATTTCAAAGGCCATGGTCTTCTCATTGTTGTCAGGATCTCTTTTTTGACCTCAAGCTGCCATTTGCATTCTTACTTTGCATGGAAATGAATGAAACCCATTATGGCACTGCCCACTGCTTCTCTCTTCCTCCCCTATTTCTTGGCCAGTGAACACATCAAGTTCAGTCAGAACAGTGAGATTATTTTTCATTTTATCCGAAGACCAGAATCTCCACTAGGAGACAATACTTTCTATGGCATAATAAAGATCTTCTGGTCTAGCAAAACAACAGAAATGGTTTCCTTTGAAGAGAAGAAATAAAAAGAAACCCCTTCATGTCACTTCAAGCTCTCAATGAGACTCATTAATTTTTAAAAAAGCACCTGTACCACTTTGGGATAAGCCAAGTTCACATTTTCTGATGACGAATGTTTATATCTCACCCACATCACATGTCCTCGGTGGGTCTGCTGCAGCTGCGCCCCACCATCGTGAATCAGGGACTTGGGCTGAAGGAGCGGCCTCCACCTGCAGGTCTCATGACGACCACGTCCCTTCCACTCACGCTCGGCAGCCCAGCGGTCGGGCCGACCTGGATGGGGCAGCGCCTGTTCAAAAGAGGCAGGCAGTGTTGATGAACAGTAATGCAATCTATTGCAGCCCCCTTGTTTATAGGAATATATGGTTCTGTTCTTTTTCTTTTAATTAGCAATTAAATAATAGTTATTTAATTATTCTCTTAGAACATCTGCTTTTTTTGCTAATACATGGAGAGTATTTTCTCATGTCAATAAATGATCTGCAAAGTGGCTTTCAGAGGCTGTGTATTATTCCTAACATCATTACATTTCATTTACTTAGCCATTCCCCCTTTTTTTTTTTTTTTTGCCATTCCCCTTTTGATGGGTATGTAGGTTGCTTTCTTTATGGTAGCACTCAAGTAAACAGGCTTCCTACCTAAAAAACATGAACACTTCTGTTTTTCTTTTGCCATACAGTTTATTCAAAGGAGTTTACGTGTCTCCAGCAAAATGAAAGAAGAATGAACTTCTCTAAAAAAGCAGATAGTCCTTGGCCCGGTTTTAGCCAGTCTTCAAGATGCTGGGCCTTGCCTGACATCATCAGACTTCGAGTTGTGGCTATGAAGAAACAGAGGAGTGTACACTGCCTGCCTCTCTCCACTTTGGACAGGAAAGTTTCTTTCCTTGAATGGACAAAAAGTGGGGGATCCCTATAGCAGAAAAGGTTAACTATCTACCAACCAGTCCTACTTGCCCTCCACAGTCCGCAAAACAGAGTTGTTACTGGAAAGCTGCCAACCAGGGGCTGCATCTCTCAGTGCCCCTGCCATCTCCATGGGGTCTTATGTGACTAGTGCTCACCAGTGGGAAACGACCACGGGATGTGTGTCACTGCTTTTCTCCCCTTCTCTCCTTTTCTGTTTGTGATAATGAGGCCCCAGGGAAAGGCTGAGCCACAGGAGGAAGGGAGCCTAGATCCTTGAACAGGAAGAGGAAAGCTAGCCCGTTGACTGCAGACACTGGCCTTGAACTGTTATGTGCGATTAAGCCACTGAAATATTGAGGTTTATTCAGACAGAACTGGCCCTGTCCGCACCGAGGCACCGGCATGCAGCGCCTTCCCTAGCGGTTCAGGGAGTATGAAAATTAAAGGGAATTCCATTGAGTATTCACCCTGTGCCCCTCTGGGCACAAGAAAGACAAAGAGGTGTGATCAGGTTACCAAATGTGAGTGTGGTGCGAAAACTAATTTCTCCTCCAGGAATCGTCAGGCTGCCCCTGAGGAATATTTGTTCAGTAAACACCATCGAGGGAAATCAGTACAAGCAGGGATCCAGTTTCCTCAACTCCCAGACTCTCCGGTCAGATTTCAGCTAAGGTTACATGTGAAATCACCACGCTGTTTAGAACTGGAACA
The DNA here is from genome assembly GCF_054644295.1 of Miniopterus natalensis. Lineage (NCBI taxonomy): Eukaryota > Metazoa > Chordata > Mammalia > Chiroptera > Miniopteridae > Miniopterus > Miniopterus natalensis. The sequence goes on from NC_142081.1 coordinate 174,101,447, forward strand.
ATGGGAGCATAATGCAACTATGAAGATTGGGGCCTGGCCCTGGCTGGTTTGCGCAGTGGTCAGAGCGTCGGCCTGCAGCCTGAAGGGTCTCAGGTTCAATTCCGGCCAAGGGCACATGCCTCGATTGTAGGCTTGATCCCCGGTCCTGGTTGGGGCGCATGCGGGAGGCATGCAATCGAGACCCATCAATGTCTCTCTCTCCCCCCTTCCCACTCTCCCTGAAAAGCAATGGGAAAAATCTCCTCGGGTGAGGCTTAAACAAAGAGTGGGGCCTTGGAGACAAACCAACCTATATTTTAATCCCAGGGATTAGCTCCTGGCTAACTGTCAAGAGCAGCAGCCAAAGCTGTGCCGTATCTGAGGGGAGAACATGCCCTGCATTGAGCACCGAGGGCCACGCTTTACTCCTCTGCCACGTCCATGCCAGGAACTCAGGGATCCTGCAACTGCTCCTGTCTCCAGCGTCAAAGCCACCGGTGCTCCCAGACCTCGCTTCCAGAGAGAGAGGGTCAGCTTAGGCCCCTCGGGAAGCAGACAGCAAGACAGGATGAGCCCTGGCCAATGTTGCTCAGTGGTTAGAGCACCAGGCCCAGGCATTAAAGGGTCACGGGTTCGATTCCTAGTCAAGGGATCGTACCTGGGTTGCAGGTTCACTCCCTGCCCCCCCCCCCCCGCCCATCGGGGCTCGTGCGGGAGGCAACCAGTCAATGTGTCTCTCACATCAATGTTTCTCTCTCTCTCTCCCGCCCTCCTTTCCTTCCACAGGATAAAAAGACAACACAAAGAGGACAGGATGAGAAGTGGAAGAGATTTATGAGGGAAATGCCTGTGAAAGACACGGGGGGGGAGAGGGGGGAGGGCCTGCAGACCACGATGCAGGTGTGACACCTGTGAGAGAGAGGGGAGAAAGCGGCTTGGGTACAAAGAACCTCAGGCCTCAGGGACCGCTGCGGAAGTCTCGGCCTGGCAGAGCCGTGGCCTATGCAAGTGTCCTGCATGGAGAAGCGTGGCCCAGCCCCTGTGCTTCCTCTGTGCCCATTCAGTGAAGGGAGCCGCCTGGTTAGGGCGGAGGCACGGAATGAATGGTGCAGTGGATGCCAAAGACCATGGTTTAATGACACTCCTCACAGCAGGCTCTCTTGAAGGCAGGTCTGAGTGGCACACCTCCATGCTGCCAGGAGGGCCCCCGCCTTTTCCTTTGACGTTACTGGCTTCTGAGTCGAAGTCTGATGGATGGAGATTAGACCACGTGCTCCTGCTGCAAGGAAGCAGAAGGGGGGGGAGCAAGTGATTGACATTTTCAGCACCCAAGGAGGAAATAGACTCCTTAGATGTAGATCCAAACAAATAAGTGTAAAAGCATGTCAAGCACTTAGCCCCACGCCTGGTGCCCGACAGGTGAATGGAAGCTGTATCCTCACTAACCACAGGGAAGGTGATGGAAGGAGCCTGGGCAGTGGAGTCAGTCTCTCCTGGGCTCAAATCTTGACGCCAGCCTTCCAGCGAAATTGAGCAAGTGTCTTAACCTTTCTGAGCCTCTGTTTCCTCATTTGCAAAGCCTCTTTGCAGAGTCGTTGTGGGGATTTGCGTACTGTACAGAAAATGGTTGGTCCAGAGTAGGCTCTGAGAAAATAACAATGCTCTAATCACTTTGTCGTGAACAGAGAAGCACCGAGATCAGAGTGTAGACACTGGGGGGCGAGCATTGTGCCACGTTGGTCTTCCTAGGCCTGTGGCGCAGTGTGGACCGTGGCATACACCAGGCTCTCAATAGATATTTGTTGATGAGTGAATAAATGAGCAGATGGAGGAACACATTGTTCATATTGGTGCATAACAAAGACAAAGCTGCGTAAATCATTTTAAACTAGGATTCTGTTTTGCAGGCTAATTTTTCCTAATAATGTCTTCCCTGCTCCTGATTTTTTCCTAGTGTTCTCACATTCAATCCAACCTCTCCAGGGAGCTCAGAGATTATTTAGTCAAATAGTTTTATTTTATTTCATTAATTTAATTTTTATTCTTATCGTAGCTTTTAAGACTCACATGATGACAAAACATCTTTCCGCTGGCCCACCCCTCCCTGCCCTTGATTGTTCATTCCTCAGAGAGAACCAGTTTCAACTCCTCAGCTCTTTCTTCTGTGTTTACTGCCTTATTTCTATTTCTTGATTTCTTACAAAAATTTAGACATTTTTTTTTTATTGTAGAAGATGGAGACTTAAATCTCTTCTTCCTACACACACATCCTTCTTCCCTTCTTCCATACAATATAGTGGTTTCAGCAAATTCACAAAATTTTACTAAATCAGTAGTGTGTTTATTGTATTAGGATTAGGTCACTGCCAAGCCATGCAGACTACTCTAATCATATTTTATTTCTTATACAATTTTTGCGTCCTCTTTAGTTTATAATTGATTTATTTTTTCATTTACTTACCTGTGACAATCACAAATTCATTTCCAGACTAACTCCCAGAGCTATAAAGCCTCATGCTAGTCAAACCCGCGGGGTCTGTTCCTAGCCCCCCTTTCCGTGGAGTTGCGTCTCCTGCTCCGGCCTGCGCAGCTTCTCTCCAGCCCTCTCTCAGGAACTGCTCTCCTTTCTCCTGTGTTGAACTCCCTATTCCAGGATCCCATGCCTTCCTCTTAATTGCTTTACTCCAGTGACTTCCTGAGAAAGAGTACATGGGAAGTGAGGTGGGTGGGGTTTTTCTCCCTAGGACTTATCTACAAATGCCATTACCCTACCCTGTCAGTATAATTCATTGAGATTGAGAAATTATTAGAGCAGGAAATACCTTATTGCAATTATTTATCCCAAGGTTTGCCTGCGTGTGACAGAAATTCCGAAATAACAGTAGTTTGAACAAGACTGATGTTTCGTCTCTCTCACATAAATGTTCGCCTAAGTAATCCCAGGCTGGTATGAGGACTCCACCGTCATCAGTCAGGAGCCCAGGCTCTTTCTATCTTGTTTTTCAGCAGGCAAATTCTGCTTCATGATTCAAGATAATTGCTTCAGCTCCACGCTTCCCATCCTCATTTAAACCAAGAATAAGAAAAGGGAAGGAGAAAAAGAAAGGAGGAAGGACGCCCTTGAAGGACATTTTCTAAGACTTGCACACACTGCTTCCAAGTACATGCCATTGACCAGAACTTAGTCATACGATGACATTAACATTCTATCCTATTTTATCTTTGTTTTAAACCTGATTTTCATGATACTTGCCATAGATTTTTTGGACGTATATAGCTGAATCATTGCTATCATTAAATTTTCAGCACATGGTATGAAGTAAACATGCCTCTTAATTTTTGTTACTTTTACATCTTTAATTTGTAACCCAGAGGTTGCTGTCACCAACCACCACTTCTGTTTTATAGGTTAGACTATGTGTGAGGCTCAACATCATCATATCCCCCAGAAGGAAACCCACCCCAGAAATCAATCATGGTTTTTGAAGGTTGGCCTGGTTGTCTTCCAGGGATATTTGTCCATGTGGGTGGCTTTAGGCTTTAGAATTACTTTTAGCTTCCTTGGTGGTGGAAACCACGTGATATAAGGCAGGGAGATGCTATGTGTTTCCCACCATGAGGAAAGAAAGTGGTTTGCACTGAGAGAAAAATGAATGCTACATGGAGAGAAGGGCGGAGAGGAAAGAAGAGTCTCGGCAGCGTCCCAAGCCCTCGCTCTACCTGTTTCTGAGAGCCAGCTGCATGCACACCCTTCCTGGGGTTTGTGCAATGCTTCTACGGGTCCTGTTAGTCAATAAAACTCCCTTTTGTCCAAGCAAGTTCGATGGGGGTTTTTACCACTTGAAAACACAAACATTGTGGCTAATTCATATTCAAACAAAGTAGCTGGCTATAACTGCATTGGAGCTTTCTCTTGTGTACATAGCTAGTTCCCCAGGGGGAGAGGTTGGGGGTGATAGCTAAAGGGTACAAGGTTTCTTTAGGGAGTGATGGAAACACTCCAAAATCGAGGGTGGTGATGGTTGCTTATCTCTGTGAATACACCAAAAGTCCTTGAATTGTTTGCTTTGAATATACTATTTAAATTAGTATTCATTAAATTAATTTAAAATTGAATTTTATCATATATGAACCATATCTCAATAAAGCTGTTTTTAGAAACTATTATAAGTTATAGAATTGCCATCTGTACCTATAAAATAGTTAGCATGAGACTTCCTTAAGTTATATCTACCTGAAGTCAATTTAAACTTGGGATCCTATCAGAGCAGCGATCAAGATGATTAATATCATCCCCGCAAAAGACAAGGCAGGTTGTGTTCCTGCAACAGCAGAACAGGACATAACCTGTCCTCAGAGACCAACAGAAACAATCACCATTACCTGGGACACCAGGGTGTTGGCACCTGTAAAGATCTGCTCGAGTGAACGTTTTCAATGCAATAAAATAGAATAAGAGAGTCTTGAAAAACACTGAGTTCACATTCTAATATAAGCATTAGGTTTTCTTTCATTTATGCATAATCAAGAGCACCATCTTAACACAGGTTAAAAAAAAAAAGTTCCCTTAGAAGACAGGCCTGGAAAACCAAGAATCATTCAGCAGTTTCTTTGATTTATGCGTTTGTACTTATTCATTCTAACATTTCCTGGAAGCGTTCTGTGTGGTAGGAGCTGTCATCATCCTGAGTGCACAGAGCTGATCAAGCCAGCCCCAGCGGTGGAGTCTGAAGCGCTCAGGTAATGACAACCCAGTGTGAGATGAGCAGTGGAGGCACCGGGGTGGGGGAGGGTCCTGGGGGCTCTCAGGGGGAGTCAGCCTGGGAGCCCTGGGACGCAAGGCTGTTATGATCTATTTACTCCGGGCTAATTATCTCAAGCCTCCACTTTCCCACCTGTAAAGTGAAGCCAATTACAGAACATAAGAAATAATTGCACCCGTGCACCAACTGGTCTGACTTGAAAGAGATACAGATCAAACTTATATCACTGTGAGTTAGCTCCCTGAGAAGACTGAGAACTGATACATAAATTTCTAGAAGTAGTCACATACATACAAAAATTCCATTTGTATCGCCAGATTTGCCATTCATTTATTCATCCAATAAATATTAATTGAATGTCTATTATTTATGCTTCTCAAACTGGAATACACAACAGGGGTGAGCAACAGTGTGTCAGAGGATATATCGACTCAGAAATTCAGTATTGCACATCTTGCCAAGACATTAAGTTTACTCAGTGTAAGCAATTCAGAACATTTTTATGTTAAAACAAATATGGGTATGCTACAGAGAAGGGTGAAAAACGCATATGAAGTTTTGGGATAAAGCATTTGGGGCTCATAGTGGGCTTCTTTAATACATCTTCTAGAATTCAGGAGGGGAGATTTGTTCATTCTCATCTGCCATTAATTTTTTCTTTCTTTTGATTTTTCAATTATAGTTGACATTCAATATTATTTTATAGTAGTTTCAGGTGTACAGCACAGTGGACAATTATGTAATTCATGAAGTGTTCCCCCGATATTTTCAGTACCCACCTGGCACCATACATAGTTATTACAATCGTATCCACTGTATTCCCTCTGCTATATTTTACCTCCCCGTGATTATTCTGTAATGACCAATTTGTACTTCTGAACACGTTCACCTTTTCACCCAGCCCTCCAACCCTCACCCCCTCAGTTTGTTCTCTGTTTTGTTTGTTTGTATATTTTGTTCTTTAGATTCCACATGTAAATGAAATTACATGGTATTTTTCTTTCTCTGTCTGACTTATTTCACTTACCCTCTAGGTCCATCCATGTTGTCGCAAATGGTAAGATTTCATTCTTATTTATGCCTGTCATTAATTAAACATCAGTTGTTAAATTAGTATCTTAAAAGATGCAAAATAGGCATCCCTCCAAGTGTGTATAACCTGGGCTGAAACAAGATCATGAACAAGTGAACCAAACAGATGACCGTGTGTGTCTTCTGAGACGTGGGAGAGATTGCTTCCGTGTCTGCAAGGCCATTTCCTATTAGACCCCTGCCGTGAAGGAACTATGAAAAGTCAACCCAGGGGGCCCACTAGAGAAGCCCAGAGAAGTAAACGACATCCAGCAAGCAGCTCATTAAGGAAACAGATGCCGAAATAGCAAAGGAAGGGTCCTTCTTACACAGATCAAGAGCTCACATACTCTCAGAGGACCCAGGCACAGGGGCTTGGAAGGTTGGAGAGGATTACGAAGGACAGGGATTGGGGAAAGGCCATTCCAGGTGAATGGAGGGACATCTAGAAAAGGAACAAAGTCAGGGGGAAAGGAAGATGGTATTTGGGGCTCAGGGAGTAATCCGTTGGTCTAAAATAGACTTTTCAGCAGGCGTGCCAGCACAGCCTAATGAAGGGACCTTGAAACCAAACACAAAGGAAGTGCGATGTACCTGCCACTTAGCACATGCTCAGATGAATTTTGCTGACTTACCCAAACAGGACAAGGCAGATGTGACTATGTATTCCACGGCGCCCTGGCAAGTTAAAACGAGTTCGTGGCCAGTGTCAGCTTGAAATGCTTTCAGTTTGCTTCTTCCTCCTCTCCCCGCTCCTCCCCGTCTACTCTCTCCCACTCCAGCGCACACATGGAAAACGTCTTGCAATCCCTCCCACACCGTTTCATTAATTACAGTTAAGCCCAGGAATAGTCCTGTGTGATGAGGACTCATCCAGGGGTGGAATAAAGAGGGAAAGGGTTGGGGTTGCCCATTTTTTTGGTGTGTGTCAGCGCTGCAAGTTTGTAACTTTTATGTCCTCATGGTTGGTAGATTTTCCACTCGCCCTGGGAAGGAACAGAATGTGTCGATTAATGTAGTTCCCTGTGTCTAGGCATATACAGTGTGGAGGTTTGCGGGAGTCGATAAATAGCACCCTCCTCACCCAGCCCAATCTCTGAACCATCTGAAAGATACAAAGGAAGCAAGCAGATGGAGATGATGTAACTACCGGCTTGATTACTGGTGAAAGCTGAATGGGAGCAGGTGGTAACAATAGATGTCCTAATAACTGACCCAGGCAGACACAGAAGCCCTAGGAAACCCCACGTCTCACCCACCGGGGAGAGCCTTTGTTGGGTGGCCAGTTGCAGAACAGAGAACGTGCTTTCTGCTGACCCATCCCGGAGAGAAAGGGAGAAGGGAGGCCTGGGTGCTGTATGCCAGCAACTTCCTCCCACACCTGGGGAGAGATTTGAGAAAGGTGGCTTGAGAGGACACATGTGTTACCCTATTAAGTGTTGCTAGGGGCCAAGACATCTCCCCGTGTGGCAATACTGAGCATGTGGGAGCTAGTTTGTCTGGGCAGTAGGAAACTTACTAAGGACAACTTGGAACAAGTGGCCCATTGAGCAAAGGTGCTCGGTTAGTCCAGCTGGTCCTCGGTCTGGCGACAGAAGCTGCAGCGCACCTCTTGTCTGGGGAAGAATCATTTCATCGGCCCCGCTTAGTTATGAAGTGCATGGTCCAGGAAGCACGGGAGGAGCGCAAAGGGTGTGTCAGAGGCCTCCTGGCGCTGCCCCCTGGGAGATCTCTAGAATGCAAAGCAGGTCACCAGATGGGTGGGGGTGAGTTTGCATAAGGAATCCAGGGCCTTCTGGGAGAGAATGAACGGGGCCCCAACACACCTGGGAGCCAACATCTGCTTTCAGAAATCTAAAGACTTGCAAACTCACGGGTCACGAGGGAAACAGCATCAATCTTTTCCAAGAGATAATAAAATTTGGGAATACAAAGCTGATCATAACAAAACAGTTTTTATCTTTTATTTAGGTTATTTTTAAAACAATGGTTTTTTTCCCCCTAGAAAGTGGCAATTTGTAACAACAAAAACAAAAGCCTAATGGCACAATGATGCTTTTCCTGGTAATATATACATATATACATATAATATTAATATGACAATATTAAACCAGTAGTAAGCATCATGGAAATGGGCTCCTATAACAGAAGAAGGTGGGGTTCGAGGCCAATTTGACATGAGTGCTGCCATCTAAAAAGATAACAGAAATGATAATATACCAGTACAAGGGGGTCATAGGGACAAACTGGTAATATGTGCTGTCAATTCAAACAGTATTCAAGATTAGCCACTGTACAAAAAAAAAAAAAAATAGAAAATGCCCTGGGATGTTACAACTTGTATGTGAGTGATAGAGATTTCCCCAAATTTAACCATAACCTCTGTATTTGTACATAATGTTACACGTGAACTGTGAAGCTGAGGGAAATTCTTCTCAACTACCAACAGTAAACAAATTTTGATGAATCAGTACTGAGGAGAACCTGAATTATCTTTCTATTCTCGCCGTAGAAAATATTACAAAATCATTTTTTATGAAGAGGCAATCAAAGAATTTTTTAAATGAGGGAGAAAGAGTGTTAGTCAGGTGTGTGAGACAGTTGATTAATAAAAATATTTTCTTTTTCTGGATTATGCAGTGTTTGTGGTAGTTGTCAGCTTTTTGAAATAAATAATTGTCATTTCTTTTCTCATTTTAAAATACTCTTTCATACCTGATTTTTGCACTAGTAATTTTGTATTCTTTCACCTTAAAGAAGACTCCCCAAATATGCTACAGGTCCAACAAAACCAGGACCTGAGCCTGGATATAAGTTAAAATGTCAATGTGCTTTCTTAAAGGAAAAAGTCAGGGCCTCGGTTTGCAGCCTCTTTGGGGCCATCAGACCCTGACCACTGTGGTCATGGGATCGGGGTTGTACTGGGCCTTGACCAGCAGGTGGCAGTGAGATACAACAATGCCAAATAGCCCCAGCTGCATCAAAAATAGCTGAGAGATAAAGGTTATTTTTGTATACTGCCTGGTACCAGATGTTTTACTTTGGTGTTTTGGAATATTTTAGAGGAAGAATGTTTTAAGAAAGATATGAAGCATAAATATAGCTTCCCTAACCAGTTAAAATGTCCTAAAAGAGTCATATTTATTAGCACAGAGACCCCACCCACTCACCCAGATTAAAATTATTTGGTTATACCATCATGAGCACCATACTTTAGAGTTTTACTCCACCAAAGTTAGTTTTTCCTAAGATGTGTTTCTTTCCTTGTTAGCCTGCAGGAGAGGCCATTGTTTTTCTACTTAAGAACAGCCTTTCTAATCTTGAAAAGCAAAAATCAATTTGCAGGATCTGTTATATGCAAAACTAAAAGAATTTCATGTTGTTCTGGCCTGTGTGGCTCAGTGGTAGAGCACAGGGCCGAAGGGTCGTGGGTTTGATTCCTGGTCAGTGCCATGTGCCTGGGTTGCAGGTTCAATCCTGGCCCAGTTGAGGCGAGTGCGGGAGGCAACCAATCAACGTCTCTCTCTCCCTCTCTCTCTCTCTCCCTCCCTCCTTCCCTCCCTTCCACTCTCTCTAAAAACCAATGGAGAAAATATCCTTGAGTGAGGATTAAAAAATAAAATAAAATAGAATTTCATGTTAATAAAGAACAGTTAAAGCGATCATAGCAGCACCATGGGCCATGGCAGGTGGAAAAATCATGGTCAGTTAAACCCCAGGGTCCTTTCCAGGGTCCTTTCCAGGTCCTTGGCATAACTCGTTAGAAACAGTAACTACGAAGTCCATGGGGCTGACTCTGTGCCAGTCGTTTTTCCCAGTTCTTCGTAATATTTTATTAACTCCAATAACGTTCACAACAGTCTCATTAGGTGGCACTGTTACTACTTTTGTTTTCAGACGAGAAAACTGAGCCTCGGAGAGGTTAAATAATTCCCTAAGGTCACAAAGCGAGCGCGGAGCTGGGCTTTGAGAGCAGGCCGCCTGGTTTGTGAACTGAGGCTCCTAGCCACCTGCTCTGCCTCTGCTGCAAGTCCAGTCCTATTTTTATCCCTTCCCAGGAGAACGTCATTACCAAACAACCAGCGGCGCACAGCCTGAGAACAGCAATACCGCCACACTCCGGCCTCCTCAGCCTGATCAAAAGAGCGCTGCCCCCGCCTGGCTCCCCCGCACGCCGAGGGGCGGCATTGCCCGCGAGCGGCAGGGCGCGGAGGGCTTGACCTCGCGGCCCTCTCCCCGCCGCGCGCGCTCCGAAGCTTCCCGCGGCGCGCGCTGCGCTCCCGAGCTGCCAGGGTGTCCCCGCTCTGCGCCGCGGGCCCCTGGAAGACGGCCTGTGCTCTCGCCTCCCGCGCCTGGTCATCCTCCCGCTTCTCAGTCTTCAGCCGAGCTTCTGCTCCACCCGTCCTGGGCAGTCGCTCAGTGACATCACCCGGAGCCTTGGGGAGGCAGCCCCACCTCTCCTAGCCCCCCCCCCAGGCTTCTGCCTCGCTGCCCCCCATCCCGGCCCTGTGCTGACCCCTCGCACCCCCCTCTCCCTCCCCACCCCGCCCGCCCGCACCCTTCTGGCCCGGCTTAGAGTCTGGGGTTCCCACCGCTCGCTCTGCTCCCGTCTCCTACTGGGGCGTCTCCGCTCGAACCACCCCAAGCAGTGCCCTCTGCCCGCCATCCGCGCCGCCTTTCCTAGGCCCCATTCAGCCCCGGCCTCACCCCTCACCAAGCAAAGCCCCAGCACCGCCTCGCATGGCTCCCCTTCCCTGCGGTCCCCGGGCCCTGAGTGCCGGTGACTCTGCCCCTGACCTGCCCCCAGGCCTCGGCCGCTCGGCCTCCACTCCCGCAGCCCTGCCTCGGCCTCGCCGTCCAGGCAGCTCGGAGGACAGCGCTGCCCGTCAGTTGACTGTCCTAACTTGTCCTGGCCACTGCCCCCATCCCCACCTGCCAGCTTCCCCTGTCACACTTTTCTTCCTCAAATAAAGACTGATGGCATCCCGATCCCACTGTAAGACCCTGGTGGCTTCTGAGGGACGCGTATGTCCCTCAGAATGTCATTTAGGGACTGCTGCAGGCTAGTCCCAGCTGGCGTTCCCCAGCTCCCTCCGGCCACAACGCCCGCCCCACGCCCTCACCCAGCCCGCGCCCTGGCCACGCAGCGGGACAGGGCAGAGGACCCAGCGGCTCGGCGGTGCCTGCCTCTCCCGCTTCCAGCTGCGGCTGCAGGGCCGTCACTGAATCCCTGCACCTCAGCCGCTTTGTTTGCAGATGGCCGTGATGACCCTTCCCGCCAGGAACGGCTGTTCACGAGGAAGGGTTTAGAAAGTGCCTGCCATGCTCCAAAGGTCACCTTGGAACGCTATAAACACGAGTTCCCCTTCTCTACGCCTGCTTCCGCCCCACTTTCGTTTTTTTATTAAGTTTATTGGGGCGATGTTGGTTAATAAAAGCATATAACCTCCGCGCCTTTGTTAGTGCAGCTCTTCCTGCCTGAGCAGGCCTCCCCCCGAATCCTTCAAGGCCAGGGTCAGTAGGTGTTTGTGACATTGAGGAATAAGCAAGGGAAGGTTCAGCACTCTCCCTCAGTGCTTGGAACCAGTGATTACACAGTGTATTTTTGTTGTTGTTTGGTTTATACAGTGTATTTTGTTAGCTTTCTAATGCATTCTTTCCTCTTCTCGACTGAGCAGGAGCTCTTTGAAAGTAGGAACGATGTCTTATGTATATTTGCATTTGCTGCCTCTAAATATGTACATGAATACATTCAAGAAGAAAAAATAGAGTGCTATCTATTGTTACCAAGACTTCACCACTCCTAGCATGATTCTCTGGAACTTATTTATAAATACTCTGTGTTGAAGTGTCCAGAACATTTTCAAACTGCCTTTTATTTTATGCTGAATAACTTCCTGCCTTGATACAATAAAACCTTAATTTGCTATATGAAGCTCTAGAGGAAAATGGGCTTTGAATGAACTGTGTTTGCTTTTTCTAATATTTGTGTTAGGAAACAGTTGTTGATTAGTTAGCCAGAAAATAGACTTTGCTGATGTTTGTGCATTATTTTGAATTAATGATGTTTAACTATATGGACTTGTTTCTGCTAATATTACCCACATTTTTGTTATATTGTGTCCCCTCCACTAGAATGTAAATGTTCAAAAGTTGAAAATCTTGTCTATCTTGTTCATTGTGCTGTCCCCAAAGTCTAAAAACTGTGTTTAATAATATCTGTTGACCAGATGATGAAGAAACAAATGTATACTGTTTAAATTCTTAATACAATGTAAATTATTAAACATAAAATATGTGCTCCAATATATTTAAGAAATTAGTTTAATTATGACCTAGATGGTCCAATATTTGTAAATATGTCTATTTGTATGACCTACTAGCACTCAAGACCTCATGCCTAACGTCTATTTGAGTTTCTAGCCCACATCCTAGGCCTTTAGACCCGAATCCCACCCCTTCCTTTCCGCCTCTAAGGACACCCTTGCTTCTTTCCTTACCTGGAAGTTTAGGCCAGCTAATGTGACCTTCTCAACTTCCTTCTCTTCTGTTTCAAAGTTAAGTCGTCATTCACTGGCTTCTCGGTTCCCTCCCCGAGCCTCAGGGTTTCATGTCTCCACAGGTCCCCTTTTCCCAGAGCCCTTTCCCAGCGCCACACGCCTGAACCCCTCACACCCTTCACAGCTTATCACAGAAACCGTCCTCTCTCCAGCCGGAAGTCACTCTCCCCTCGTCTGACCTTTCTCAGCACTTTCTGTACATTTCTTTTAAGGCATCTTAACAAAAATAAGGCCTACTTTGTGCGAGGCTCTGTGTGTGTTGGGAAGGTGAACAGAACATGGGTCCAGCCCTTGAGGAGTTTCCTATCTAGAAAGAGTGTAGTCCAGTAAACAACCATGAAGCAATATTATCAAGAATGTTTTAGATCCCTTCTCAGAATACAAGCTGCCTGAAGCAGGCCTCTGGTTTGCTCGTGTTTATATCCCACAGAGCATCTTGAATGGTGCCGTGCACCAGTAAATGCACGTTTCTAGGTTACTTGAGACGGTTCTGGCTTTCTGCACAAAAATGTGCTTGCCTGCCCTTCACATAACATTGTTCAGAGGAAGTCCTCCGCCATCGTTCCCAGGACAAGGTAAGTTTCCCTAGGATCCGTCAGCAGGTGTGCTCAAAAAAGAGGTTGTTCCTGATTGTTTTTTAAATTTAGCCTGGAAGAAATGAGGACTGGAGCAGAAAAGAAGAAAGAGGTGAAGAGCAGGGCACTTAGGATGTGCTAAAGCCTGGAAAACCCTGAGTTGGCACATGGTTCTTTTCCATAAGAAAAAAGAAAGGGGGAGGGAGAGGGACAGAAAATCAATGAGAGAGGGAACAGGGGAGGGAAGGGAAGGAAAGGAAAGGAGAGGGGAGGGGAGGGGAAGGAAGACACAAGTATTTGTTTTGTTTTTAATGAGGAATATAAGTGTTTTGTTGTTGTTTTTAAATGGTTTCCAAATATATGCCACAGCATGGATGAACCTTAAAAACATTATACTAAGTGAAAGAAGCCATTCGCAAAAGGCCACATATTATGTGAGTCTATTTATATGAAATGTCCAGAATAGGCAAGTCCATAAAAACAGAAAGCACATTAGTGATTCCCAGGGGCTGGGGGAGAAGGAAATGGGGAGCAACTACGAAAAGGTCCCAGTCTCTTTTTTGGGGTGCTGTGATGTAAATGTTCTGGAATGAGAGTTGATGGTTGGGCTATTTTCTGAACATACTTTTAAACACCACTGAATAGTACATTTTAAGAAGGTGAATTTTATGGTATGTAAATTATATCTCAATAAAGCTGTGCTTTAAATAAAACTATTCTTAATAATAAAACTTGAACATCCAGGCAAAGAGGTCTCTTTTCAACCCCTTAAGTCCCTTGTCAGCCTTCCCTTTGCCACAACCCAAAAAGCAGGAATTATCTGGCCAATTGTAATGCCAATATTGCAAGCTAAAATTAGGGAGACATTTTTTCTTCTTATTTGAGAAACCATCCTTAAAGTCTGTAGAGATTCATTCACGTGTCTGTTTATTTTTAATTGGGCTGTTAGGTGGTCCTTAAAAACAAAAATCTATGTAGGTATTTCTTACATTTACAATCTAATTAGATAATGAAGAATTCATTTACATGTCAGATAGTGAATGGTACAAGAATTAAATAGTACAGGAGCAAAAAACCACAGACGTGCTTCAGTTTGTCCAGAGGCTATTTCTAACGACCTTATTTCCTGACCAAAAGATTGGGTACAACCTAAAAGTCCAACATTAGGGGTGGTTAAATTATGGTACATCCCTCTAAATAGAAAAAAAATATTTTTGAGAGAATATAAAATATAGGAAAATGCTCATGAAATGATCATAGATGATCAAAAAGGACACCAAACAGTTTACAAAGTATGATCCCAACTTTATCAAATATATTCATGGGTAAGTGGAGAAAAGACTAGAAGGAAATGCTCAAAATATTCACAGACATAAAATTACAGGCTTAGCAAACTTGGACATGAGCCTGTGGTGCTTTATTTTAATTTTAATTTCAAAAGGAAGTACTTAAATATCATAAAGAATTTAAAGGACACCAATGGATATACAATGAAAAGTCATTCTCTTTCCGTGCCTGTCCCTTAGTCCTTAGTTTGCCTGCTGGAGGCGCCCAGAGCCAGGGCTTCTTGCGGGTCCGAGCAGTTCAGGGCTGGGCTGGGAGGGCTCCCTGGGGGGGCAGTTACCCCTGGAGAGAAGTCGCTGAAGACTATTCCTTCTAGCTACCTCCCGTTTGCATAAATTCACTCTAAAAGGGTCTTCCCATGGGCCTTCCTGTAGCCAAAAGCCTGGCCTGGTATTTTGGGATTCCTCTGGCCTCACAACTTTTCTCCACTTTGCTCCCTGGTGCTTAACATCCTTTTAACCGGAATAGAGCTTGTCATGCACAGTAAAAGTAAAAGATGAAAACTGCCAATGTTGGGGGCTCAGCACTGCAGACTTGTCATTGCGCAGGACACAGACTGGGCATGATCTAGCTGACCGCACGTGGTGACCAGCCATCTTCCTCTGATCCTGTCCCTCCCGTCCCCTGATTCCCAAACTTCAATCATTCACACACCATCTGCAGGATTTTGCTTATCTACTAGTCTATTAATTTTTTCTTTCAATCAACTCACTTTTTCCTCTTAAATACATGTATCTTAAGAGAAAAATTTTGGTTGTTAATCCTCGCCTGCGGATATTTTTTCCATTGCTTTTTCAGAGAGAGTAGAAAGGGGGTGGGGAGAGAGAGAGGGAAGCATCCATGTGAGAGGGACACATGGACTGATTACCTCCCACACGCACCTCGACCAGGGGTGGGGATCGAACTCACAACCGAGATATGTGCCCTCGACTGGAAATCAAACCTGAGATCCTTTGGTGCCAAGGCTCTAACCATTGAGCCACACTGGCCAGGACTAAGAGACATTTTTATATTATTTTTGAATTCACAGTTGAATATAACTATTAACATTTTGAAATGTGTTCGCGTACCTAGGGGTTATCTATGGAACATTTAGTGATGCCGTGAATGAGCTCTGCCGACTCCGTGGGCCCTTACCTGCCGTCATCCTGTGCACAGCCAGTGCTGCACTCACCCTGTTTTGGAACCTCTGCTGCAATCCACGCTGCCTTCATCTGTTAATTTAATCTTCCTAAAATACAAATCTGGTGTTACTTTCCTCATCAAAATTGTTACTGGCTGCGGCTGCACATCCCTTACAGCAGCAAGTCCAAACTCTTTAACTTGGCATTCAAAGCCTCTGCAATATGACTGTAACTCTCTTTAATGTGTTCATTTCATAAAATTTATTTATTAATCACCAGTATGCATCTTTCCACCTGTGTCTTTCACTATCATCTTTAGTGGATAAATCAAGTTCCACTTTAACATATTTTAACCCCAGGCACACTTAAACCCCAGAACATGTCCTGCTCCTTCCTGTCTCTGTTCCTTGGCTCATACTGTTCCATGCCTCCCGGCCACAGTGCCCTTTCACTTCCAGCCACCTCCCTCTGTCAAAATCCTGATCTGCCACAGGACTCAGCTCAAATGCTTTCTCCTCCGTTAGGCCATCCCACAGCCCTCTGGGCCAGAAATAGGCTCTCCCTCCTGTTCTATCCCATAGCCTTTGGCCATCTACAGGGTAGTAAGTGTGTCATAGTTACATTTATGCCTGACTTCACTGCCTTACAAAATGAGCACGTTCCTCAAAGCAATCTTTTTTTTTTTTTAAATATATCTTTATTGATTTCAGAGAGAGGAAAGGAGAGGGAGAGAGAGACAGAAACATCAGTGATGAGAGAGTCATTGATCGAGCCCGCAACCCAGGCCTGTGCCCTGACCGGGAATCGAACCTCGATCGCCCGGATCCCAGGTCGATGCTCAACCGCTGAGCCACACCCGGCAGGGCCCTCAAAGCAATCTTGCCTGAGCAACCTCCCCTCTCTATCCACTGTCTTGCCCAATCCCTTGCATCATTTAATAATGTTTCTTAAATTTACTTACTATGCAAACTGTCTCCTAGTGTCTCAAGTTTTAAAAACGCAAACTAGCCCTAGGACATACGTTTAGGGAGTTGTCACTTGTGCAGAGAAACCTGTATCAGGAGGTTTTCCAGAAGTTTGCGCCCGCTTTGCAAGCCACCCCATTGTGCTGTTCCATTGGCTCGCATTCCAGGCCTGGGTGAAATATTTCAAAAGACAAGGAAAGAAAAGCATGGGGAATTGGAAGATCCATAAATTTTATCTGTGCCAACAGGTTGCCAAGAGGGAGAGTCCCTTGTGAGTAACCATGGTGCCCATGGAAACAAAGGCAAAACATTTCCAGATGCTTGGCCACCGGGAATTGCATCGTCATTCTCTTCATTTCGGCCTTAGCTGGAAAAGTCACGAAGCGCTTTGCATCTTTATTTCTTGGGCTTTCAGCGATGTGGAACTTTGACCCTTTGGGCTTTCCTTTCCCAGTTCACAACTATAAGCTCAGCTCCAGTTAGGCCTCAGTAAAGTGGTATGATGTTTATTCAGAACTTCTTAAATGTTCACCTGCCTCATAGTGGTAAAAAAAAAAACCCATGGAAAGAGCAGCATAAGCGAAACCAGCGTCCCCTCTTAGCGGGCCGCGCCCTTTGCAGTCTGAGTCTTCGGACCTCCAGGTGGGAAGCCCCGAGTTTGTCTCCCCTTGGGACTCTTTCGCCGAGATTCCTGCTGCCACCATCGCCCAGTGGCTTCCGAGGTCTGCTTGCCCCTCCTTTAAGGACCTGGCTCGCGCATATCCCAGCAACTTTTCCTTAGCCTTAGCACAGTACACACGAGGCAGAATTTTCAAGGGCACTTTATAAAACGCCAAAGGGGACACAAGGGACACAAGGGACGTAAATACAGGAAACATAAAAAACATTCTAGTTCTCAAACAGGCTTCCCTAGGGGACATTTAGCAACGTTTGGAGACATTTTTTATTGTCACAACCCGGGAGATGCTATTGTCATCTGGTGAGTAGCATTCCATTCCTCCCGCTACAGTACCTAGAGTACAGTGCTGCTAACCCTCCCATAATGCCCGGCCCAGGCCCTGCAACAAAGAATTGTCTGGTCCCAAACGTCAATAGTGGTGAAGTTGAGAATCCCCGGTCATAAGTTGAGAACCAAAAGGAAGAGGCCCCTTTGGAGCCAGAGTGTCACATGTCAGATGGCAATTAGAATAAGACAGGGCTGAGACTCAGAGAGAAAGTGGTCACATGGAGGGTGTCATGTGAAGACCTCCTTCTTACCATCTCTCTCTAAGTCATAGTGACATCTCTGTGGTCAAGTCCAAGAGAAAGAAGGATCCCCATTCTTACCACCTACACGTCTCCCACCCACTTCTGGGGTAGGGGCTTCTAGCCTAGTTGATGACACAGTGAATTATCTCACCCTTCAGGTATGACCTCACTCCTTAAACATATGACTGTGGCTTTACCTGTACATCCCACAGCATAACATACATTATGCAAAACAACACTGTAGCTTTTACATAACACCAATGCTCCATGTACCACCCACGGAAGTCCTTCAGGTACAAGTAGCATCCATCACTGACAGCTCTAGCAGCTGAGGAAGATTGGCACAAATATTGTCATAGATAGGAAGTCATCCATTCAAAAAGTCCTGGTACCAGTTCCCGTGCTAGGTGCCGGAGACGGCACGCTGAGCAAGATAGATAGGATGATACAAATGACTCAAAAAATCGGCAATTACAGTGAACTGTGTGCCAGATACAATGTCATCTGCTCTATGTACATAATTTCAAATGATTATAACAACAATCCCATGAGTTGGGTACTTTAAAGTTGAGAAAATAGGATCAGAGAGGTTAGGTAACTTGCCCATAGTCGTGCTTTTTATTATTATTATTATTATTATTATTATTGATTTGAGAGGGAGGGAGGAAAGGAGAGAGAGATAGGGAGAGAAACATAATTTGTTGTTCCACTTATTTATGCATTCATTGATTGATTTTTTTTTTAAAATATATCTTTATTGATTTCAGAGAGAGGAAGGGAGAGGGAGAGAGAGATAGAAACGTCAATGATGAGAGAGTCATTGATCGGCTGCCTCCTGCACGCCCCCGACTGGGGATCAAGCCCACAACCCGGGCATGTGCCGTCACTGGGAATTGAACCGTGATCTCCTGGATCCTAGGCCGACCCTCAACCACTGAGCCACGCCCATCGGGCCATTGATTGATTCTTGTATGTGCCCAAACCAGGGATCGAACCCACAACCTTGGCATATGGGGGGGGGGAGGTGTATGCTCTAACCAACAGAGCTACCGGGCCAGGCCAGCCATGCTTTCTCTTAAGTTATAGAGGCAAGACTCAAATGCAAATCTGTTTGAAGCCATACTGCCGGAGCTTCTAACCCCTCCTGGGATGTCTAGTCTAGAGGCACCTTGAGAGCCCAGCCCTTGCTCTCTGCCGCCCCCTGCTGGTTGGCATAGTTTTCGTCTCTTCAGTGCCTCGGACAGGAAGCAAGGCTGGAGCAGCAGAGGGATGCTCACGCTTCTCCTCCCTTGTTATTCCTGCCAAGGTGCCAACATCAGATTGGGAACCATTAACATTGATCAGAACCAACAGCCCAGGAAGAAATTGAAAGCAGTTTCAGAGAATTTCAGTGTAAATTGGCTTTAACACCAAACAGTCAGACTGCACATATTTTCACACTTTCAAAGAACAATTATCCAGTGCAATATAAATTGCTCTAGAATATAAAAAAAGAACTACCCAACTTATTTTATGAAGCTAACATAACTGATAGCAAACCCTAACATGACTAGCACACAAAAAAGAAAAAAAGGAAAACAGTATTTTTTCCAAAGAGCCTTTAGGAGTTACAGAGCCAAATAAGTATGTAAGAGCCCTCTGGCTCAGAAACTAACTGCGCATATAGCCTGGGGACATTCCCACCTGGATCCAGGAGGGAATGCCCATGGCAGTCACTGCAGCATGGTGGCAGCAAGGAGCCGGAGTCCCGGGCCTTAGTCACTGGGAGAGGAATGGGTAAGACGTGGTGCAGGCACCGTGGGGTATTTTGCAGCAGGTAGAAGCAATGACCTGGACATACTCATAGGGGCATGGATTGGTGTTAAAAACATGGCACTTAGTGGAAAAGCGGGAAACAGAACAATACAGTACTACCTAAATGAAAAATACATCACACAAAGCAGCAATATATATTTTTCAAAAATGCATTCAAATAGACATAAATATACACATTAAAAGGGTGCTTATTGAGGACAGTAGGACTAGGATGTAGGACAAAAGGGGTGAATAAATATAGGGCTGCATTCTGATTTCCGTCAGTCCTAAGCCCTTTTGCATTCATCCATAAGAAAATATTAGAAATCACATTTTGCAACTGCATTAGTATAAATACAAATATATTGTTATGTATAAAAACATCTTCTTTGATCTGTAAGCTCAATTTTACTTCTGATTTTAAAGAAACTAAAACATTTTTGTGGGCCCCTCAAAGTACCATGAGCCCTAAAGCACCATGCACGTAAAGCCCAATGATAGATGGGCTGTGGGTGAGTGAATGAATGAATGAATGAAGAGAGAGGTGCCTCGCATGAACCAGGGATAATTATGTGCTACAAACTGAAGAGTATGAGTCATTCAGTCCCCTGCATCTGAAGTCCAAAAACCTTTCCAAAAAAAGCAATACCTTAAGTGTGCTGGAGAACCGTCGTGTCATGGGACATTACTGAGTCTTAAGGACGGAAAGTTCCCCAAAAAAGTGCTCTAGCTGAGAAATGCTGAGTTCAGGCAGTGACTGCACTGACGGGTCTGAGGCCAGACCTCGGCCTGCCCTGGCCTGGCTGTCCTGCAGCAGCAGAAAGAGGCCACCACTTGCAGACAGGGGGAGGGCAGGGCTCCTTCAGCCTCCAGGTCGCAAGGGCAGTTCAAGGGGGGCTGTGGCCATGCTGGACACACGAGCGAGGCTCTTATGAGCTTGATTTAGGCCTTCTGAAGATTTAGACATACGGTGTGCAGGTTTGCATTTGTACTACTGCCTGGGCCACTCAAATATTAGGAGCAGACCTGGCCTGATGGTTCTTCTAAGCAGGATGATCCTACAGTCATTCAGACTCCCCAGACCCTTTCCCAGGTGCCACTCAGCCACCGAGATGCCTGGGGGCCAGGCTTGGGTATCCACTGCCTCCTGGACTCAGAACCATTAGAGCGTGGGGGTTGAGTCTTCCACCCCAGAAAGTCCTCTCTTCTGTTTCAGCCCAAGCTACGCTTTCAGGGAAACACACACACAGACGTACAGGGAGACACACAATAGATACAGATGGTACACGCACAGGAGTACACAGACACACACAGAGACATATATACACAGACACACACAGACATACCCATACACATAAACACAGACACAAGAGAGACATACACACACAGACGCATGCACACAGACACAGCCGGGTACAGTCATGAATCCAGTCTTTAGGAAAACCCTGCCTTGGGCACTGTACTGATTAGTCCCCGTTTGCTCCCTCAAATCCATCCTCTGACCTTTTCTGCTGAGCTCTGTGTCCAAGAGGCTGACCCCTAGGGACTTCTGAGCCCTGGGAAGGGCATGGCAGGCTGAGGGAGAAGACACTCAAATAAATATCAGCCGTGCCTGGAGGGACCCTGGAGTGCAGCCGTCACGGTGAAGGCACTTTAGATGCATCCTCAGAAAAGTGCTGCCTGAAGGAATCTTTCTCTGTGTAACAAGATGACTTCTAGAAAGACTAGACCCCTTCCCCTACCCATTTATAAACCCTTGATGAAAAGAGACAGAATTATCTGGATTGAGCTTGGAACAATTCAACCTGGACTGGGATCTTGACGTTTCATACATGATTTTACTCGAGACTGAATAACCCAGCTTTGGGGAAATGTGCTAGCATCAGGCCGTGGTGAGATTATCTTGCTGAGGCGGTGGGACCAGACCATTTTCTCTTGTATAGTTTCCATCTAGGGGATGAGCATTTACAACGCTCCGTCACTCAAGCAACAGATTAATGGTCTAAGGCAAGTAAGCCAAAGACAAAAGTGAGGAAGAAATTCCCTTTTCCCTCTAGGGTGGGAGACAGTTGGCCCAAACCCTGAAGCATTTAGAACCTTCCAGTAGGGAGTGAGCTGCCCAGCCCAGTGAAGAGACAACTGGGGGATTAGGCAGGGAACATAAGTACTATTAGAGAACCCAAGTACTGGCCTGGTCTTTCTCTGCTGTATTGTACATCCCTTTCATTATATCAAATCTTCAGGAAACTATCCTGAAAAGAGAGGTATAGGGGATGGAAAGGCAGGTGTGTGAGCAGTGTAATTGCATCAGTTAGCAGTAGAGGACCGGCTCGGCCAACAGAGAAGAATCCTTCGAGAGTCAGCCACAGATGAGGCCACAGCTGGAGAAACAGGTGGGAGGAACAGATGGGGAGACATGTGAAATACATCCTGGGCATGGCTCAGAAAACACTGAGGAACAGCCTGAGAGAGGCTAATTTCCAGCAGTAATAAATAGAGTGACAAGTAGGTGAGATCAATTAAGATAACTGAGCCCAGCTGGTGTGGCTCTGTGGCCTGAGACAGCTCCCATGCACCAAGAGGTCACTGGTTCAATTCCCAGTCAGGGTACGTGCCCCAGGTTGGGGGCTTGATCCCCAGGAGGGGGCGTGCAGGGGGCAGCCGATTGATGTTTCTCTCTCATCATCGATGTTTCTATCTCTCTCTCCCTCTCCCTTCCTCTCTCTAAAAATCAATAAAAACATTTTTAAATTTAAAAAAAAAAGATAACTGGAAAAAAAAGATACACATGAGTTATACCTAATCTTGAAATACTCCAAGTTTAGGAATTCAACTTCAAAAGATCACTCTAAATCAAATATGATGGTCTTTCATCCAAAAGCCATAGAATACAATAGCAAAATAGTGTCCTATTTGAAAAATGGGACAACTTTATACTCTCCAAAACCAATTTGACTTGAAGCTATAAAAGAAAACAATCCTTTCTAAAATAATCAAATGGGATTATATGGTATTTGATCAATAATCTTTGCTCATAATACTCCTTTCAGAGTGCACACAGGCCTGCTGCTAATAACAGTCGTGAATCACACAGCCACACGAAGACTGGGCAGGGGTAATTATATCAAGTAATAAAAGTGAGAAATCGCCAGCCATTAGAATTGGGAAGCTACTTCTGTACAAAGTACAGCCTCAAAGTACAGGCTCAGTGTGACATATTCAGGATGGAGCCATCTATGTATGAGCAGCAAAAGTAGGTAAATTTGATCCCAAAGTGAATGTTCCTACCACATGACGCCGAGGAGAACTTGCCGCTCAAAGGCAGGCCGGGCACGAGGCAGAGCCCGAGGGCAGCCAGGCCGTACACAACAGCCGACAGCACCCCCTCCCCACCCCCCGCACCCCCCAGCAAGTCGCATGGCTTCCTTGGGGCTCAGTTATAACTGCAAACGGTGGAGATGGAATGAATGCTAAGTTCTTCTCTGGCTCCAGATTTCTCTTTAAACCACTGGTTCAGAATTCAGTCAATTCTTGGGAGCCAAGTAAACCCCCCCAGAAACTGTTGTAGGCCCGACGCAAACTCAGCTTCCCATGGGCGGTTCCGATCCCCAGAGCTCCTTCGGCAGCTCCTGGGGACTCTGGCCCATGGTTCTGAAGCGGGCACCGGGCAGGGGTGCGTTTCACAGATTTGGGGGATAATACTGATATGCCCTGAAATCTGAGAACCACTTGTTCTGCTAAGTCATCAGGCATGATGACCAGTTATTGGAAGGGGCTGGAAGAGAAGCGACATTTATTAAAAACTTGCCATATGCCAATAATGAGCGCACGCTGTCTCATTTAATCTTCATAACAATCTTTGGATCAGAAAAACAAAGCAAATCTTCCCTTAAAAGGAGAAATCAACTCAGTTCAAAATAAGGCAGGAAAGAATACTAGATAATCCCTATAAATTAATTTCCCTTGCTGACTCTAGCCCAGCTAAATAAACAATTAAGCTCACTGTATTCATTTGTATATTTTCTTTCTTCTTTTGAAGATAATAAATTAAAGGGCAAACAAGTTTAACATAGTTGCATAAACATAGCATCCCAGCTTTATATGAAAGCTCATCAAAGAGAGGGGGGAAAAATCAGCTACAAGAATTAAGACCTTCCTTGGGGAAATAAAACTTGTCAAGCTATAATTTAATTGGGCCTTTTCTTTCATGTACGCCAACCACCTCTCCAAAGATTTACTCAGTTGCAATAGAAAGTCAAGGGCTCTCATACCTCAGGATTTAGACACAAACTCTCTATTTAATGATGTTTATATTTCTCTCCTGAGATGTGCCAAATGCAGCGGAAGACTAATAAAAAGTTTAAACTCCGTGTTGCCAGGGCGCATTATCCATTTATGCTAAAGTACCGATCTTCATTCTTGCTCGTGCTGGGAGAAATGAGCATTACTAAGAACTCTTTAGAAATACCGTCAGTCCTCAAAGTGCTTTCCCTAGAATATTATCCAAATAGCACTGCTCGAGAAAGGCTTACATTTTTTATTCTTAGTAACTTGGGATGGTGCACTGACAGTCCTGAGTTAGGATTTGGCATTTATATCCATTGGTAGCTCAACCACCAGGAAAGAAATTTATACGTATTTTGAAACTTCAGCATGAAAACAGAGCTTGACCCTTGGAAGAAAGATGGAGTGACGTGAATGGGAAGTTTTCCAATATTTATTTTGGTATCCTTTCTGATCTAAAATCATTTTGTTCAGGAATATAAATATTGAATCATGATGAGCTTAGTCTACTTATCAAATTATCATGTGCGATGTCTTATATTTTAACAAGTAATTTATTTAAGTAGTTTCAAATATATTACCTGAGTGTTATTTTCAACATTCAAAGGTGCTGCTATAATTGGGGCTATATATTGCCAAACCTAAAGAAATCTTGCGTCTTCAGATTTTGCTAAAAGCTGGCCAAAATCTGCAGAGGAAGAGAGAAAGAAGCATTTTGGAGCACTTACTGTATACAGTAACTATACATAGGTAATCTCATAGATTATCTCAGAATGCTTGAGAACGGGGATTGTTGGCCCATTTTACAGATGAGGAAGGTGGGGCTGAGAGCAGTCCAGTGAGTCGCTCACCCTGCAAGTGGTAGAACCACGTGGGACTCTGTGTATTAACTCCATAGATTGAGCTCCTTCTCTTACAACACTCAAATGGCTGTGACTGGCCATCAGCTGAGGGGGTACTGAAAGGCCATTCATCCTGTTTCTGCCTCCACTGTCCTTGAAAAAGTTTGTGTCATAGAAGGGCAAAAAAAATGAAACAGATTTTTTTTTTTTTAATGATTTGAGGGGGAGTGGGGGAGAGAAAGAGAGAGAGAAAGGGAGAGAGAGAGATCAACTTGTTGTTCCACTTATTTAAACACTCATTGGTTGCTTCTTGTATGTGTCCTGACCGGGGATCAAATACCAACCTTGGTGTATTGGGATGACACTCCAACCATCTGAGCAGGTCCTTAAGATCACCCTTGACTGTGCCTACCCTGTAGAAGATGGGAGCATGGATGCTGCCAATGTTGAGCAATTTCTTCAGGAAAGAATCAAAGTAAATGGGAAAGTGGGAATCCCATTTACTTTGGAGGGGCTGTAACCATTGAAAGGCGCAAGATCAAGATAACTAACTTTGGAGGTGCTTTTTCCCAAAAGGTATTTGAAATATCTCACCCAAAATATTTGAAGAATAATTGACACGATTGGTTGCAGGTAGTTGCTAACAGCAGAGAGTTATATTACTTCCAGATTAACCAGGATGCAGAGGACAGTGAGGACTAAAGCTCATTTATCTGGAATGTTTTGCAGAAGTTCTTGAATAAAACTTGGGGGGGGAGGCGGGGAAATGCCATTAACCAATCACCATGTATGACTGAGGCCCATCATGTGAATCTGTTTCTGTGATTTTCAAACACAAGGGGCTCATGAGTGCAGACAATTTCCCCACACAAAGAGGGCCAGTTCCTTAGCCAGAAAGCTTAGGGTAGTCCTGAACCTCCAAGGTGGCCCTTGGCAGGAAAGCCCTCCCAAGCCCAGCTCCTCCGGCAGTCGGCTGCCAGCTATTGAATTCAAGAAGTGTCAGGACCAGACACAGCACAGTAACGTGGTCCCGGGAAAGTGATCCTAATCCCTCCTCTACTATTTGGAGGTGCAGCCTCCCTCCTGATGACAGGGGTGGGCCCATGACACAGACTTGGCCAACCATAGTACCCTTTCCCTGGACACAGCAAGGGATCCAGAAGAGGGCAATGACCCAAGCAGGGCCAAACAGAGACCTTTCCTGAGTCTGACATAGAGAGAACGAATAAGAGAAGTTCTAAGATGTGACATTTAAGCTGCCAGTAGTCATCCTCTCTACCATGACCCTGGGGTGACAGCCTTTCTGCAAAATGAAGGCAGAGACGAGCAGAGGGAGAGTTCAGGCAGTGCCCGGGAACAGCGCGGGTGCACACAGACCCTGGGCCAGCCTAGGCCATTCCCCAGGAACAGGCTCAGTGGTATGAAGCAATGTACCCGCTTCTGCTTTTAAGCCTGTTGGGTTGGTTTTCTGTCCCCTAGAACTGACAGAGCTTTGATAAACAGACATTTCCAGGAACTGGGGATTCTCTTGGTTTTCAGCCATGTCTCTAGTATCTTTTTGACCTGATTTAGCTCACAACTTCCCCCAATGAACTCCTTGAACTTGAACTATATTACTACACTTCCATCCATCCCTTGAATCATGCAGAAATAAATCACCCTGAAGAAACAATGGCACCGTATGCAGGTTAAAACGTTTAGGGATCGTGATTCCATGTACACAGGATAGCGATGCCATGCACACACCACACACAGTACTGATTTATGGTCTATCTACGGAGGTGGCTACATCCCACATATGGAATGAGAAACGAGGGGCCTGTGTGGGGCCAGCTGCTTCTAATTTTTTTTTTCTATTTTAGTTTGGAATCTGTCTTCATGGAATTTCAGCCCTATCATCTGGTTTTACTCTCAGGATGGCACATATTGTCTGTGCCTTTACAGAATGCGTGTTGACTACTGACTTCCCACAGTTTACACCAGGGTTTCTCAACACAGGCACTATTGCCTTTTGAGCTGGATGATTCTTTGTTTTGGGTGCTGTCCTGTGTTGTAGGATGGTTAGCTGGCTTCCATCCACTAGATGACAGTAGCACCTCCCTTTGTGACAATCAAGGGAGGTGTCCGGTCATTGCCAAGTATTCCCAGGGAGACAAAATTAGCTTTTGTTGAGAACCCCTGATTTAAGCAGATCACCAAATTTGGACATTTGGTCTTTGGAAGATACTTTGTCTTTCATCACTGTCTTCAAAAAACACACGCTAGTTCACCAGCTATATATTTTTAGACTCCCAAATAATTGAGAATGTTTCCCTAGCAACTGCTGAGTTTGGGCCACAGGTAAGTGTCAATAATTCATTTACACACACACACACACACACACACACACACACACACACAGTATCTTTCTGAACATTCACTTTCATAGGTCCTCAGATTGGACTAATCCATATTTCATAGTTGCCTCAGTCACAGTAACTGTAATCTATAACAAAGACTTCAATGAATATCTGATTCCAGTGCCTTTCTTTTTTTTAAAACTGATCTTGCCTGTCCCCGTATTTACTTCTGCACAGCACTGAAGCCAGCTCTCCACATGAGCTCATTCTCTACTAAGGTTGCCAGATTTAGCACTTAAAAATGCAGAACACCTAGTTCAATTTGAATTTCAGATAAACAGTGAATAATCTTATAAGTGTGTCCCAAATATTACTAAACATCCTACAATGCACAAGACAGCCCACAAGAAAGGATTATACAGTCTGTATAGTACATGAGATATACCCACAATTTGTCTGGCAACCCTGTATCTCCAGCCACTCTGCCTTGGATCCTGCTGACTTGGGTCATTCTCACTAGTCTTTCCCCACCTACTGCTTAGAACCACAAGGACATTCCCTTGACCAGAGATGCCCTTGTGGGCAGTGTGCTTGTCAGGTTCCAGGTTACTCAGTGTTTCAGCCAAGGTCCAATCAGGAAATTGGAATTTTAATGTAGGGAATTGGTTATATAGATAACTGAAGAAGCTTGAAAAAGTCAGGAAACAATGAAATAATTCACAGATTAGCAAAAGCATGAAGTTCATTCCCATCCCTAGGCTGGAGGGACAAAAAGAGGAGGTGGAGTTATTGGAGCTCAGGGATTGGGGTCACCTGGCAGAAGTTGAAACTTGTACACAGGCTGATCCAGCAGAAGCCCGAGACAAAAAGAGGTACAGGGCCTGTCTCCACCCAAGGAGAAAGCGAGAGGCAGAAAGACCCTGGCTCCTCACAGCAACCAATTTCCTAACAGTGCTTCCCATTTGCCAAACCCAGCCAGAAACCAGCTGAGGGACCTGGGAACTACAGCCAGGGTAGAGCAGCCTGAGTCCCCTGACCTGAGCCCCAGGGTCCCTTCTCCTGTTGTCAGGACTGGGCTGTCTCTTCCAGCTTCATGGAGCACCAAAGGGGTAGAATCTTCCTGACTTTGGGATTCAGATGAAGTCTTGGTAGCCACTGCCTCTCTGACCAGTGCCTACTCCAAATTTAGTAGTGAGAAATTTTTTTAAAATCCTGATTGCAGGTACTCAGTCACCTACCTAGCTTTCCTGCGATGAGTCACACTTCTGCTGTTCTAAGTTCTAGTCTTTCCAGTTCTGCTCTTCACAAATTTGTTTCCTAGAGCTATTCGCAAATGCTCTGGTTCTCCACGGGCTCTTGTTCTCCTTGGCCAGGCACATGGTAGCATTGCATAGCCCACCTCCTTTGAAGTCAAGTGTGACCATGTGACTTGGCCAATGAAATGTAAGCAGAAGTTAAAGCTTTAAGAGGAGGCACATAATCCACGCATTTTCATTTTCTGCCTTGGGGACCATGAAAGCATTTGTCAAGATGGAACGCAGGCTCCTGCGTTTGTTTCCTATTGCTTCTGTAACAAATTACCACAAACTGAATGGCTTAAAGCAATACGAATTTATCACCCTATAGTTTTGGAGGTCAGAAGTCCAAAATCAGCCTCACTGGGCTAACGTCAGGGTGTCAACAGGGATGATTCCTTTTAGGGGCTTCAGGGAGGAACCTATGTCCATGTCTTGAGCGGCCTGTACTCCCTGGCTTGTGAGCCTCCTGACATCACTCCCCCCCCCTCTTTTAAGGGCACATCTCCTCCAACTGTCTTTGACCCTCTTGCCTCCTTCTGAAAAGGACCCACCTGCATAATCCAAAACAATCTCCCATCTTAAGATCCTCGACTTAATCACATTGGCAAAGCCCTTTTTGCCATGTCATGTAATACATTCGTTCACAGGTTCTGGGGACTGGGTGTGGATGTCTTTCAGGGTTATTACTCTGCCTACCACAGTCCCCGAGAGGGTTCAAAATGAACCCTACCCTTGGCAGGCAGAGCCCCACCTGCCAGGCTGCATTAGACAGGCAGCATGAGTGAAAAACAAGCTTTCATGGCATTAAGGCACTAAGGTCTAGGAGGGTGCCTGTGACTGGTGTACAATTTATCCCACGTTTACACCCTGTTTGTTCTCTATCTCCTGTCTATATTTTAGAAAATTTAAAATAATATAAAGTATTAATAGAATTTTATTATTTTCTGCATAAAATACACTTCAAAAATAGCACACCATAAATAATCAGTCTGTGAGCCAACCAAGGTTAGGGTTTTTTGTTTGTTTTTGTTTTGTTTTGTTTTAAATATATCTTTATTGATTTCAGAGAGAGGAAAGGAGAGGGAGAGAGAGAGATGGAAACATCAATGATGAGAGTCATTGATCGGCTGCAGCCCACAACCCGGGCATGTGCCCTGACCGGGAATCGAACCCCGATCGCCTGGATCCTAGGTCAATGCTCAACCGCTGGGCCACGCCTGGCCGGGCTGTTTTTGAACAATAGTAACTGTACATTTCTAAAGTAGACTTAAAAATAAATACTGCAACCCTGGCTGGTGTGGCTCAGTAGGCTGAAGCAATGTCCCGTGTGCGGAACAGCTGAGGGTTCATTCCCAGTCAAGGCGCACACCCAGGTTGCAGGAGCAATCCCTGGTCGGAGTGCATATGGAGGCAACCAATCGATGTTTCTCTCTCACATCAATGTTTCTCTCTCTCTCTCTCTCTCTCTCTCCCTTCTCCCTTTCACGCTCTCTAAATAAACAAAATAAATAAAATAAATAAATATTGCACATACTCAATGCCTTAACAAGTTTCTTTCCTAAGTCTGAAAAATCTCCACAGATACCCTTTGTTTCAAAAAGAACTCACAGGTTAGCAATGTTGATCTACTTAGATGTTGAACCAGGTGACAATAAGACAGAAAACAACTCATTGAAAGATTCTTAAATCTAGTCCTGTTTTTCCTAAAAGTTGGAAGTCGGGAGTGGTTCCTGACAGCTGAAATGCAAATACTTAACTGAATTTCTTTAAAGTACAATCCTTCCCTTAATTCCTGTAATTATGTCCAAGGTCATACAAAGTAGAGTGATAAATGTTTTACAGTCTTGAGGTGCAGAGTCCAAGCTGGGCCACTACCCACACCCCCTTTTCCTAAGTCAGGGCACGTAGACATGTTGGTCTCTGTCCAAATCAGTAGCCACCAGCTTGTTGGTCACACCCCTCTAATTAGTAATATGCCTCCAATCTTCGTACTTTCCCAAGGTGCTATGAGAGCTGTAATAAACGCATGGGCAAGAAAATAAAAAGATGCTATCAAGATGAAAAAATAATATTTTGAAATGCCTTGCCAATCATGATGGTATCACATTACATTAGTTAATAGTTCAAGACACAATATGCTCTTAAGGAGAGATGCACATTAATGATAGTAGATATGAAGGCAGTAGATAGATGTAAACCATCTTCTTGATAATTGTGAATATTTTGTCAGATGTTTTTGTCAGGTCTGGTTGGATCTCATTATTTTAATCTTTTCAGGTGACTAGCCAAGAGTTTGTTCTAGTAGTAAAAGTGTCTGCTCTGTCATTCTTGTTTTTTGCTTGTGCTCATATTATTGTTTTCACTTCAGTCCATGGTTTCTTTGCAGCAAATCTCTTTAAGTCATTTGTCTCTTTTATTGGAGTTCGTTTCATTAAAGCCAGTGACTATCACATAAAAGTTGTTACAATGACACAGCCGGGCACACATACATTGTGACACATCGTACTGTGCTGAGACAAATCGAAGAGCCAGGAAGCCACCAAGCCCTCTGCGCCAGGAACTCCACCTGCCCTCTGCCTCAGGATGGCTCCACGTGTGTGAAACAAACACGTCACAAGACCAGCTGACATTTAGCTCAAGTGAAGCTGCCGTGTCAGTTCGCGTATTTAATATTACAGCGTTCCTGGGATGGGTACACGTGCCGTACTGGGTGGAACTTGAATATAAATCGCCGAGATGCAAGTTTCTAAAAAGAGCAATGAATTCAGATATGTGACAGGAGACCCATAGTCTGTCAATCAGTATTGTATTTGAAAACAAATTACAAAGAAGCTGAAGCCTAGAGAGGCTGGATGACTTTCCTAATCCCACAGAGGGTTCTTGGCAAGTAGGACCAGAAACCAGATCCTCCGAGCCTCAGGCCAACACGCTTCCCATTACACCTCAAGATTACAAGTGAATAAATTTAGCAATCTCGTGACTGAATTAAGTCCTGCTGGCCTCCCTTCGGCATAGAGCTATGTGATGAAGGGGAAAGACTCAATCTGAGAACGAGAAGAACCCAGGAGGTGACAGGTCCAGCCCAGGAGACTGGAGAAGGCTTAGTTCTCTGCAAGGTCCAAGGGGGAGCATGTCCCTTTCCCCTGATCTCTACCCCCAATTCCTGTTTGTCTCAATGACAAGGATCTTTCGACTGATGAAGGTTCTCCTAAAAAGAGTTCTTTAGTGCCTCCCCTGCCAGATACTCAAGGACATTATATTCAATGTCACATTGATTCAATGTCATACTGACACATATCGATTATATTCAAGGGCAACCAGGCAGAAAGTCTGTGCTGCGGCAATCTGTAAGGAATGATAAAATTCCCTTGGAAATGTAATAAGGTGAAGATAATTGTATTTCCCTCCTATACCAATAGGGCTCAAATTAGGGAAGCAAGGCCACTGAGAGGCTGATGGGAAGTGTCTGTAAGGCTGTTGGCTTTTGGGGCTTCCTCCTCTGTGAGCTCCCAGCAGAGCATCTCATGGTGGGTCTGGGGTCACTTCTGGTCAGTAGAGCCAGCAGTCAGGAAGAAGAGGGGGGCTTGGAGTAGGGAAAGCAAGAACAAAGTGGGGCCCACTAACACCTCTGCGGCTGTCCCTATTGCCCCTACCAACCTTCCAAATGTAATGGTGCCCTGGCCAGTGTGGCTCAGTGGTGAGAGTGTCGGCCCAAGAACCAAAGGGTCATGGGTTTGATTCCAGGTCAAGGGTTGCAGGTTCGATCGCCAGCCCAGGTTGGGGCAGGTGCGGGAGGCAACCAACAGATGTGTCTCTCTCACATCGATGTTTCTCTCCCTCTCTCTTTCTCCCTTCCACTCTCTCTAAAAATTAATGAAGAAAATATCCTTGGGTGAGGATTGGCAACAACAACAACAAATGTAATGGCTGCTGCTTTGTTTCTGCCTCTCAAACATCACACAAAGTTATCTTGTGGCACCATAACTCTGAACCATGCAGGACCTTCCTGGATCTGGGTATCTGGAAAGTGTAGTTCCAATTTAACTAAGCTGACAAAGCCACCACAGCTCCTTTCTGGAACAAATACTGTGCTGCTGGAAGCAATGGTGTGATAAGCTGCTTGGGGTAAAGTGTAAGGCAGCCAAGGCTCCAGCTCCAGTTACAATCCTTGATTGCGTCCTGAGGACGGGAGGCTGCCTGCCTGCAGGGCGGTGCTTTGTGCGTGGAATATGCTGGTTTGGAGTCAGACCTGCCTCACTCAGGATGGAGGGGAGGCAATAAGGGGCCCCCTGCAGGATTTCTTCATTGTGTTAAACAACAACAACAGAAATAACTTCCACAGCTAAAAGTCTTTTTAAAAGAGAGGGTTTAGCTCTGGCTGGTTTGCCTCAGTGGTTAGAGCGTTGGCCCATGGACCAAAAAGTTTTGGGTTCAATTCCAGTAAAGGGCACGTACCTCAGTTGCAGGTTCAACCCCTGGCCCTGGTTGGGAGGCAACCAATCGATGTGTCTCTCTCACATTGATGTTTCTCTCTGTCTCTCCCTTCCACTCTCTCTAAAAATCAATGGAAAAAATATCCTAGGGTAAGGACTGAAAAAAGAGGGAGAGTGTGTGTGTTTCTTAGACCAATACTAGCCAAAAAAAAAAAAAGGCTGGTCTTGGGGCATGGAGTCTAAACCACTGGCAGCATGGCTATGTGGGAAAGACAGCATGTCTGAGGTCTAGGAGTTTTATGCATCAAGTAGTGGGGAGAAAGACATAAGCCGCTCTGAAAGGATGTCTATTAGCTACAGACAAAGAGGAGAAGCTGAAGCGGAGCTAGTTCTGGGATAAACGCAGCAGAGTCCACAGCAAAGCATAAAGCTCGTGTGTAAATTAGAAGGGGAGGCTCCTGGGGATCCATGGTGCCTGGCTAGTCTCCATCTCCATCACCATGGAGACTTGCCGGCACCTGGAAATGCAGGCATAGCCACCTGGAAATTCATCCTGCATTCCAGCAGATATACAGGAAAGTGAGCAGCCTTTTGTCAGGGCTCGTCTACAGTGACTAACAGGCTAACTGTTCTGTCTCTTTCTCTCACTCCCTGGCTGCTATACCTTTAATTTACAGCATCTCGATTTTTTTCCTTGTCAGTGGACTTTGCCTACGGCTTCCAGAAAGAAATGCAGCTCTGCTGACACCTTGATTTTAGCAAATGTTATGGTCTAAAAACTCTAAAAAGAAATGTTAGCACTGGGAAAAAGAACCACAAACTCTAAACGTTTGTGCCCCCAATTCACATATTGAAAACCTAACCCCTGGTGTAATGGTGTCAGGATGTGGGCCCTTTGAGAGGTAATTAGGTCATGTGGGTAGAGCCCTCATACTGGGATTAGTGCCCTTATAAAATCAACCCCACAGAGCTCCCCAGCCCCTTCCACCACATGACATGAAAGGAGGAAGACTGGAAGCCGGTTCTCACCCATTCTGATCCCACACTTCCAGCCAGCCTCCAGAACTGTGACAAATAAATGTGTGTTGTTTGTGGGTTTTGTTAGAGCAGCCTGAAGGGACCAAGAAACCACCTCTTCCAGCAGCTGCTGCAGTGACTCATGGATACGAGGGCACAGAAGGTTGGCCCACTTGTCTCAAGAGGAGGAGACTCTATAGTACAATTCACATTCCAGAGCTCCCCAGAACCCACTGGGCCAGCTGAGGCCCCATCATTGCTTAGCTCCTTCACCTGCCCTCTCCTGCTTTCCTCTCCCCTTTTTCCTGGGAGCAAGCATGTCTTCAATCAACCAGAGGCACCATCCCAGGCTCTTCTAAGAAGTCCCGGTCCACAACCCCTCTCTACAGCATTCTCCTCTCCAGACACATTGCCCTTGAGAAGAGAAGACTTCTGGGACATCCCAGTTAAGTGACAGCAGGCCCGAGGGTGGGAGGAAGAGGGCCGAAACCAGCACAACACTGCTGGCACTCCTGGTTGTGTTAAAGCCACTGCGGGCACTGTTTGGACTATAGCACAGGGCAGTGCGGTTGCTAAGGGAGTGAAGGCCTTACCTGAGCAACTGCAGGCTCTCCCAGCAAACCCAGGTCACCATATTATGGACGTGCACTGTGGGGTCCTTTTTTAATGAAGTAGCTATTTCAAAGACAGTTAATTTGTCTGGAAGAGTCCAGCTTTAGTCTAGACTTCCACTCTTCAGAGACTCAGAATGAGTTTAGGGGCCTTTTTCCTTCAGGAAAAACAAATCGACTTATGGGGCTAAACTTCTCAAAAGACCGGCTAGAATGCTGCCTAATGGTGGAAGAAGCAGGCGTGACTTTAACCACTACCCTCAGCTGACCTCACCATGCTCACAGCAGCGATTCTGATGTTTTGTTTGCCTCAGAAGCCCCAGAAGCTAGAGCTGAGCCTGCCGCTTAGTAAGAATTACTTGCTGATTCTAAATTTCAAGCCTGCCTTTATCACAGCTGCCAGTGTGACCTTGGGCGAGTTTTTAACCTGCCAATGAGTCAGTTCCCTCAATGAAAAGAGGCATGAAATAATCCTGGGTTGTTGTGAGAAGCATTGAAACATCTCATGTAAAGCACTTTAACACAGTATTTGTCATTCAATATCAGCAAATTTAAAATTATTTATAAGTAGCCCTGGCTGGGTAGCTCAGTTGGTTAGAGCGTCATCTCTATATACCAAGGTTTCGGGAATGCATAGGTGGAACTATAAATCAATGTCTCTCTCTCTCCCCACTTCCCTCCCTCCCAATAAATAATAAATAAATAAATAAAATTATTTATATGTATGTTTTAAATAATGTTTTGCTCTAATGAAATTCTGATGTGGTAACATCATAACAGTATCCTCATTTCTGAGGTTGTTAGTTCAGTAGGGCAGAGGTGAATAGTTTTCATACTTTTTCATGACTCTAAACTTTAACCTAATCATTTAGAACTTTCCCTGACACACACCCATTTAATCTTGAAGATTTGTTGACTCTAGAATCAAAGATAAATGTGCTGCTGTAACTTGTCGGGAAGTCCTTACAGCTTCTAAAGGTCAAAAGTTCTCTGTGTTTGTATTAAGAGAAAGAAAGAAATAGAAAAACAAAATCATTAAGCTGCCCTAAAGCTCCAAAATGGCAGAAAACATTAAAAAGATAAAGTCATTGGAATATTAATTGAAGAACAGTACTTACCTAACTGAAAACCTGAAGCATAATTATGAAATCATATTTATCCCCTCTCTGTTTTGTCAGTGGCAAAGGTAAAGTGTAGTCCTAAACCGTTATGTGTCAGATTTGTTTGAAGGGATTATATTTGTAAAGGCAAATTATACTGTGTATTAGAGTGTTCTGGGGTCCTCGCATTTCTTTTCCTCTGTAAAAGCCTCTGTTTTTATAGTGCCGATTTCCTGAGCATTCAGGACAGTTGGCCGATGGAATGTCCCACCTTCAAGACTTGCCTGAATGCTTTGTCATGGTTTTAGCTTGTTCCCACTTTTTTCATCCATTATTTGTCTTTGAGATACTCTGCTGATGCCTAGAAGGGCAAGGAAACAAAGCAGGTCTGCAGACTGGCATAGAAGTCTCTGAAGACTAAAGAGGAGAATGAGCAGAAATTAACAACTAAAGGAATATTTTTGGATTATCTCTAGATTTAATTCCTTTGAGTAATCCCTGGATGAATGATCACAATTAATTGAGAGTAGGGGGGAAAAGCCTAAACAGCTTTCATTCCGAGCAAGGGCTAGGAGTTGCTAGGCACAAGGCAGCTTTGTGAAAGGGATGCCAATAGGCAAAGTAGGATTTTGATTTTCTGTCTAACAGGCTTTATTATTTTAGGTGGGGCTCCGTGGTACAAGTTCTGACTGGAGATTCAAGTCTTTCTGGAATCAGTGGAAAGCGGCCAGGTTTAGTTGCTTAGGAAACCAGCAATGTAAGACTGGTGAGTTATAAATTCAACTTGTTTGCTAACTCCTAGTCACGAAAGTCTTTTGAATCTTTGTTCAAAGGCAATTCATTTCAATGAGCTTTAAATGCTCAGGAAATAGCCCTGGAAAACCTTTATTCAAAGCTTTAGGTAAACAAAAACTGTTTCTATGGTGTTATTAAAATAGACTGGATACATTGCAAGATATGCCTGGCATTCATCTACTCACCAAATAATCTATGTACCTACTTTTGCCAGGCCCATGGACATGTAGGTGTGAATTTTAGCTCACTTCACTAAGGGAGAAAGAAAGCCACGTTCCTTTGTGTCTCAGTTAAAGTTACATTTATTCAGAGTCCCCATCCACTCAGAAATGCAATCTCATGAATTCAGTGTAGGCAGGGTAGGGAGGTAACCCCTCTCCCTATGGTCAGAAAAAGGGATCTGACATAGTTCAGAACATTTTAAATGTATACTTATTTATCTTTTTTTAATATGTCTTTATTGATTTCAGAGAGAAGAAGTGAGAAGGAGAAAGAGAGAGATAGAAACATCAGTGATGAGAGGGTCACTGATCTGGCTGCCTCCTGCACGCCCCCTACTGGGAATTGAGCCCCCAATCCCTGCATGTGCCCTGACAAGAATCGAACCTCGATCTCCTGGGTCATAGGTCAACTCTCAACCGCTGAGCCATGCTGGCCTGGCAGTTCAGGACATTTTAGAAAGCCCTCTGGTCCCTTCTGGCCATTATTGAGATGTTCATGTCCAAATCCACATGGTCCCTTAAAAGCAGTGGTCCCCAGCCCAGCCCCAGAGCTTCTGAAGGCTGGGAAGCTCCATGTTCAGTAAACATGCTCAGTAAAAAAGATGCACCTTGCAGCTTTTTTGCCTCGAGGCCCTTCC
The DNA here is from genome assembly GCF_054644295.1 of Miniopterus natalensis. Lineage (NCBI taxonomy): Eukaryota > Metazoa > Chordata > Mammalia > Chiroptera > Miniopteridae > Miniopterus > Miniopterus natalensis. Next base: position 174,138,448 of record NC_142081.1, read on the forward strand.
ACAGGCCAGAGCTCTGTCTCCACTACTCCAGGCACAGTTTCAAGCAATTATTTATATAGCTATAGATTTACAGTGGGGCTATCATTGGAACCCAAACCGTCTGGTTCCAGTGCCCATGCCCTAAATTCATAGTCTCTGCGCTGTCTGCAATGAGACCTGAAGAGTAAGTATGAGCTTGCCACCAAAAAGTGTAGGTGTCTGCAGGTGTCACAGGTAGGATGGACACATGTGAAGGTGCCCCGGGAGGTGTCATAGAGAGAGAAGTTGAAGTTATTCTGCCTGAAACAGGTGCAGCTAAAGCTCGAACAGCCCTTCAGAAGCGCACTACCTAGAAATGGACGCCTGTTTCCCTAGTGCTGAGGAAAGTGGGTCAGGTAAGGAGGGTAATGAAGGGGTTCCAGAAAATTCCTCTCAAAAGTAAAATCTTCACTGACAGCACCAGACAGGGATGTAGAGCAACAGGAACTCTCACTCATTGCTGGTGGGAATGCAAAATCGTTCAGCTACTTTGGAAGACAGTTTGGCAGTTTCTTACAAAACTAAACGCACTCCTGCCATGTGACCAGCAATCACGCTTCTTGATATTTACCCAAAGGAGTTGAAAACATGTCCACACAAAACCCAGCATGCATGTGTTTATAACAGCTTTATTCATAATTATGAAAACTTGGGAGCAACCAAGGTGTCCTTCAGTAGATGAATGGTAAACTGTGGTACATCCAGACATGGAATATTATTCAGACAGCACTACAAAGAAATGAGCTATGGAGCCAGGAAAAACACATGGAGGGACCTTAAATGCATGTTACTAAGTAGAAGCAAATCCAAAAAGGCTACATACTATATGATTCCAATTAGATGATATTCTGGCAAAGGAAAAACTCTGGAGACACTAAAAAGATCAGTGGTAAGGGTAGGGTGGGGGGGGTCAGGGTGATGATAGTGATGAACAGACAAAGCACAGAGGGGTTTTCGGGCAGCGAGTGAAATTACTCTGTATAATACTATAAGGGTGGGTCCACGTCATTACACATCTGTCCAAACCCACAGAATGTACACCACCAAGAGTGAGCCCCAAAGTCAACTATGGTCTCTGGGTGATAATGATGTGCCCCTGTAGGTTCATCGATGGTAACAAATATACCCCCTAGTGGGGAGTGGTCATCATGGGGAAGCCGTTCATGAACGGGAGGAAATGGGATAGGGGAAATCTCTGTACCTTCCTCTCAGTTTTGCTGTGAATGTAAAACTGCTCTAAAAAATAAGGTCTATTTTTAAAAAGTAAGTCTTATCTAACTTTCTATCAATTAGATTTTGATTTATAAGCCTTTCTTCTAAAATGGAATTATGTCTGCAAGGAACTAGATCTGTGCTTGGACTTATACCCTGTTATGAGCATTTTGTTTTGTTTTTTGCCAGAAAATCAAATTGCTTTTCTCCTGCCCTGACTCTAGCCAGGTGGGGAGGCTGCTCCAGAGATAGGCTTGGGACAGACACCAGGAAACAAAGATGACAACACTCTTTTGGAATGAGGCCAAAATATCTGCCACAAGGTATTACTGGCCTGCGCTTGACCGCATATTCTCTCCACTGCCGCAGGGTCGTTCTGCTTTATGTATTCAAAGGGCTTTGCATGTCGTGGGCTCTGGCAAGCAGTTCTGGACTGCTGAAGCACCGGAGTTACTTTCGGGATGTCTGTTAGCAGCATTCGTGAGTGAAGTGAAAGGTAGGCCTGTGTCAAGGAAGACTGGAGACACAACCAAATCAATGTATGCTCGTCTTCATATTTCAGGCTTTCCCCATTTGGACGGAAATCCTGGTCTTTGGGTCCGCTTTGCCTCTGGCTGAGGCTGGCCGTCTGAATATCAAATCCAGATGAACCTAAAGCAGCCAGAGCTCTGGGTCAGTGGCCCAAAAGCTCAAGCTGAACTGGCAACATGCCTCTCATCTCAGCGGTGCCAGCTCATGAGGGAAAGCAGAACCTGAGCTCGGCCTGTGAGTGTCACCTCATTTATACCCGACTGCTTCTGCTTTTGTGAGACTTGACTTTATTTACTCCTCAGCGAGGCAATGCGTCACTCATGAGATCTTGTGACTCACAGAGCCTCTCACAGAGCTGGGCAGATGGCAAATGGAGAGCCAGGGCAAGGAAAGATGGCAGGAGGGTGAGGGCTTCGATGGCCACCAACAGGACCCCCCACACACACACCCCAGGAAACCTCCGCACCAGGAAGCCAGCCAGAGCCCCTTTTGCCCAGCAGGGAAGAGATGGTTGTGGGTGAGCCCAGAGCTCCCTGGGGTGGCGATCTAGATTCCTACCTGCATTTTGTTTTTAATCCACCGCACTCCTTCCCCACTAAGATCTGGTCTTCAGCCAGCCACATGGCAGAATACTGACTCCCACCTCCCCCAAATACTGACTCCTGCTTGTCTGGGTGCCTCCCCCTCCCTTGCCGTCCAGTCTTCTGTATCTGTCTTTCAGAATGAGAGAGAGAGCGGTGGAGAAGCAGAGGGAGACTGACGCTCCAGCACATGCCAAAGCATGAGAAGCACCTCAGCCGCTCGGTAGGGCCCCGGGGGCCTAAGATAGATGTGCTGGAGAGGCAGGCAGGAGCTGAAGCACACAGAGCCTGGCTAATGAATTCGGATCTTGCCGGAGGACAGTAGAGGGCTATGGAAAGAGTTCAAGCTGGAGCCTGCCGTGAACACTCTGGCACTAAATTAGCCACATTTTTCATAGCGTTAGCCAATGATAATCAACTTTGTGGTCATGACCCTGAGGCCTCGTAGGAAGCTAAAGCAAAGCCTAAGAAAGGCTCTGTTCAGTGTTACATACTTCTAGGGCCAAGTACATTTTATTTTATTTTCATTCTTAGGAAAGCGGTAAATTCTTTGTGGGGAGGACCCTTGTCTTTTTTCTCTTGTTTCTGAAAGGGTCTGGAACAACACAAGGGCACACCAGATCTGTCCAACAAATACCAAGTGATGAATTCATCTAATCTGTGCACATTACAGAGTCCTAGCTTCTAGTTATTTAAGGCAATTAACTGGAACATTCTTGTGGAAAGTAGAAATGAGGGTGGGGACATGGACTTTATTGTAGCAAGATGTTAAAGAACAAATGTCCTAGGGGTATTTATTGGAAGTTAGGCTTCTATGTAACGGAGGGCTGTTCATTTTGATCACAAAACCAATGAGAAAGCTGTTCCTTTCAGACCACAAAACGGCAGAGGGTTATTTCTGACTTCTGGTAACACAATGTAAAATGAGCAGTAGAACTATAACCCCTTTCTTTTGGAGGGGAGAAAGGGGGTGCAAGGAAACCAGAGTCACACGGAGGAACGTGGCCTGGGGATGTACTAGGGAACATGGATCTTCCAAAACAGCACTGTCTTTACAAAACGCCTTGAACCCAGTTTCACTGGTTCATTTGTTCAACTGCTATTCGTTGGGCCCCTCCTATATCTGGGGTGCCAAGTATACAGCGGTGAACAAAGCAGACACCATCTTGTTCTGTAGCTCCTGAAGATTACACCAAAGCAGGGAAACAGGCTTGAGACAAATAAACACCCTAACGAGTACACAGTAAGGTGCTATGAAAGAGAAAAGAGCCCTGGGTGGGGGTCAAGGCAGGTCTTCCCCAGGAAGAGTCAGAGAAGGATGACCAGGGAAAAGCCAGGACAAGACTGGTGGGGAGGGGGCCCCAGGCAGGGGAGGTTCCATTCCAGGGCCCAGGTGGAAAAAGCTGGGTGCGCCTGAGGAACAGAAAGGAGGCTAGGCGAGGGTGGCTGGTGGAGGTGCCTGCCAAGGGGTGTGCACTGTGGAGGGGCTGCGGCAAGAGGCACAGAGGCCCAGGTCAACAGTAGGAAAAGGCGAGAGGGTGAGGGCCTTCCACGTGGCCCACAACCTCTTCCAGCTCGACACAGGTAAAGGTCAGAGGCTGGGACTGACTGGCAGGAGGCTGCAGAGAATGGACAAAGAAAGTGGCAAGAGAAAGCCTGGGACCAAGCTGACCTGACTTTGCAAACTCTGGGTGTGGCCTTCCACCACTCAGCCCGCAGCCCATCAAACCAGCGTGATAGCAGGCACCCTAAAGCCTTGTAAAAAGGATTGCACGTGGGCGGGTGCAAACTTCCAGTTAAAAACTAAATCAGTCATGGGGATGTCGTGTAGGGCATGGTGACTGTAGTTAGCAGTACTGTGTGGCGTATTTGAAAGCTGCTGAAGAGTAGACCTTAAAAGCCCTCGTCCCAAGGGGGCCGTGGGGGAGGGGGCCAGTGGTAACCGGGTGACAGTGTATGAGGATGGATGTTAACTGGACTTACTGCGGCGATCACTGTGCAGTGTATACAAACATGGAATCGTTATGTTGCACACCTAAAACTCATATAATGTCATATGTCAATTATGTCTCAATTTAAAAAAAAAGTGTTGCATTTCATCGAAGTCCATGCCGGCCCGGGAAGGGTGCTCAGTATTTGAATGACATCAGGAGGCAGGACCCACCCGGTGCCAGGGCAAGTCCTGGGGGTGGGGTGGGGGTTTCAGGCGGGGGCCAGGCTTGGGCCTGACAGGTGAGGGTGGGCACCGGTGCCCCCGACCGAGGCAGGGACCGCAAGGGGGGAGCAGGGGTGCGCCGAGTGACCCCGCGAGCGAGAGGCAGCGAGCGGAGGGGGCGGAGCGAGAGGAGGAAGGAGCCGGCCGGAGGCAGCGCGGAGCGGGAGTGAGGGCCGCGGGCAGAGGTGAGGGGCCCGGGGCTCCCGCCCGGGGCCGGCGGGCGCGGGAGGGCGGGCGCGGGAGGGCGGGCGGGCGCGGGCGGCGCTGCGGCCGCGGCGGGGGGCGGACTCGCTCTGCGGGCGCCGACCGCGCGGCCTGGAGGGCGATCTTCACCTTGCAGGTGAGCCCGCCGGGCGCCCGCGGGGGATGTCGCGGAGACAGTGGCCTCCCCTGGCCGCGTTGTCCCGGGGTCCTTAGGAACCGGGGTACGCGGCGGGCCGCGGTGGCCGCGCGGGTGGGCTCCGGCCGCCCGGAGTCGCCGCTGCCAACTCCTCTGCGCTTTGCTCGGACTCCGCTGCAACCTAGGAGGGGCCGGGGGGGGGCTTGGGGTCGTGCGGGCGGCCTCCGACTGGGGGTGGCAGCGGATTCCAGCACCTTGATTGTGGGCTTGACACCCCCTCCCCCGCCAGAGAGTGGGGTGGCCCCCCTCCGGCTGTCCCTCCGACCACTCGCGCCCCCCATCCTGCTGCCTACCTCTCCCCCACTGCCCACGGTCAGCATTCCCCCCCCCAGTACTCCCCGCAATAAGGCAGGACCCCAAACCAGCCCCCGGCCTGGTGGCGGGCGCTGCACCTGGAAGGCAAGACCCTCGGGAGGGTTGCTTAGATGCGGGCTGAGGATTAATTGGGTGCAGGGGACGTGAAGCGGAGAGTGTCTCTTTGCTTCTTTATTTAAGGCAATGGCCTGACCCTGACTAAGAATAGCTATTCTAATTTGGCCTTAGGTGCAAAGACTTCCCGGAGTTGTCAAGAAATAAGGTGCCCAGGGCCACTCTGACAGGGCCCTTCACTCCCCGCTGGCGGTGCCCTGGGCACTGTGCGCTGAGCTGGGGCCTATGGACCCCACTCCTCCTCCTCAGCTCTCATTTTTGCAGCAGCCCCTCCAGGTTGCATGTTCATTACCCCCACTTAACAGCTGAGATAACTGAGGCACAGACACATCATGTCATTTGCCCCAAAGCACAGGGTAGCAAGGAATAGAGGCAGGACCTGAATTCAGGTCTTCCTGATTCCAGGACTGTCCACTCTAGGGGGTCATGCTATCTCTACAATAACATCAGGTCCCTAAGGTGAAGCTGGGTACAGGTAAGGGCCCCCCGGCTCATATGCACGGCAGTTTAGTAGGAAGCAGAATTGTATATGATGTTCATCTTGCAGGGAAATCAGTGGCACTCATGTCGTCCAAGGCTGCAGAGGGCAGTGGCCATGGGCCAGGCACGGGCTCAGAGTCCACCTGGACTATGTCCATTGTTGCCAAATCGCTTTCCTGAGCCATGTGACACCAGTGATTCATTCCCTCCCCTCTGTACAAGCTATTCCCTCTCAGCCATTTCCTCGGCCTTTCCTTTTCCTCTCTTACTGATATTCCTTTGGCCTCAAAGTTCACATTCTCCAATACTCTTTTTAGACCATTTTATTTGTTTCTCACTTTACCTATCATCTCTATGATGGCAGGTCCCAAATTCTCCTTTCCAGTCTCCCCCTCATCTCTAACTCCTGACCCAAATCTTTGAATAGTCTAATCTCTATTGGCCAATCCCAATGTATGCACCCACAGGCACCCTAATTCAGCATTTCAAACTCAAATATATCCTCTCTATGCCTCCCACCAGGGCGTTGGTTCAGGTCTCCATGATTCCTTGCCTGGACTATCACTGGACTGGGAAACCGGTTTTTATGCCGGGAGTCCATCCACCCTCTACAAGCTCAAGAGTCCTAGTGTCCGGTATCTCAGACCTGACCAGAGAGAGCAGACCTTTCTCCCTCTCCTTCCTTAGCACCCTGGCATAGCTAGTTCTGGGGAGCCCTTGGCATGTTGTGTAACTGCTGACTTATTTGGCTTTCCCTTTACACTGTGAGTTCCTTTGTCTTATCCTTCCTTATATCCCCTGGCCTGGCACATAATAGACACTCAGAAAATATTTGTGTAGTTGATGGCCTTGTAATGAATTAAAACTCCTTTTAAGACGCAACTTATAGGTAGTAAAAAATCTCACTGTTTATAGTGTGACGTTTCGTATCTGTGTGTTGATGAGGGGGGAGGAGCGTCAGAAAGTAAATTGGCAGATAAGGTTGGCTATTGACTAATGACAAAATGAAAGCAAGTTTTCAAAATACGTGAGTTGATATTAAGGGTATTTACGGTTGATATGAACATTCAGACACAGCACAGTGACTTTCTTCTATTTTCCTTAGACGTCGGGTCAACAAGTAAGCTGAGTACATTCAACTAGAAGAAGAGCAGACAGTCATCATGGCATCAGTGTCCACTCACGGAAACCAAGATAAGCCTCATCTGCCCCCACTAAGCAAGCAGGTATGTTTTTAGTTGGCCACCTGAACAAGAACATCATACCAGACTTCCCTTAACCTTGTCCAGTCTGGCCCTTTGTGGATTTAGGGAAAATAGAATGGGGAAGAAAAGTGTTTTTGACTGCCTCAAAAAGCATCTTTTGAATTTTTGTTTCCAAAATCCTTTCTTTACTCTTCCCTATTCGGCATCCAGCTTAACCAACTCTTACACAGGCTGTCAGTGACCGAAGAGGTTTCCCTTAGCAGAGCAAAACTCGTTGAATCTAGCAGAAGACTAACCTTACTAAATTTAGGCTGCTGACCGGTGTTCTTGTTCAGGAGAGCAGAGTCCTTAACTACTAAATTAGCCATCAGCTTGAGAACCCAACTTTGCAACTTGTTAAGAATGAATATTATGGGTTTCAGGGATACATAAATGAAGAAAGGAGAAAGTATTGTGATAGGTAAATGAAGTTCATGTTCTCCAGGGTCAACTTTTCTAGCTAAAAATAGTTTCTGTAGGAAGTGATCTTTAAGGAGCAAACTTCAGGAGCCGCAAACAGACAAATGATATCAAGTCACAAGAAACAGTATTTAGACACCTGAGTTGCCTTTGTGAAATGGAGAGCCATAAAACATTTATGGTTATAGAGAAAAGGCTCGCCTGAGCTCCTCTGGGGAGGCTCTGCAGGAGCTTCCATCTTGACTGTGGAACTCACAGTTGTTGTGGTGTTTGGGTCCCTGACCCTGGATGTGTGGATGTGTGAGTGTTTGGAGAAGGGGAGTACGGAAGGTGTTCCTTATTTCTGCCTCAGCCCGAGCAGAACCAAGAAGAGATACATACACTGGGATAGGAGGAGTGCTTGCTGAGGAACTAAGGTAAGTGGAGAGTGAGAACAGCTCCTTCTTGACACCGTGACTCGTCCTGACCCCACCTCCGTGTACTGTGCTGTGGGGAGTTGTAGAGAAAGAAGAGAGAGGTTTCTTGCTTGGGTTTCTTGTAGAGCTCTGAGGACATAGGTGCCATAGGGTCCTTCTACTTTGTTAACCAAGCATGTAAAGTGCTTGCTTGGCACAGTGCCCGGCCTGTGGGAAAGTGCTCAAGAAATGGTGACCATTATCCACATTGATATCTACTACAAACACAGAGTTCCAAAAATAACATAGGCAAAACCAGCAAGGTAAACTTCAAAAGCCGAGGAGCTGCACCTCAACAAGAAAACACTAAAACTCCCAGAGCTAAATGGCAGAGGATCTACATAAATAATTCGCAAAGGAGGAAATACTGGTGTGACTTTTTAGCAAGGAACAAATTAAATAAAATTTGTTTTTTAAAAATGAATCAACCACCCACAGAATGGGGAAAAAATATTTGCAAATCATATATCTGATAAGAGTCTAGTATCCAGAATATATAAAGAGCTTTTACAACTCAACAACAAAAAGACAAATGACCCGATTAAAAAATGAGCAAAGGACTTGAATAGGTATTTCTCCAAAGAAGATATATAAATGTCCAACAAGCAAATGAAAAGATGCTCAATGTCATTAGTCATTAAAGAAATGAAAATTAAAACCACAATAAGCCTGGCCAGTGTGACTCAGTTGGTTGAGTTTTGTCCCATGTACCAGCAGGTCACCAGTTCGATTCCCTGTCAGGGCACATGCCCCGTTGAAGGCTCCATCCCTACTAGGGACCGTGCAGGAAGCAGCTGATGATCGATGTTTCTCTCTCATCGATGTTTCTATCTCTCCCTCCCTCTCGCTTCTTCCCTCTGAAATCAATAAAAATATATTTTAAAAAAACACAACGAGATAACATTTTACACCCACCAGCATCACTATAATTAAAAAGAAAAACAAAACAGAAAATAACAAGTGTTGACAAGGATGTAGAGAAGTTGGAACCGTCATACTTTGTTGGTGGGACTGTAAAATGATGCAGCTCCTGTGGAAAACACTTTGGTGGTTCCTCAATTAGTGAAACATAGAAGTTTACCATATGGCCCAGCGGAATTAAAAATGTGTTCAAACAAAAACTTGTACAGGAATGTTCCTAGCAGCCCTACTCACAATAGCCAAAAGGTGAAGACAGCCCAAATGCTCACCAGTAGCCGTGTTGGTGAACAAAATGTAGTGTATCCTTGCAATGAAATATTGAGTCACAAAAAGGAATGAAGTACTGACACATACTACAACATGGATGAACCTTGAACACATTGTGCAAAGGAAAAGAAGCCTGACACAAAAGGTCATCTATTGTGTGACATCATTTACATGAAATGTACAGAATAGACAAAGCCATAGAGACAGAAAGCAGATTAGTGGTTGCCAGGGGGCCGAATGAAGGGAAGAGGGAATGAAGAGAGGCTGTTTAATGGGTATGGGGTTTGTTTTTGGGGTGATGAAAAAGTTCTAGAACTAGGTAGTGATAATGGCCACACATCATTATGAATGTACTTAATGTTGTCGAATTGTGTACTTCGGCTAAAATGGTAAATATTATGTTACGTGTATTTTACCACAATAAAAAATTAATGAGCCAATATGTAACAAAAGATCACAACCCAGGGCCAGCTACAGGGATTAATTACCTGAACACTAGAGATGAAGGGGGCAGTCTGGCTGAAGAATACATAGAGATAGATGCTCGAACACATTAGTTACCAGAGAAATGCAAATAAGACAATAAATTATTACTTTATACCTACTAGACTGTCGAAACTTATAAAAATGGATAATGCCAAGGTTAGAAAACCCTTTTTTTACCTAACCTGCTTGGACTCGAGCTCAAGTAACCTTAGGCCAAGAGGAACGTCCAGGCACTACTGGCGTCTCTCTCACATCAATGTTCCTCTCTCTCTCTCTCTCTTTCTCTCTCTCTCTCTCTCTCTTTCCTCCTCCCCCTCCCTCCCTCCCTTCCACTCTCTCTAAAAATCAATGGAAAAAACAAGTGAGGATTAACAAAACAAACAAAAATACTGTAAAACTAATAAAAGTAATTATGTCAAACATATCAATAGTTCCACCAGAAACTATATACAGAGCACTTACAAAATATGTTTTAAAAACTGTCAAGTAAGAAAGGAAACTATGTAGAAAAATACAGAGTGGGCTGCTGATGAGTTCATAGTCTAAAAATGCATACAGAGGCAAAAAGGTAAATTAGAATACAGGTCTATAAATACAAAACTTATGCAGCGCTCGGAGTGTGATCCCAGGTGTGCAAACACTGTGCTGTAGGGGAATCTCTCTCGTCACCCAGGAGGCTACACGGAACTTGGTCTGCAGGAAACTAGGTGGGCAGAGGGAGAGGGGGACGTTGCAGGAATCGTAGGCTGCATGGACAAAGGCCGGCGGGAAGAAAGGAAATGTGGCTTCAGGAATTCTCTCTGACTAGATATGTGCTCCATGCTCACTACTCGATGAGTCACTCTTTGCTTCTCCAGCTGGGATTATTTCCTTGCCTGAGTCCATCCAATGTTCCCCGCTGGAAGGCACTCGCGGGAACAGGTCATTGCTCTGTGCTGGCAGCCAGCACAGGACGACACGCTGCATGACCACAGCGAAGAGCTCGTCCTGCCCTTCTCCAAGAAAACAGCAGATGCTTTCCCGATGATTTCAGTCGACTCACCGTAGAACTTTCCTTACAGAGCCTGTTGTTTTGCCCAAAATCAAAAGTGCACATCCACAGAGCGGAGATTTCAAAGATTATCAAAGAATGTCAAGAAGAAAGTTTCTGGAAGAGAGGTAAATTGTACCCCTCTTAACCTTTGTTAACACTATGTGTGCTGTAATAAGCTGCCGAAGTATCATGTTAGAATTATGGTAACGATTTACTTTTGAGCAGGGACTTTGCATAATTCCTTGAAGACCTTTGATATCTGGGTTGTTCAGAGGTTTAAATCCATGTTGAGACCCCTTTTAAGGGCAGAGCTAATATCTGATTTAGGATCATTTTACCGCAGCAAAAAAGTCATACACACCTAATGCTGTCCTTCATGTAACCCAGAATGTGTGCCAAGAGTGTTATTTAGAATTTCTTGAAAGAGTAAAGCTTCCTAAATTGCACTAGACTCTAACCTCATCGAGTTCAGAAATAATGTCAAGTTTATTGCTTCATCCCAGAGCCAATACAGGGCTTCCCATATAGGAAGCACCTGATCAATATTTGTGGAATGAATGGAAAGTGGCAGCGTCCATTAATACTTCTCTTACGATGTCTCTGAAACAACCTCTTCTGCTGAGTCATCTCCTTCCTCACCCTGCTTGATATAAATAAGACAAGGGTGTGAATTCAGGCTGTGCTTTAAGGCCTCTTCCAGTTGGAAAAAAATCATGATTTGTCATCTGAAAATGTTATAATAGAACCTATAGATATAGCCCCCGTATTTGCAACATTGCTTACACAGGGATAATTTTACTTGGAGATACTCATTTTGATTTCTCAGATCATTCAGATTCAGTATCAGTTGTTTTGGAAGAAACGCTCTTTGGAAGTTGATATTTGTTATGCATTACTATGATGATTGATTGTGTTCCTAGCGATGCATGTCTTTTCTGACAACCTATGAGTAAGTAATGTAATTAAACTCTACTAGACTAAAATTTCAGTATGACCCATTCGCCTACCATCCGGTAGATGTGAGTGGAAAAATTGATGGCAATTTAATTTGTCTTGGTTGCTAGGAAGAGCTAGATGTTTATCACCGCTCTCTGCTTTTAGAAGTCGTTTGACACATTTTGACAGAACAAGAAACTGCCTTTGCCAGACTAACTTGCCTATTTTAAAAATCGCAGCTAAACATTCCCCATGTTTGACACGAATGTAGTAATCTTGTAATCCTCAGAAAATAGACATATCCAAATTGTGCAACAAAATATCATGAGAGACAAAAGCAGAGACTTGTTCTAGATGGGATGTGCAGGACTTTCTTGTACTGGTGTTTTACTTTCATATAGGATTAAAAATTTCATAATATATAGTTAAAGGCAACTCCCAAATTCAACAGCTACATGTCCACACACACACTGAGAACCTGTGTTGTATGTGGTGATCAGAGTCTAGTGCGTGGTGGGCACTCAGTAAAAGTGGATGCCAGAGACCGAGTCCCGTGGGGTTTAGGTTTGTTCGATTAAAGCCCTACATCAGGTTCGGTGCCCCGGGCAGACCCCAAGAAAATTATGCAGACTGTATACTTAATAAATATTTGTTGAATAAGTAAAATAACAAGTGAGTAAAAAGTAATTGCCAAGGTAGGTAAGAGAAAACACTCGGAGTAATTCTTCCTGACTTCTAGGTGAGGTGCCAAGTTCTAAAATCCCAGGACTGAAGGGCTTTTTTGTTTTACAGCTCTGCCTTTTTCTCTTGGAAGCATGCTTGTTACCCAAGGACTAGTCCACCACGGTAAGAATCAACATTTGTTCAAGAATTTAACTTAAGAGAGCCCAGTTTCCTGTGACCCCCCTGGCTGCCCTTTGGTGCTTGGCATTTATTTTGTGGTGAAGGAGTTATTCACGCAGGCTTTTGCCTATTTGCAGCATAAACCCCTCCACCCACCCCTCCGGAAGATGTCCTAATCCCCAGAATGAGTGACTGAGTTAGTTTACATGGCAGAGAGAAATTAAAATTGCAGATGGGAAGGCTGTTCATCAGCTGACCTTAAAACGGGGAGATTATCTTGGATTATCCAGATGGGCCCAGTGTAATCAAATGGTCCTTAAAAATTGGGTCAGAAGATGGAACCAGAGAGATGGGAGCATGAGAAGGACTCACCTCAACACTGCCCCCTGTGAAGATGGAAGAGGGGCCACGGGTCCAGAGGTCAGGAATGGGGGTGGCCTCTAGAAGTTGGGGAAGCAGGAAACCCTGGACTCTCCAGAAAGTGAGGCAGCTCTGCTGGCTCCTTGATTTTAGCCCGCTGCTAAGGTCTAAATGTTTGTGTCCCTCCCCCACCCTCCAATTCACGGGATAAAATCCTAACCTGAAAAGGCGATGGTATTAGGAGGTGAGGTCTTTAGGAGGTAATTACCCTAGGGGGTGGAGCCCTCAAGAATGGCAGTGCTCTTGCAAAAGAGACCTCACAGAGCTCCCTAGGCCTTTCCACCACAAGAAGTCTGCAAACCCAGAGAGGGGCCTCACCAGCCGTGCTGACACCCTGATCTTGGACTTTAGCCTCCAGAATTGTGAACAATAAATTTCTGTCATTTATTAAGCGCCACTCCCCCCGCCCCCCAATCTTGTTAGAGCAGCTCAAACAGACTAAGACACGCAGGGAAACTCATTTTGCGCCTCTGCCCTCCCCACATAACCTCTCCCTGCCTCCTAGCTTTCCAGTTCATCTCCCTACCCTTCCTCTCTTGCTCCCTTCCTTTTCCCTGTCTTGGTCTCACCAGAGGACCCAGAGGCATGGCCTAGTCCCCAAATAGCAAGAAGGCACCTGACCCTGTTGAAGCCCATTATGTTGAACACTGCTGAGGACCAGGATTTTAAAAAGAGCATTTGTGCCCAGCAGACATGAAAGAAGACGTTCTAGTTCTTTTTTGGGTCTCCAAGACCATTTATCTAGGAGAACCCTAGTTCAATCAATATTATTCTTAAGGATTAAAGTTGATTGACTAAATATGATTTCATTTTTATAACTCGAAGATAGTCTTTTTATAGAAATATATTCATCCATCAGTAAAGTCTTTGTCAGATCATTTTTGACAACAAAGACATACAGTCACAACATCTATAGGGATTATGTCCTATAAATATTAAACTTGTCAAAATCTGTCACCTCTTGCCTGTGTGCCAATATACTTTTCCAGGGTTGTGTATTAGTTTTCTATGATTACTTTTACAGATTACCACAAACATAGTGGCTTAAAACAAGACAAATGTATTATCTTGCAGTTCTGGAGGTTAGACGTCCAAAATGGGTCTCACTGGTCTGAAATCAACGTGCCCGCAGGGCTCCTCTCCGGGGGCTCTTGGGCTTACTTTCCCTTTCCAGCTCCTAAAGAGCACCCACATTCCTTCTTGGCTCGTGGCCCCTGCTCTGCCTACGGAGCCAAGTTCTTCTCATGCTTCTGTCCCTGAATCCCTCTTCTACGGTCAAGGGTCATTGTGGCTATACCCGAGTGATCCAGGATAATCTTCCTATTTGTGAAGTCATCTGATTAATCTTAATTCCTTTTTCTACCATCATTTCCCTTTGTCATACAAGATAACACATTGACGGTTTCCAGGGACTGGATATGCGCATCTTTAGGAGGCCGTAATTCTGCCCGCCACAGGTAGTAATGTTTTTATTGAAAAGCAGTGGTACGTATAGAGTCACGTGTGGAATAACAACGTTTCGGTCAGTGACAGGCCACGCACAGTGGTGCCCCCGTCAGATTAAAATGGAAAGCTTCCCGCGGACTGGGGGCCGCAGCCCTGGCACCGCTCCTCAGGTGCTTGGGCCCCGCCGCGCTGCCCGTGAGACAGAGGGTAGCCACAGGAGGCCACGTCGTGCTTGGTAACGACGCCAACCGACCGCGTTGCCGGTTCATGCGTTTGCCATCCCGCGCTTTTCATCCCTGGTTTAGACGGCCCCTCCCGCTTCCAGGGTTTGCAGCAGCCTCGCCACCTCGTGTTTGCTGCCCCTTGATTCCATCGCTGTCTTGTGCCGGCTTTAATCCCGTATTGTCTGGCACAGGGCCGCGCTGTGCAGGCCTGTGGCCCAGGGACAATAGCTGATCCCACAGCCTAGGCGTGCAGGCCCGCGCGCCTGTGCTTCCTGATGTTTGTACAGCGAAGAAGTCGCCTCATGACCCATTTCTTACAGCGCAGTCCCTGCAACTGTGGGTCCTGAAGTTGGGCTTCTGTGTTGAGCTACATAAAAAGGGGAGGGGGCAGTGAGTGATCGCTCGGAAATAAGTTGCCGGCTCCACCTCTGCCTTGATATCTTTAAACAAGCCTTGAATTGTCTGTTTCATGTTCCTTTTCTATACACTAAAGTTAACACTTGCTACTTAGCCAAAATGGCTATTTGAGAGTTAAATGCAATCAAGAGTTGAATTATAACTCTTTTAGGGTCATCCCTTCTAATTATGAATCTGCATAGCCCTGGCCAGGTGGTTCAGTGGGTTGGAGCATAGTCCCATACACCAAAAGATTGGGGGTTTGATCCCCGGCTGGGGCATATACAGGAGGCAGCCGACCGATGTTTCTCTCTCTCTCGCTCTCTCTTTCTCTTTCCCCCTTCCTCTCTCTCTAAAGTCAATAACAAAACATATCCCTGGGCAAGGATTAAAAAAAAATCTGCGTATATCTTAAACTTTGAAGATTTCCTTATAATTTATAAATTTAAATAAATAATGAAATGAAATAATAATGTATGTACTACTCCTTAGGTTATTTAGCAGCTAACCCAAGATTTGGATCATTGCCTAAAGTTGCACGTAAGTCATAGAAGTTAAAAAAATTATTTTTTAAAAAGAAGATGTCTGTAGCAACTAGAGATATGACTGTCCAGGTTAACCAAACTGCCTGCATGGAATTTCTGGAAAATCAGTCTTTCTTTTCCGCCACTTTACAGTCCTTAGTTCATTCAGCGCTTTCTGGTGTCAAGTAGAGCCATAGGAACCTCACCTAAACAGTCCTCTTTAAAGCGTGGACTAGGAGCGCCTGGCAGAGCACACAGGGGATACCTGGGGGGTTCCTCTGCCTCGTGACCTCTCTCTCCCACAGGCAGGATGGACTGCGGCTCCACAGGCCCCAACCCATAAAGAGAATTTCCTACCCAGTGATTTGGAGGCTACCTATAGCCACAACCCAAACCATCCCTCCCCTGGTGGCCTCAGACATTTGTTTGCTGGTTGGACCTTCCTCCGGCTGCCCGGCTTGGGGTCACCCCTTTGCTTGCTCTGTCCGGGCCCTTCTACTACCAGTTTAAAACTGAGTCAGAAAGTCTCCAGTTCCTAGTCCTGCTCTTCAATAGGGAGCTTTATTCTTGGAGTGTTTGTTCACTGATTTGTCATGGTACTTTTAATATTAAAGTTATTATTATTCATGAAGAGAATTCTAGAAGATAACTAATGGAAGAGATGCTGAACCTTTATTTAACCTGTCTTTCCTTACCTGCTTTTGCAGTTGCTGGTATTGTGGGATACGGCCTTGGGAAGGCCTCATACATAGGAGTTTGCCAGAGTAAATTTCATTCCCTCGACGATCAGCTACGTGGCTCTGGTTTTGGTCCAGGGCATAACAGGTTTGCAATCTGTTTGATTGAGGGATTGTAATGAAGATAGTTATAAAAATATAAATAAAAGATCATTCACCATTTATAATATGAAACAGTTTTTCTTCACATCCATATGTTGGGGAAAAAACCTCTTTAAACCCCCAGTTTTGAGTTGTTGCCATTTAACTTCAATAATAACTACTTATTATTTAGCTTAGGTACCTATCTCATTTGCTTAACAAACATCTAGTGAGTACCTACTACGTTCAAGGCACTGTGCACATCTCAAAAAAATAATTTAATCAGCAGACATGGCTTCTACCATCATGGGATTACACCAAATTTAAACAGGTTTCTCTACTGCAGGACTTTTCAGAGCCTTTACTGTGTTAATATATACTCTGATTCTCATTAGGGGTTATAAGCAGTAGGACTCTGAAGTTAAAGGCTTTGCCTTTACTGTTAGAATACCTGAGTTGAAAACCAGATCTACCACTTATTAAATAAACTATGTAATCTTAGAAAAGTTTCTTAAACTCTGTAATCTTCAGTTTTCTCACCTGTATAAAATCGTGAGCAGGATTGTTTTCATGGAACGTTACAAGGAATAGAAATGACTATGAAGCTCAGTAAGTGCTCAGTAAATAATAGCTATTTCTACTATAATATTATAGGACTAGTGGTGGGGCCACGTTTCACTAAAGACTCTCACTTGTCACAGTGGGTTCTATTTCAGAGACAGCATGGTACTGTGAAAAAAGATCATTACTGGCCTTTTGGGGATGAAATTCTGGCGATCTCAAACCAAGCAACAGCTCCTATTAGTCCCTAAAAAACTAGGCCGGTGAACTTCAGCATAGGAAAATGTCTCTCAATAACGTGTTGAGACCAGAGTTTGCAGCGTCAGAGCACAAACCGCTCTCTTGCTCTGTCCTAGGCACTGCCTGCTTACCTGTGAGGAGTGCAAAATCAAGCATGGGTTAAGTGAGGACCGAAGCTCACAGCCTTCCGCTTCCTAGGCTCTGCATCTGCGGCTTTTGAAGTTTCCTAAACCTCCAAAGCTGTACACATTTGAAATTTCAAGTGTACTTGAAAAGAAGATACAGTGAAACCGAAACATTGTGATTCTCTCTATGGAAATGCTTTCTGTGGAAGATTCTCAATTGATTTGAGTGTTGTATGTTTTTCTACTATGTAAGAACATGTTGGGAGAATTCACACACCAAAAAAATTATATTGCATTCTAACTTGCTTACAGCGAAGTAAAAAAGTTTGAAGTCCTCTCTGAGTCTCCCCATCCATTCTTTCATTGTGCTTTAGTCCTGGGTTTTAAGATCTCTTAAAGAGGGCAGGAATGAAGGTGGAGGAACTGGGGAAATCATGCCCCCCCCCCCAAATTATCGTGTATGGAGGTGGAAACACAGGGCAAGAAAGATTGCTTCTTATAGGTATGTGGGGTGCTTAATGAAAAACATGTCACTCCAGAGAGTCTCAATATGAATCAACTGTCCTTTCAGTGACCTCGGTGACTATGCCTCATGGGTATGGTGGAGTTTTGCTTAGCTCATGGTCATCACTCAAGCACTGGGTTCTTTTTATATACTGCTTGTGCTAAAAGAGTAAACACAACTTCCATGGTCCCTTCTCTTCCCAAGGAACAGTTTGTTATGGGAGGAATCATGGGAAGAATTAATTCATAGAATGATAAACTTTTAGGGTTGTAAAGAACTCAGAAGCAGCCAGTTCAGCCCCATGAGTTGGATTCCTATTTACTGCCAGGTTTTTTGTGTGTGTGTTTTTGCAAAAAAACAACAAAAAAACCTCTTCCATTAGGGACCTTTTGTTTTATGGCAGGTTGTCTGAGCCCTACTTGAAAACTTCCCGTGCATCTTTGCATTTTCTCAGGAAAATCTTTTACATATGTGTCACCGTTTATACATTGGGCATGTGCGTGTGCACATATTTGTGTTTTGCATAGTACAATTTGAAACCTGCACCATATAGATAAAAAGGGAAATCTTATCAGAAGTTAATACTTGATATGAAACATTTTATTTTAAACATCAAAAATATTTGCAAGTTTCTATTTTTACGTGAACATTGAGTGTATGAAATGGAGTGATTCTGACTATTTCCTTATGTATACATCTCCTGGTTTCTCAGCTGATAAAGTTCTCCTGTACATCAGAACACAGAGCCAATATCCTAGCCTCTTGGATGCAGTTTAACTCTGGATTCTCACAATTAGCAATTAGTGACTCTTTGTTACCTCAGCTATTGGTAAAAATTCAAATTGGGCACATTTATTTCCTGCATTCCAGAAAATGATTTCCCAGGGATCAGAACATTTTCACATTGCTAAGCACAGCAGGTCGATGCAGAAATCAGTCTCGGGGTACTGGGGAAAGATGAATCTATTATTGTTGGAAAGGCACTGCTGACATCTTCATAGTTCTGATTCAAATTGGGGGTTTTGTTGTTGTTTGTTTGGGCTCTTAGCTTTTCCTATGTAGGTAAGTTATTCATTGATGCAGTTTTTTCAAACTGATCTCAGTGTGAAAGGACATCAATAAGGAAAAAAACTGGAAGGTCATCCAAGAACTCTCAAGTATTTTGCTTCATTGTCTATTGCATATATTAGGGAGCAAGTGTCTGGGGGACAGTGTCTGTTTCTTATAGGAAGATGTGTTAAAGGAGCGGCATTAGCTGTTTAGCATGTAGCAATTACCAACAACACTCATCGCCAAGCTGGTCATGAGCTTGTGAAAGCAATACCTTCGTGATGGAAAGAAAAAAAAAAGTACTGTATATAGTGCTTATATATTTTTAAAATTCTAATTTAAGCCAAGATAGTCTCTTTCCTTGCTCTCAGAGTGGGAGATTTATCTATTTTCTGTGACCATTACAAAAGTAATAAAATTTATCTTGAATGACATGGTTGAGCCATGGAAAAGTGAGGTAGGCAATTTTCGTGATATTCAAATAATGCAATCTGTTCATTGACAGGAAACGTTTCCACTTTGAAACTCTACCCCCAAATTTCGACTGTAGAGTTTGATTTCATAGACACTGAGTTGGCAGATATTTGGGTGATTAACCCACAGGCTGCAAAGTCCAGGACCAAATAGTGTCACTGAGTGAAGCTGAACGACTTGCTTGTTAAACAGGCATAATCTTCACTTCCACATACAAATGTGCGGCCCACTGCTGGCAAATCTCCCACTTTATCAAAACAAGTGCAGGTTTTTATGTGACATATCCCAGTTTTTAAAATCTTTATTCTTTCATATATTCAATTATTGTGCACCCACTGTGTGCCAGGCACTGTCCCAGGTCCTGGGAATGCGACAGTGAGTGCAACCAACAAGATTCCACACCTTCCAGTCTGAGGTTTGAGATATGACCCACCCTGCCACCCACTGGAAATCTCCTCTGCTGTCCCCACAGGTGAGGCTCCAGGGCCTACATATGTACTTCCAGGGGAAGGACACCCGCTGCTCCATGTGCAACCCAGGCCACTGCCCCGCTGCAAAACTACCCAGAAAGGTCTGTGGGAGCCCAGGCCTCCTCCCTGGCCCTCTATATGGCCCCTCCAAGGCAGGAAGTGCATCCTTTTACACTTCTCTCTCAATCTCCATCCGCAGGCAGATTCCCTGGCCAGATATAGGCACTTCATAGATGTTGCTCAGCCTAAACTTGTCATTTCCCTGTGGCTATAGAACAGAATTCTTATTCTTTTTTCACATAACAGCTTTTAAATATTGGAAGGCATGTTCCTTTCAGAATTCTAGCAAAAGGAAAAGGGCCCAGTTTTTTCTAACCATTAGAGTGGATTTCCAGCCCCGTCACATCCTGGTCCTGGGGAAACCTTTGGTTTGTGATGTCCTCACACACTAAGACTCCAGGAATGAGTTGACCAGCTCAGAGGAGAGCAGGGTTATTGTGCTTTTTATTTTAGGCACTTGAACTGATAGCAAGAGGGACTCTGCATCAGGCCCTGGGCTCTACTCCAATTCCACAACTTACTGGCTACTTGACATTGAGTCAGTTATTTAGCTACTCTGGTCCTCAGTTTCCTCATCTGTAAAATGGGACCATTTTAGATTTACCTGTAGGTTATTCATGAGAATAAAATGAACTAATACAAAATGCTTAGAACAGTGCACAGCTCAGAGTACTCAATGGATGTTAGCTATTACTACTCCTACTACTATGCAGTACAAAAATGTGTAACTATGTCCCACTTTTGGCCCATGCTAGGTTTTTTCACATGACTTACCTTTAAGTCAATTCTCCCCATTATATGCTTATGCAGCCGATCATCCTGAATTTCAGTGTAACCCCTTATATATATACGCTTCTCTCTTTTCAATTTTATGATGCTGTTTTCAGGCCCAACTGTCTTTTTCAGTCCAAAATTTGTGATTTAACAGGTGAGTGATGTGTCATCTGCATTGAAAAATATTCAGGTTACCCCCTGGGTTTCTTAATGTATACTGTTTATGGCACATGCTCCAACAATCTTTGTTAACTGAATGATTGTCTTGCAGGAGCAGTGTATTATAAAATACAAACCTCAGATAGTAGCTTGGTTTATTAGATTCTCTCATCTCTAGATGTGTGGGGTAGATGCAAACTAATTGCCACTAGAATTCAGGGGCAGTGGTGGTCACTTCTGCTGCCCTTCTGGATTGTAGTACTGGTCCAATTCTTTACCTCTCCTCATATCCATGCCTTTTGTCATGGATTTTGCATTTCCTTTCTACTGCAAGTGGGGCATAGTTACCTCCCTCTTGACCTTGGGCTTGTCCATGACTTGCTTTAGGTAAAATGCAAGGCGGAAATGAAGGTGTGCGAGTTTCAACCTTAGGACTAAAGAGATCGGTGTTTCCATTTGTGTCTCTATCATGAACTTAAGAACAGGCCCGGGACTAAAATGCAGAGGCAATAGCTTGCAGACTGACCCATCAGTTCCACAATTGCCTAAGATCTAATCCCCACAATAAACCCCTTACTTGGCATCATTCAGAGCAATTCTGCTTTTCTATCAAACTCTAACGCAGGAACTGGGTAGCTGGAAGTGGACTGTAGACGTATCAAAAACCTAACACCTCGCATTGGTTTTGGACACAAGTGGCATATAAATGCTGGCAGGACTCTGAGGAGATCGTTAGTGAAAACCTGAAGGGCCTGGGTGAGGGTGTTAACAGAAGCCTGAAGAGCTTCCAGGGTGGCTGTCAAGGAGGGATTAGAGGAGAGAGGAGCGCATTATTAAAAGCTGAGACTGTGATGACGTTCAAGTTTAGCAGAACTATCATCTGTGGAAACACAGAAAATAGGAAATGGACCTAATGAACTTGATTAGCTAAGATTTCTGGGCAGTGTTGAGCGTGCCACCTGGCTGCTGTCTAAAATTAGAGAAGTGAAACAAAAATTATTACATTTCCAAGTGATTTGGAGAAAATATAAGAGTCTTTTAAACCAGCGAAGGGCTCTCATATTCAGAAATGGCTTCCAGGCAAAGATCAAATCCAGAGTGAGCAATGACTTCTTGTTCAAGACCTCAGAAAGATGAGTCATCATAGGACATTTCAGACACACAAATGACCCTCTACATGTCTTAGAAGCATAACCTGTAGACCCTGCCCAAGGCTTCACACAGGGAACCCAAAATAGAAAAGGGATTACTTCCAGTAAACATAGGTGGCTTTTGTGAAATTGATTTTCAATTGATCCTTCAGAACTCCACAGATTTTTAAAAGTATTCCAGTTTGGATAAGGACAGTATAAAGGGGCCTTGGTGCCACGTCCTCTCCCAACCATGTCGTCTGACAAGATCCGGACGTGGAGAGGAAGCTTCAAGGAAAGCGTCTTCTGGGGAGAGGACGCGGCATGTGGGTGGGAGGAATTGGCTTAATGGCAATATCCCTTCTCCTCCTTGGAGGGGGATTTGGGGCCATAAATCAGTAACTAACCTGGGAATGGTAAACAATGTTCTCACTTCTGAAGAAATCCCGATTTCCCCAAGTCCAGTCACTACAACATGTGCTGGATGCTTTAACAAATTATAAGAAGCTAGGAAAACTCCCCCTGGCGCCCCCAGTGAGGAATTCATGGAGGAACTAGGGAAAGCTGAGCTCAGGCAGCCGCCTGGCCTCCAGTGCCTCCCCGTGATTGCAGGATTAGTCCAGGACAGGAAAAGGCCATCGCCCCTTGCCTACTGCGCAAGGACCACCCTGGGTAGCACACAGAATAAGTGGCAGACTGCGGCATCCCCCTGAAGGGGCCAACAGTATGGAAAGGCCACCAGCCCCTCCTCCGCCTCACACAGGCGCTTACGCTGGGAGCGGCATCAGGACAGTCACTGTAAACCGAAGGCATGTTCCGTACGAGAACCTGCCCTTCATGAAACGCTCGGCAGGGCGGCCACGCCGGCGCTCGCTCCCCAAGGAACAAAAGCAAAGCATTCTCAAGCAGTTAGTCCATAGCTATGGCACACGGCACTCTTTTCCTAGAAGAAAATGGCAAGAAGAATATAATAGCTTATGAATAGGTCCATAGTTAAAATATAACCATAAGAAGTAGCAGCCACAGGCAAATATTATATAAAATTTGTCTCACAAACTAATATATTACTGCTGCAAACAAAGCCACATCTATCACTCTATAGGTCACTGATTTTTCCTTTCTCCTCTATTCTAAAAAATAAAAGTCAAAATTGTTCCGTTCTGATGAAATCAAAACTTGTATCGTTTAACCTATGAATAATATTTCTTGCTTGCTAACCGAAAAAATGGAATCGTAGCCAAAAAAGAAAGTATAAAAGATTATGTTGATTCTCAATAAAGTGGAACAGTGTCACACCACCTCCGAGTCGTGTAGTCTGCTGTCTCCCAGCGCCGACGCCTTGCCCACCTTCGGGACCCCTGACTCCTGCTGCGGCTGGACCGCGGCACCTTGGGGTCCTTCATTTCCACGGGCAGGCTGAGAAAACCACTCAGCTGCAAGCAAGAGCTACCTTTATGGGAAAGGTAGGACCACAAGTCATGATGAACCCCTGGGGGACATACCTTAGTCCTAGTCAAAGAACTGCCAATGTGAACTGGCTCTACTTCAGAATCACTGGCCAAGTGACTGGCGTGTACCTTACATTTGACTTTTTTAATAGGGATGTCTAGAGAAGTAATATTATGCCCAATAGGTATTCGGGTTGATATTCGGGTTGAACAGGGCAGATAAC
This sequence comes from Miniopterus natalensis, assembly GCF_054644295.1. Classification (NCBI taxonomy): domain Eukaryota; kingdom Metazoa; phylum Chordata; class Mammalia; order Chiroptera; family Miniopteridae; genus Miniopterus; species Miniopterus natalensis. The sequence goes on from NC_142081.1 coordinate 174,161,967, forward strand.
CTCTTTTAAGTTCATAGGTCTTTTTTTTTAAATGTTTTTCATTGATTTTGGAGAGGAACATCGAACAGCTGCCTCCTGCACACCCCCCCCCCCACTGGGGACTGAATCAACCACCCGGGTATGTGCCCCAACCAGGAATCAAACTGGCAACCCCTTGGTGCATGGGACACGCTCGACCGAGCCACACCAGCCAAGGCACAAGTTCACAGGTCTTCAGACCTTTACCCGAGCGCCTCTTCCATACCTGAACCTGATCAGATGGTGAGCGCCGATTTTGAGCTGTTATGGGATTCAAATCAGTTCCTGGGGAAAGCTGTGAGTTGATTATGCACGTGGGAGGAATTTGAACTACTGCGGCCAAATGCTGGGGTGAACAGTAGCAAAACGTCCCATCCCACGCGTTATTTTAAAAACATGAGGGTGGGAGTCTTTCTTTCCTGCCCTCGACAGGCAGGCTTGTCCAGAAATGCTACTGACTTCTGACGCTGGGTTGCAAATAAACGGCAATGAGGCTTTTAACGTACTAACTGGAACACTCATGCTAGAGTTGCAAGTGGCCACGTACAGCCTGACTGCCGTGAGCACACTGCTGTGAGGAGCCCACACTAGCCCATGGAGAGACAACATGGCAAGCCCCTGAAACTGAACGGAGAGAGGATGCCCTGGCCAGTCCGCAGCTGCTCTGGCTTCCTGCTGCTTCAGCTCCATCCAGCATCTGGCAGCAAACCTGAGATGAAGAGCCAAATCATTCGGCTGAAATCCATAATTCCTGACCCACAGAACAACTGAGTAATGTGTTTTACTTTAAATAATTTATTTTTCAATTACAGTTGACATAAAATACTGTATTAGTTTCAGTGTACAACCCAGTAAACTGGGTTAGATTAGACATCATATAACTTACTAAGTGATCACCCTGATAAATCAAGCCAACACTGACTAAAACACTAAGTTTCTGGTAGAAATGTAATAAGAATTTAGATGAAACCACAATTTCATTTTCCATTCACCCGAACAAGGAAAAAACATAAAAAAAAGTATACCAAATTTTTATTCCCCTGAAATTTGCGAAGTTTTTTAACATAACCACTGCTTTTTTAAGGCACTGAACCATTTACTCTGTGTTGGTCAATCTACAAGTCGCATTTATCATATCATTATTAAATATTCAGAAATGACTTTATTTCCTATCCCTACAAAACACTACTTACTTATAATTGTACTTAAAAGTAGATGGAAAACAGCCTGGCTGGTGTGGCTAAGTGGCTGAGCACCAACTCATGCACCAACAGGTGGCCTGTTCAATTGCCAGTTCAATTTCCAGGTTTCCAGCTCAATCCCCAGTAGGGGGCATTCAGGAGGCAGCAGTGACCAATGTTTCTCTCCCTCCCTCTCCTTTCCTCTCTTTAAAAATCAATAAAAACATACTTTAAAAAAAAAGATGGTAAACAAAACCATGAACTCAATGAAGATGCACGTTCCTTTAATATTTTATTTCCCATGAACATCAAGAGAATACAGCAAACACTGGAGAAAGGCTTTTTAATAATTTTTTGATGTAAAGCTTAACACATAAAATTATGCTCCCCCCACCCACCCACCCCAATTCAACATGCAGATATCACTTATTTTCACGTATGCAGACTCTAGAGTATTACAATCTCTTGACAGTTTTATGAGAGTATCCTTGTCCTGCAACTTAAATTTCACAAACTGCATATGATTGTGGTATACTAAGATCATTCATAGTTTCCCAAGGTGAATATATTCACACAATATTAACATTAAAATCTGTTTTTTAAACATTATTTTAATAAGCCAAACCACAAAAAACCCAGGTTCTTATTTTAAGTGTTTATGAAGACTGCTGCTGAACTCAAAGCATGCAGATATGACCACCCAGATGAAGCTGGATACTGAAACTCCTTCAGTAGGTCCAAGGATGCAATGTTTCACTCATCCCAAGCATCTCCATATTTGTTTACTTTGACTAGGAAAAAAGCACAAATAGTTGATGATTCCAAGTAGTAATATGTAAAAGGCACTATTTTAAGTTTGCTATTATGATGAAAAGTCATGTTTCTCATTTGAAAAAATGCACACGAGAGTCAAATTAAAAAGGGGCTGGCCAGATTTAGTGAACTGGACATAAATAGTAATGCACTGTATCCACTACTTTACGTAAGTATTTGATCGCCCTAACAACGTTACAAACACAACCCCTATTTCAGGGCCGAGAAAACAGATTAGTAACTTGCCCAAGGTACAAATAAAACAAGTGGAACTAAAATTTGAACACATCTGCTTAGGTCCAAAGCCTGGGTGCCTTTACAACTTTACCATACTACCTAAGTAAGTGTGGTATAAATTATAGCACATACAAAAAAATTATTGGGAAATTAAGAAACAACAAAATTGAATTTTGTTTTTCACAAAAAAGACAGCAACAGAAATGGTCAGGTGAACAGGTTATGGTGATTTCAATCATCTCTCCTATGAGCCGTGATACTAGTGGCAAGGAGGAAACAGTTTCTAATGTTCTTGCATTTTACATAAAATTATATTTTGAAACATGCTCCTCTGTCTTCTCTACTCTTTCACCTTTTAGCCTCTCTTTTACATAGCCTTCATCTGTGAATTACAAGTAGTCCTAACAATGTAAATAAGTAGTTATCAAAGTATGAACTGGGGACTCCCTTCCTCAAGACACTTTCAGAGAATCTGTAAAGTCCAAATTATTTCATTATTATACTAAGACATTATACAACCCTTTCCCTCATATTTTGCCGTTTCCCCTTGCTTTCATTCCCTCATTAGTACAAGGAAGAGTTTTCTAGAAACTGCATGGGTGGTGATATCATTGCCCGTTTTTAGAATTTGTCTTAATTTCTAATTAGGTAAATGTCATCCACAGAAACTAAAACTGAACAATTTAAGTGAATTTATGCTGTACTAATGTCAAATTTTCTGTCTGGATTCTAGAATAGGACATTCTAGAAAATCACTAGAACTATTTCATAACTTTTTTATCTTCAAATAAAGCACACAAAAAATCAGTTTTCTTTTTATAAATAAATAATTTCATATTACTGTCATGTAACAGAACTTTAAAAGACTGCTTATAGCCAAAATCTAGCAAATGCCAAAGGTCTGCCATATTTCCTTTTCTTAATCTTTATTACTATAGAAAGCCCAATGAAACATTTCTGATTTACCAGTGTATGCTCCTGTGCAGACATAGAAAAGATTACAAAACTGAGAAAAATACTACTGCCTGCCCCCATGGAGCTTACAGTCTAAATCCTCAAGTTAATCAGAACAAAGTACCAGTAAATCTTTACATATTAGAGTAATGGCTATTGAACGTATACAGTTTACACTAATTTTTTTAAAATGGCAAACATTAACAAGTAATGTCAATTACCAATGTATTTTAAAGCTAGATTTTTAAAATCAGTAATATAACAGATACTATCCATCGTTATTATGAAAACAGAATTCTACATGAAGCAACAACTAACCATTAGAAATAAATTTGGCTCTAAAAGAATGACCATAATAAAAAATACTAAGAATTTTTATGTATTTTTATATTCCTTATGGCATATATCACTTTCAAGAAGGTACCAAGGACCTATTCCTTTTGTTTTTAAAGTAGTAAATGGGAAACCTTGAAACAATGACACATTCTCTAAAAGTCCTCAAGAGAGAGATAAAATTCTGTATTAAAATAGCTATAAACCCCTATTCAAAATACCCTCTTCTGTTAGAAGTAAACTTCTATGTCAGAAAATTTACTTAGGGTAATGTATAACTGTTCCAAAATGACTTAAAAGAAACTGTGATTTTAAAATTTACTATTAATTATATCGCAAAAATACTAAATAAAAAAGTCAGTGACTCCTCTTTGGAAATGTCCTAAAGCTGCTTTGTTAGGCATATAAACTCTATCTCAATTTCACAAACATAAGAAAATCAGTTTCATTAATCATAATTCTGGGCTCTGCCGAAAGTGGCATTATAACCCAATTATCAATCTGGTTTTATGTAATAGATGCCTAATTTTAAAAATGGTTTCCAACCTGACTTCTTATAAGGGAAAACAGTCAACTTGGATGTTTTATTTTTACATGGTATTACACAACTAGTCTTATTATCTTAAGTCATACTACTATTTTAACTTCATTATTTTCTAACACAAAATGGCCTTTGGAACACCTTAAAAAGAAAAGTCCTGATAACTGTGAATAGCTATTCTTTTTAAAAAATATGACTTTGGTTAATTGTGTGGAATTAAACCACATTAGCATGCTTAATGTTTTTACTGCTGCAGTCCCGATCCGACAGAGTAAAGTGTTGAGACTAAACTATCATACCTTCTTTTTTGGGTACTCTTTCCTGCATAGGCCTGACTGAGGGGTCGGTCTTATGTGCTAAAGTTACTTCATATGACTCTCTGTTCTTATTCCTTAATTCCTCATACGTAATACTTTTTCTTTTAGGACTTTCTTCAAGCTTGGGATCAGGTCCTAAAACAACAAACAGTTAGTACATGGTGATAAAAGGAGCTTGAACAAATTCAAAACAACTAAATTTTATAAATCTCCTGATCTATGATTAGAATAGAATGAAGTGAAAAAAGGATCGTATTACTGCCACCACTCCAAAGCACTGCTTTCCCCAAGGTAACCATAAGCTAAACCAGCTTCTCACACTGCCCAGTTTTTATTTCTAAAATTGAAAATTAACATAAACTGACAACTAACCATGTCAGAACAGATAACATAATACACACCAGCATCATTCAGACTCATTAACACGTTAGTGTTTTAAACTGCAAAGTTATTCATAGCGTTTATATAGAGAAATACATTGTACTAATTGAATAAAACTTGACCCAGCATGGCTTTTATTTGGTAATATTTGCATAGTTAAATGTTCCTATAACCACGATCTATATACAAATTCCAGCTATTTTAAAAACTTTTAATTTTACCATCTTTGTATTTAAACAAAAATACTTGAAAATAGCTATTGCAAAGTATAAAACACAGCCTTTAAGCATAGTATGCTTCATTTCCACTTAGGTCTAATGAATGCAATACTGAGGCAGAAAAAAGGAGCAACTATAATTTCGACCGGGAAACCAGCATTTATTTTTTATATCTCCCAAAGAGTTAAAGTAGGAATACATATTATCAAAGAGTCAAATACTGATGAAACATATGGAACTGGTTATGCTTAATACTGGTTGACAGGGCCAAATATTGAACACACTTTATATAATGTATAACCAGCAAAAAGGGCCATATAAACAGTTCTAAAGAAATTAACTAAGGCTAACACAGCATTCAATGAACTACTTACAATCTGACACACTACTCCCAAAGTACTATTTATCAAAGAGGTTTTTAATAAGACAAATTGGACACATTATTTTAATTATGATTATTTTTCTTAAAACATTTTTTCTTAAGTGGTACTATTTTGAAACTCAATGGTAAGGTCCCACTGAATAACCAGAATTTTTAAAGCAACATAACTACACAGTAAATGCTTTCAGCCATAATCATTTATTTTAGTACAAAGTATACTGCACTGATACAAAGAGCATTTAAACTTCTCCTTATTAGTTCTAATATTATACCACTGTTGAAAAGTAAAATTTTCTTACTAAAAAAAAAAAAGCCAAGAAAAATTAGTATAACTTTATATTGGGTTTAAAAAGCACTTTGTATTTCACTAGTAATGAGTAATTATTGGACTCATTTCCCTTCACCACAAGTTGTATTTTTAAAATTCTGGAGGAGATAGTATATACTAGATTAGTAGTCAGAAACGCCAGGTTCTCATTCCTACTCTGCTGACAACTAGTGAATGTCCTTGGGCAAATCACTAAACTTCTTTGAATATTGGTTTTCTCAATTGCAAAATACAGAAGTTTAACTAAATGATCTACCTCTAAAGTTCCTTCCAGGTCTAATATTTTTTTCATTGTTCTGAAATTCTGTTACAAATAATGAAAACATAAATCAGACAGAATGTTAGGGAGAATTTTTTACACTTACAAAAGTCAAATGAAAACATTCTATATTGTGCAGGAAGCATAGCATGATTTACTACTTTGGGAAGGTAATACAGAGCTGGAAGGAATAAGACAGTGAAAAATAGCATTGACTTAAATCTAACTGTAATAAACTATAGTAAGTGTCATAACAACTATGAAGGAGTACTTTCTACTATGAATTCTCTACTTTGAATAACTTTAAATTCTTGCTAAGAGAAAGCAGAACTAAGAGGGCAAGTAGTTCTGCTTAAACAAAAGGGGAGGGTGTCTTATTAAGGGGGACCATCAGCTGGGGCAAAGCAAAGGAGGCAGCTCTGCTGTCCATGTGGAGAGCAGTCAGAGCTGCAATACGGATTTAGAGAAGAGGGTGAGAAAGCAGAGCCACAGACAGATGGATAGTTGCTTTGGAGGACATAAAATATATTAAAATACAGGCCTTACTGTGGTCTGTGGGCAGATGCCAAAGGACTTTTTGTTTGTTTGCTTTTATTTGAAAAAGAAACTATGTAACATGGAATGGAATTTGCTAATGCAAATGCAAGGAAGGATGCAAGTCATGACAAGGCTAGAATACGAGTAGAATGCATTTGAACTAGAGAAACAGGAAAAATGGAGATGCGATGAGGGACAAGGACAGCTGCCTTTGGAGATAACCACTGACTTTAACCACTATCTCTAATCTGCCCACCTCCTTTCCTTTCTCACTACAGACCCTTGAACAACTTGGGTTTGAATCGTGTGGGTCCACTTACAGGTGGATTTGTATAAGTGGTCCCGCACAGATCAAACCTATGTTGTTCAAGGGTCAACTGCAATCGGATGTCTTTATTTCCAACCATTCAGGGGGGAAAAAAAGCTGTTGAGGATTAACAGACTCTCGACAACTTTCATCCACTAAAGAATCTAAATTACCTTAAATTCCATTCTCTCCTGTCTCTTCTGCAAATACTCCCTTACTTTTGCTCTAAAGCAGTGCTATCCAATACAATTTTCTATAATGATGAGAATGTTATATATCTACAGTCCAACATAGCAGCCACTAGCACATGTGGCTACTGAACTGAAATGCCGTCAAAGAACTGATTTTCAATTTGATTTCATAAATTTAAACAGCCATATATAGCCAGCGGCTACTTTATATGCTGATCTACCTTGAACCCCTCTGCATCCTCTGGAACCTCAACTGACCTATAGTCAACTTCTCCCTTTCCACTAGTATCCCCTCCCTCCCTTTAATCTACATATATATATAGATAAAAGTCTCTCTCATCTTAAACAAAGGAAACAAAATCCAAATGTTCCTTTAACCTTGTTTGGTCCCCATAGTTACTGGCTTAACAGTATTTGGTTCAAAGAAAATGTTTTTAAAGAATACCTTATAGAGGCCCACAATCCCTTATCCAAACCCTTACAAGTCAGAAATGTTTCAAAATACAGACTTCCTCAGATTTTAGAAAAATATTACAGTACATAGCCCTGGTATTATTTGATATTCATCCATTCAAAAGTTCAGAGCAACAACAAGTAAAAACAGTATTTCTGCAACAGAATTTAGGAAAAACCATATTAATATAAAGATGATAAATAAACTTATGTAAGTTTAGCTCAGGGTTTGAAATAATTCAGGTCAGACTTTATCATCTGTTTATTTAAAAAACTTGTTTTCAAAGTTTTTTGAATTTAAGGATTTTTAGATAAGGAATTGTAGACCTGTACTTCCTTCCTATTTCTAATTCCTCACCTTTCACTGCAAACTAGACTGAAGAAAGGAAACTAACGTTTGATGAAAGCCTATTACCTGCCAGGCGTAAGTTACCTCTGATTATTTCATCTCATTCCGAAAGTTCTTTAAAAGAGAAGGGATCACAAACGACAGTCACCTGCCGAACGTCCATGGCTAGTAAATGTCAATCGTGATTCAAATCCAGGCCTTAACCCAAAATTGATGTTGTTGCACTTAACATTATGCGATCTTCAAACCCAGTATTTACACAAACTCCACAAAGCATTTTCACATAGATTTTCTCACTTGACAACAGTTCTGTAAGGCAGGTAATTATTATTTTTCTCACATTACAAAGAAGCTGAAATCTTTAAGACCAGCCTAATGTAACCTTTTTATAGCCTCCCTGAGGGAAAACTTATCACTCCTTTGATATTACACTAAACTTAGTATTTTTAATTAACAGGACATACTAGTAATTTATCCTTATATTTCTATATCTTCTAACAGACGGGACCTCAAAAAATGTTGAATTGAAGAAACAAATGAACAAATGAATGAACATGCTGCGTTTAGGCTGATGGTGGAACACACAGGTGACATCCAGCAGAAAAGGTCATCAAATAAAGTTTATACATACGTTGGACCATTAAATGCTGAAATTCATTTCAAGAGAAGTTTCTACCTTGGGCGATATGATCAGTAATACCAGTGGGAGTAGATTCATTCATAGAAGAACTAAATGGAATTGGCTCATAACGAGGAAGCTTCTCTTTTTCCATGTTGTCTGCTGCTGGGGGTGTCACAAAAGACGAATGCCCACTCACATTTGAGTCATATTTTGGCTTCTGAGAATAGTACCTATAAGAGAAATTCATATTATATAAGAAACATGAATATTGCTTATACCTTAAGGTATGAAAATCAGTTATCTTATTTTCTAGAGAAATCATATTATTTTAACATAGTTATTTTAAATAGTAAGATTAAGCCTATTTCTTTCTGGCACAAAAAAAATTTAAAATGTTTTTGTTTTCTTTAATCCTCACCCGAGGATATTTTTTCCATTGCTTTTCAGAGAGAGAGACAGAAAGAGAAACATCGATGTGAGACTCATCAACTGGTTGCCTCCCGGCCGCACCCTGACTGGGGCTGGGGAGCAAGTCTACAACCGCAGTACGTGCCCTTGGCTGGAAATGAACCCAGGACCCTCAAGTCTGCAGGCTGATGCTCCAACCACTGAGCAAACGGGCCAGGGCAAATTAAAATTTGACCTACTAACATAACTTAAAAATTTACGCTCAATATATAGGAGAAAAAATGTTTATTCAATTTTCTAATTACTAAGCTTCAGAGATCATTTTAATGTGTTTAAGGTTTTCAGAAAGAAAAACCACTTCAGATAAAAAAAAAGTGTCCATTTCCCACAGTAACTGGGCAGTTACTTCCACAGGTAGTCCACATGAACTCCATGGTGATAAAGCAGATGTAAGTAAATCTAGCTCTCACAGTTTACACTGCTTGCCATTTAGGATGTGAAATATATTTAGCCAAACTACTTAATTACCTTATTACTTATCTGCCTATCCAGACAGGGAGATTCATTTATCTATACTTACACCATTTCCTTACTATTTTAAACAGCAGGATTAAAAAGTTGGAATTTGTTGAGCTGAAATTAATAAAATTTGGGAATTCAAAAGAAAAGTTCAAAATACAGGTAACAAAAGGTGTTTGCCGAATTAAACCCTTCATTCTGGTATATGCACTCCCAACAGGATGCAACTCTATACAAAACAAAGGTAGAGAGCCCTGGCCAGCATGGCTCAGTGGTCAGAGCACTGGCCCATGCAACGAAGGGTCACAGGTTCGATTCCTGGTCAAGGGCATGGGTACTCGTGTTGCAACCAATCGATGCGTCTTTCTCACATTAATGTGTCTCGCCCTCCTCTAAAAAGCAATGGAAAAAAATATCCTCAGGTGAGGATTAACAACAATAAAACAAAGGAAGACAAATCTCATTCTACCTTTAAAAACCAAATTAGCTTTAGCCTGCAACAAAATTGCAAGTTTCCAATGGTCCTTCAGTTAGGCAATGTTTCATGACCTGAATTATGGCAATATCCAGTTACACTTTTTTAGCTAAAATTAAAAACCTTTAATAAAGATAAGAATCTGGCCTACCCAGGTGAAGATCGTCGTGCCTGTCCTGATCGTAAAGCTTCTCCAAGAGGGGAATTCTCAAGATTCTTGAACTTCTCTTGGCAAGTTTTCACATAAGAAAGCTTTCCAGCAAAGTATCCCATGATACAAGCAACTTATTTGTAAAAAACAGAGAGTGTAACTCAAGTGTTTGTTTTTATAAGACTCTTTTCTAAAAGTACATTTAAAAAAATGCGATTCTAAGTATGTCTCTGGTGTGAAAGACTGAGATTTCCTGAAATAATGGTAAAAGTGTCACATTAAATCAGATGAGAATCATACCATTTGCCCAGCTATTTCTTCAGATTGTTTTCAAAATTAAGCAACAAATCTCTTAAAATAATAAATTATTAAATGCATCCTATGTCTTTTTCCAATACAAAAGAAAGGCTAACCTGGAAAGATTCATAAAAAGCTTCAGGTAATTTTTAAAAGCAATTTAGCTTCTTTTCTATTAAGCATGTTAAAAAGATTTATTTTTCAAATTAGAATTAATTTTAATATACATTTTATCTTGATTAATCAGAATCACTGAACAACTTTCCTAATAGGCAAGGTAATTTATTTTCAAATATAATACCTTTAGAAAATAATTTTAAATGAGTAGTTCTATCACATTATAAAAAGAAAAAAATGCATCTTTGAAGTAACTCATGATTTTTAATGTTAACAATAAAATGCCCTAGTAGTCCACTTAATGAGAAGCTTAAACAAACTGATTTGTCAAAGCAAGTAGCCAAATAACTGTTATGAGAAAGACAAAACATTTGATAAAAACATTATCTTACTTAAGTAAAAAGCTAAGAAAACGTGTTCATACTTACAAATGAGTTTAGGGATGGAACCATATTTGGGATGACTTGAAAGGATTCCTAAAGATAAGAGAGTAAATATTTCTTAGTTAACAGTAATTGTTAGAGAAAAACACATTTACATAATTAAGATGTTATTTCTTTGACTAAGATAAAACAGGTTTATGCCAAGTTTATGCTAAGAGTGTATGAGAAAATAATAAAGAAGTTGCGGTAAAAATGCAAAGAAGCTATTTCTGCTAGTCATTCCATGATCTCTTCTAATGTACGACAAAATAAGTTCAGCAATACAATATAAAGTAATATAATCTATCAGCAGAAATAAGGAAAAATATAAAAGCAAAAACCAGTACAGACTATCTTTAAATGATACCTAACAATATTAGCTCTTTCCATAAACCCAGAGAAGTCTAAAGCTATTTAAGAGAGAACCAAGTAAATTCAGTATCAACAGAAATATAAAGAAAATTGAAAAAACTCCACAATCTATTATAATAGGTCAATTTAGCAAGGTCACTTGATACAAGATCAATACATACAAAAAAAAATACTTCTTTACACAAGGAACAAAAAAAGCAAAAAATTTTCAAAACACATAACTTATTATAAAACCAAAAACATCAAAGACCCAGGAGTAATCTAATGAAAAATACGAAAGATCTCTACATTGAACACTACAAAACTGAGAAATAAAAGTTAAATAAATGGGAAATACACCATATTCACAAACCAAGACTAAACATTGTAAAGTCTTAAATTCACCTATAAATTCAATGCAATCCCAATTAAAATCAAAGAAAAATTTCCCCAAATTAAAAAGCTTGTTCTAAAAATCATGTGGAAACACGAAGGGCCAAGAATAAGCAAGGGAATACTGAAGAACAACAAAGTTGAAGAACTGCCAACAAATATCAAGATCTATTACTATAGTAATTAAGACAGTCTGTTATAAGTACAAGGACAGATAAACTGAACACACCGGAAGAGTCCAGAAACAGACCCATACATGCAGTCACTTAATTTATGAGAAAGGCAACACTGCACTGAAGCGAACAAAGAAAAGTCCTTTCAAAATAAAGTTCTGGGTCAACTACATATCCATAAGAGGGGGAAAAATATACCTTGATTCTACCTCATACAACATTCAAAAACAGTCCCAGATGGCCTGGCCGGTGTGGCTCATGAGCAGCAACCCATGAACCAGGAGGTCACGGTTCGATTCCCAGTCAGGGCACATGCCTGGGTTGCAGGCTTGATTCCCCAGTAGGCAGCCAATCAATGATTCTCTCATCATGGATGTTTCTATCTCTCCCTCCCTCTTCCTTCCTCTCTCTGAAATCAGTAACGGTCCCAGATGACTTAAAAATTTAAGTATGAAAGATAAAAGAAAGCTTATAGAAGAAAGCATAAGAGATTCTTCGTGTCCTTGTAATAGACAAGGATCTTTTTTTTTTTTTTAAATCCTCACCCAAGGATATTTTTTTTTTTCATTGCTTTTCAGAGAGAATGGAAAGGAGAGAGAGAAACATTGATGTGAGAGAGACATATCAATAGTCTCGTGCACACATCCCAACCTGGGTTGGGGACTGAGCTTGCAACCGAGGTACGTGCCCTTGGCCGGAATCGAACCCAGGACCCTTCAGTCCGCAGGGCCGATGCTATAGCCACTGAGCCAATCTGGCCAGGGCAACGAAGATCTTAAACAGACTACAAAAAGCACTCATCATAAAGTAGAGATTTGATATATTGGATTGCATTACATTAAGAACTAGTTCATTAAAGTGGAAAAAAATAACCACAATGCATATATCTGATAAAAGACTCATTTCCAGAATATACAGAGAAGTCTCACAAAACCAAGAGAAAGAAGACAATCCAATGGAAAAGTGGACAAAAGACTGAAACAGATAATTTGCAAAAAAGGACATATTCAAATAAGATACAAACAAAAGAAAAGGCCCTCAACTTCATTAACTCAAAATCACAATGCAATCAATATCACTATTCACTCAGGACATGGCTAAAATACAAAGACAAAGATAGCAAGTGTTGTGAAACCGTGATCACTTATTAATAGGATTGTATTAATAAATTGGTAGTGGGAGTGTAAATTGGTCCAAACAGCATGGAAAGTTTGGCATTACCTACTAAAGCTGAACATATGCACAATCTATGACCCAGCAAAATGCCTTCCAAGAGACACTGTATTCATGGCATAACTACTTATAATAATAAAAACTGGAAACTACTTGACTGCCAATGTACAAAAGGATGGATTAACTGCTGTGGTATATTCACACAGTGGAAAACGACATGACAATGAGAATAAGTAATCTACAACCTCATATAACAATGTGGATGAATCAAGTGATGTGCTGGTAAACCAGCTCTCCAAAAAGCCCTGATTTGCGATGCTGGTTGATTTCCATGGAGAGCAAATATTTGGACCATGACCAATTTCCAGCTACCAAATGGTTTAAAAACCAGCTTGCCAAAATCTTGAAAATTTAAAACTCAGCTCTTTGGAGCTGATACAAGCCAGTTCCAGCATACCTCTGGATAAATCTCACAGGCAATGTTAAAAGAATACTTAGTTGTCTGATTTCATGTATATAAAGCATAAAAATAGAACTCATTTATGCTGTTGGCCTCAGTCCCTTTACTTACACAAATGAGAAAAAAAAGGAAGATAGTAATAATATCCACATTTATACAAAAATGTTTTTCCTTCATTTACAGACCCCTTACAACATACAGGCACTACACACTAGGAAGGAGGGATATACCAGCAAATAAGACACCCTTTACTCCCAGAGCTTACAGAAAAAGCATACAATGTGATGGTGGCTATTCATTCACTCAAATATTTGAGTATCTACTACATGCACTATGCCCTGACAGGTACCTGAGATGGGCAGTTTTCTAAGGGGAAGTAGGAAAAATGGGGGCAAACAGACTTGTAGAAGGCTAATGCAATACTGTTGGCAACAGATGGTTGTACTGCAGTGGCAGTGCAGAGAGAGGGATACAGTACACAAGAGTATTTAAGAACTGGACTAGAACAGGCAACTACTGGACAGGCACCTAAGGGACAGAAGTGAAGGATAATGCCTGTTTCCTAGTTGGACAGTGATGTGATCAGCGATGGGAAAAACAAAAATTGGTTTGGGGGTAAATGAATTCAGTTCGGGATGAAATGAGTTCAGTTTGAGGAGCCTGCAGGAGGGCTCTCCATGTGGGGAAATGCAGAGTATGGTTCTGAAGCAGATACCTACACTAGAGATAATCCTGCAGATTTAGAGTAATAAATGGTCCCTGAAGCCACATTTTGCTGGGTAATAGCATATAGATTGAACTCAAGAAAATCACAAATGAAGGAAGAAAACCCACACTAGAATGTAAGCACCAAGGTCATGAATTCGTCTTTTAGTGCAATTTCCAAAAATAGTGTATAGTACATGTCACTCAAAAAAAAAAAAAGAGAGAGAGAGGGAGAGAAAAGGGGAATTGCTTGAGGTGGGAGAAAAATCAGAAGTATGTGCTGTCATGAAAGTCAAGGGAAGAGACCTAGCCGGTTTTGCTCAGTGGTTAGTGTCAGCTCGTGGACTGAAGGGTCCTGGGTTCGATTCCAGCCAAGGGCACGTACCTCGGTTGCAGGCTCGATCCTCCCTATGTGGGAGGAAACCAATCGATGTGTCTCTCTCACATCGATGTTTCTCTCTCTCTTCCCCTCCCTTCTAGACTCTCTGAAAAGCAATGGAAAAAATATCCTCCAGTAAGGATTAAAAAAAAGTTAAGGGAAGAAACTTCAAAAAGGACTGGTTAAAGTTGTATAAGTCAAGAAAAAAAACTCTTTCAAATTTAAGCAATAAGGAGGTTGTGTAGATAACATTTTTTTAAGTTTTGGTAAATGTTAGAATATATCTATAATCTATGACACAGACTGCAATGGGTTAAAGAAGTATAAAGTGAAGTGCTCAATTCTTAAAGTCTGGCTTTAAATGCGAGACAGCTGGAAGCAGTTGGGAAGGATATAAGGGAAGATTTTTCTTTTGTATATTTTCAAGTTAGAACAGACCTGAACATGTTTAAATGTTTTGCCAGAAAAGGAACAAGTAGAAAGGAGCAGCTAAGACTCTGTTGAGTATGACTAACCATGGATGAAAGCATATATAAAATGTTAGGCATTTTAATTAAATGTGAGATGTCTTGGTGAATTCTGAATTCTTTTTCTAAAGTCACTCAATTGGGGGGGGGGTGTGACTTTTTTATTATAATACCCCACCCAAAAAACAAGACCCCATAGTTTCAACAATAAAAGATCTTAATTCTCAAAGACAGTAACATGAGTGACATATCATCCAATGTTTTTTGTATTTTTATTCAAAAGTATCAAAACCCCAACAATAACAAAACAACTGACACAGTTAGAAAGATGACACGTGACAGGCTCAACAGGAAATAATGTTATTCTACATATTAGGTCAAATCAGTTCCAAAAATTTGTCGTCTAAAAAACAGAACACTAAATTCCACTGGAAGGCTTGAGGCTCAGTCATGAACAATTACAGAGAAGGATGTTGGAACAATATTACTCCTCGTGGTGGGACTTCTGCAAATGAAATCATACAGACATAAACTGTCATTGATGACAAGTCAAATAATCACCAAATGGTGACTAAAAATTCCGAATTCTGGTACAAGAATAATTTGCCTCCTTAGTAATAGGTCCTATTATTTTCAGTAAGCTTCACCTTAACTATATGATAACAGTTCTATCAGGATATATCTGCAACTAGAAAAAAGGAATTTCTCTGGTTTCAATTCCTGTCTGGTTCAGTATAATTAGTTACATGCAGGAGCATAGCATTCTCAAGATAGGCAAAAACCCCATGAAAAAACAAACAAAAAAATCCAAACCAGCAGTGGTTAAGATTTTGTCGAAGATAGATCTGTCTAAATGAGTATTACAATCTGACTCTCCCAATTTTAACTGTTTCCAACTTACCTTCAAGCCCACTAAAGTCTCCTACTCTACCTAAGCCCAAAAGCTCAGTTTACCTAACTAAAATGATCATTTCTCCAGGTGATACCTTAGCTATTCAACGGAGTTTACACTCCTCCTGCATCATTTTGTTACTCTAGCCGTGTCATTCTCCTGACTGTCCCTCCCAATAGTCATGCTTATTTTGACAATCAGGTCTCTCCTTTGAGATTTTTCCTTCTCTTCTAATCTAAATCCTGCCCATCTTCAAAATCCCCTTCTTTCAACAAACTTTCCTTGATTATAGTGGCCCTGCAGAAATCTTACTTCTTTGAAGACCCACAGATCTTGAAGTCCCTACCATACAACAATTTTTAAAAAATATGTATTTTATTGATTTCAGAGAGAGGAAGGGAGAGGGAGAGATAGAAACACCAGTGACTAGTCATTGATCCACTGATCCTGCATGACCCTTACTGGGGATCAAGCCTGAAACCCGAGCATATGCCCTGACCAGGACCTGAACAGTGACCTCCTGGTTCATAGGTGGACACTCAACCACTGAGCCACACAGGCTGGGCTCATAGTTCTTTTTCTTAAAAGTAATGTGATAAAATGTTTTTTGTTTCCCACTATAAAAAAGAATCCTAACCTCAAACAACTTAGTCCTAAAGCACATATAAGTGCATATGTATATTGACTTGTTCCCATGTTTAAGATTCCTGTCATGGTAGCACACTGTAATGAGGTTCTTTAGGAGTACTTTAAATAAACAAAACAAAATTTTGACCCCTCAAATTCCTCCCATTTTCCTCCAAAACTACTTTTCTCAACTAGTGTGTCAATACTACTGTCTAAATACTTCATACTGCTAATATGAAAAGGCTAATCTTTCCTATCATAGTCACATTTAGGAGCCAGTTAATTAAAAGAACAGCTTTTTAGGATATGTGGAAGCCATCCTAAGGTCACGACCCTTTTCTAGGATATCTTCTTATTCCAAGGAGATAGTTCACAAAATAAATGTAATGTGTATTTAGGATTAGAGACTGATACAATTAATACTTAAATTCCATACACTGTAGTATTTAATCCAATAGGATTTGGGACAAGAAAGTATCCCCACCCCTCCATTATTATAAGACAAAGCTGGTTTAAGGAGCCATTCATGTTTAAACCAGTGCAGAAGAATCACCAGGAGTTTGTTAAAACAAATTCCTGGGCCCTTACTGAGAGATTCTGATTCAGTAGGTCTGGGCTAGAGCTCATGAATTTGCATTTTAAACAAGCTCCTAAGATGATAGTGAACTGAATGGCTTGCTTAGACCAGGCTTGTCTTTCTGCCACCCTGTAACCCATCCACAGGCTTTTAGTTACTTTCTTGCTCTTGTATATTGTCAATGTTGCTACAATGCAAGAAAATATAAAATTCTCAAATCAAGATATTTGTATCAGTGGGTTCATGAAGACACAACTCTTCTGCCATTGTAAAAATTTCATATTAACCAATGTCCCCCCAATACATTTAATAAAGGGGGGAAAAAGAGGATCTAAAAGTGAACTGAATACTACAAAAAAGCAAAACTTAAAGTTGTTTTTGATAGGGGGGCCCCTATTTTCTTGTCCTGAATCAATGTTATGAAAATTCTGTTCCAGTTTCACTAGTGATGTCACATCTTAATGTAAATTAAGTTATTCTGAAACCATATGGTGTGAAACTTTTAAAAAATCATATAGTACTAGGAAAATAAAGGCAATAACTAAAGAAATTTATCAATGATAATGTTTAATATATACAATATCATATTTATCTAAAAATCAGGAAAATACCACATAAAAACACGATATCCAAAATGCTAAATAAATTCAAATTTTAAATATTTACCTTTACTAATTAATCCTTGAGTAATCAACATACTTGTTGCAGCCAAAGGTACAGCTACAAGAGAAAAAAGAACTTGTCAGCATCAACAAAAGGTAAAAAGATTCTGTCCGAGTTAGAACAGATGAACGAGTATCAGTAAAACCATCCAGAAAATAAGTTGCACAATTAAGATCTTTAAGAGATTTTTTCCATGTTTAAAAACTGTACTGTATATAGTCAGTGGAAATACAAAAAAAGCATTTTTAATATAAGAAAACATTACAATATAATTCAGGAAAACTTGCTTGCAAAAGTTCTTGGCTGACGTCTGGGAACTTGACTGGTAAACAGTTCCCTACACTGATATAAAACTTCACCTGAATGATAAATGGCTGTGTCTGTTTGTACAAATAGTTTATGCTGCACACCTGCTTTCCTTCTGTGAGTCTGGAATTTTGGTACCTGCTAGGCCAAAGGTACCTCTGTAACCAGCCCCCAATAAAAACCCCCAGGTGCTAAGTCTCTGAGGAGATTCCTTCCTAGGTAACTACTTCCTCCACTATGCAGCTGGAAGAAATTCAGTATGTCCTTTGTGTGGGACTCCATGGGAGAGGATTCCTGGAAGCTCTTATCTGGTCTCCTCTGGCCTCCCCATGCTCCTTTTCCCTTTGCTTATTCTGTTTTGTACCCTTCCCACTGTAGCTTGTTTTAAATTTAAATAGCTACGTGTGGCTGCCTCACTGGACAACACAGTTCCAAACCAGGAGTTGAGAATCATTCTGTAAAGAACCAGATGGTAAATATTTCCGATTTTGTGAGTCACAGTCTCTGCTCCAACTACTTAACTGCCACTTTAAAGTATAAGCACTGAGATAACACATAAACAAATGCACATAAAACTTTCAATAAAACTTTATTTATGGATGCAAAAATATTAATTTACGCATTTTAGGGACAATGAGACGCTTATCATTCAGGTTTAGATCAGTGTAGGGAACTGTTTGCCAAGTTTTCATATGCAACAAAATCTTCTTTTTATTGGTTTCAATCATTTAAAAACATAAAAACCATTCTTAGCTCATAGCCATATAATATAGTCGTCTAGACTATATATGGGAAATTTAAGAACCAAGGTAATTAAGACATCTGAATTATTGGGTTTCATGATTAAAATCTGTAACTTGGAATAGGGAATTAGCTTTGCCATCAGACAATTTGCAGAAACCCTAAGGTTTGAACCCTCACTCTCTTACTTACTAACAGATTTAAATTTTGCTCGAAAATGGTTTCTTTAATGTTGGCTGGTTTGATTGCCCCCATGTATTGTTACTTAAGGTTTTTCAAAGGACAAGTCCCCTTTAATTACAGCATCAATACAACTTGCAATCATTATTCTCCTTCAGCTTGGCTCAAGGAATGCAACACAAAGCACTGAAGAATCATATAGGGATGGAAGGCAACAAGCTGACTGGCCACCTCTACAATGGACAATGCTTCCCCTATTTTAATTTCTTCTTAGGCCGCGGTGGTATAATGCAGAGAGTAACAGTCTGGTTAAGGAGATCCTATTACTACTTCTGCTACTCATCACTATGCCTTTGCATAAATCTCGTAACTTCTTTTCATGCTATGAAGGGTAATAGATTACGAATAAGGTCTCTTTCCAACTCATATATTCTGTCAGAGAAAAAGAGAATGGTAAAATTGAAAGGGACTTCAGAACTTAGTATACAGTCCTCATCCTAATCAGAGTAAACTGATACCCAGAAAGGACAATCCAGTTGCTCAAAGCAACAGATAGTTTGCGCTAGCGCTTAGATCATATCCCAAGTCCCCTGACTCCCAGGTCACTATACCACATGACTCCAAATTCAGAGTCAATTAAATGATGTTTCTTTAGGCAAATCAATAATACTGCTGACCAAAAGTTATTTTGCATTATGACCATGGCCCCAACCACATCCAATACAAGAATGCCTAAAATTCCTTTAACTCTTCTCCCCTTACAACAGCAAAATGCTACTCTAAATTCATAACTGTTTTCAATAGAAACTGTTATTTCATTAATCACACTAGCACTAACAGTCATTTAATAAAGGTAGCTTAACATTTATACAATAAATTAAATTGAATTAATTCCCATAACAATCCCACGAGATGGGTTATTATCCCCATTTGAAAAAGGAAACTGAGGTTAACAGCCACCAAGAACTTGTCTGAAATCTCACAGCTAATACATGATGGAGCTGGGATTTGAGTTCAGACAGGCCTTAGAGTCTATGCTGTTATTACTCATTATACTATCTCATTTGAAAAACAAGAGTAGACAGGTATGAAATATCACTCACAGAATCTACAAATGATGCATGAAACAAATATGAATTCATATACCTTTTCAGTAATTCCAGAGGTTGAGAACTACCCTAACACACAATCTACATCAAACGGACCCCCTTTCATAGATTCTTTCATTACCTGTATATTTGGGCACAGATAAAACTGTTTCTTTTGTCAGTGTATAGGGTTACAATTTTAAGCTGAAAATAAATGCCTTCATGGTTAAGCTTTGAGATCAGAGTAGAGCCCGGCCGGGTGTGGCTCAGCGGTTGAGCATCGACATAGGATCCAGGCGACTCAGGGTTCGATTCCCGGTCAGGGCACATGCCTGGGTTGTGGGCTTGATCAATGACTCTCTCATCATTGATGTTTCTCTCTCTCTCTCTCCTTTCCTCTCTCTGAAATCAACAAAGATATATTTAAAAAAAAAGAAAAAAAAAAGATCAGAGTAGAAATAAAATTATCTTAAAGAAAGAATGGCCCCTAGATCAACATGTCTAAATTTAAACCAGGATGAACGTAGTAGTTAATACTTAAAAAAAATCTGTAAAAATTACCTTAGTATTTTTTCTACACATTCCTACTTGCGTCACCACCTTTTTACATCAGTAGGCACAAGATGCTTTCCCCAAAAAACTTATTCATTTACATAAATATATGTAAACATCACATACTGCATAGACTATTCTTATGTGAAGATACAAATGTAAAGTACAAAATTTCTTAATGCATGACTATTAGTCTGTCTCCTGGTAATTATACGTTGAATTCTCTATCGTCTGTTGTTACAGCCAAGGTTCTATGTACTTTCTCTTTTTAAAAATATATCCTTATTGATTTCACAGAGAGGAAAGGAGAGGGAGGGAGGGAGAGACAGAAACATCAATGGGGAGAGAGTCATTGATCAGGCCCACAACCCGGGCATGTGCCCTGACCGGGAATCGAACCCCGATCGCCTGGATCCCAGGTCGACGCTCAACCACTGAGCCACGCCCAGCTGGGCTATGTACTTTCAATGTCTGAAGTTATTACATTAAGCAACATTAAAGTTATCTCTGTTTTAAGAGTAATAACTACTTACTAAATACATTAATTTTCTGGCTGCTGTAATTTCCCAGTAATCCAGATATGGTATACAACAAGCTGTTTCTTAGCTTGTCCTTATTACGTGTTTTCTATCTAACCTGTGGTTAATCTGTTTTAAGAGACAGAATTATGTAGGCTCCTATTATTCATATACCACATGCCCCACTTTGAACAGTCAAGTATAGATGGGTACCCTACGTATTGATCACTGCCCTTCAATGTAATTTTACCATAGAGCTGTTATAATTAGCTAGAATGTTAAACATGAACAGCAGAATAAGTTTATCAGATAGAAATAAATGTGGACACCACACTACCTATGTGGCTGTTAGCCTAACATTACAACGATCCCAAACCCTATCTACCAGATTTGTCTTTTTCTTAATCCCGTGTTATTAACAGACTTGAAAATAGATCACTTTATTCTACCTATTCTATGCAATTCTTGAAGACGTAAAAATGCGTTGCCAGAGTACAAATGAATTCTGTGAGAAATTATTCTCATATTATGAGCCACGTAAATTTTTTCTAAGTCCTTGATCCATGATAACTATGCATTTAAAACAATTATTCTCATCTAGAGATGTGCATCATCACCTAATTCTCACACAGGTTCTTTCCAGCTTGAAAAACCTCTATAAGTCTCTGAATAATTGACTGAGAATAAAACTCAAAAGATTTTATAAGAATTCCTATTATCTTAACTGCTCTTTCTTGGTCTTGGTTCATTCTTTCGCCACTACTTGGGTCACTTACCCAAGTGAGCTCCTCAACCTTTGTCATTTATTCCATTATTCCTAAATATTAACCATGTCATAGGTACTATTACCAGTTCTACGCTTTCATTTCTACACTTAATTTCTTGGTGAATTCACCAACACACCTATACCACAAACTCTGATTTCTTACATACACCTTTATTTCTGTCTTTAGCTGCACTCAGATTTTCCACCATCAGATGATGATGTATCATGAACTCAAAATGTCCAAATCAGTTTCCTTCTTCAAGCAATAACTCCTTCAAACTACACCTTTTAATCAATGTTATTATTAGATAGTATCCTAAACTGTATATCTTAAAGTTAGTACTTCCTTCACTCCTCCTTAGTCAATTTACAAATTCTATTATTGCCCAGCCAGTATGGCTCAGTGGTGGAGCATCAACCCATGAACCAAGAGGTCACAGTTTGATTCACGATCAGGGCTCATGCCCAGGTTGCAGGCTCAATCCCCAGTAAGGGGTGTGCAGGAGGCAGCAGATCAATGACTCTCATCACTAATGTTTCTCTCTCTCTCCCTTCCTCTCTCTGAAATCAATAAAAACATATAAAAAAAAAAAAAATCCTATTATTTAAAAATCCTACATGTCCTTTAAAAAATCTCATTCCCAGTTCATCTTCTCTAGTCCAAATGACACTACAATCAACTACGTCCCCTCAATAACTGTATGCCTAAGTTATCGCCAAAAGCTTATGACCGATTTCATCAAGTACATCTTCTCATCCTTCTATCTCATCCTGCAGTTAACGAATTTTCCTTAAGAAAAATCTACATATCACCCCCTTAGCCCAATAACCTACAATCTATAATGAATCAAACCTTTAACTCCTATGTTTATTTTTCTATCCCAACAAAAGACCTCTGCTCCAATCAGCGCAACCTCAAGGCTCTAGTAGAGATCAGGCTATTGTAGAATCTGCCTTTGCTCACCATTCCTTTCATCTAAATACTCCATCAATCTTCTTGTACTTAAAGGCTTACTAGTTAAGTCTCCGTTATTTAGTAAAGCCTTTTTTAACTAAATCAATTCCAATTAAATTTGTATCTTTTAAAAATTCCTATTGCTGTTTTGCAATAGGAATCTTTCTCAATGTGTTTCATGAATTGGCTCTGTCTTAACTACACCATAAAACCACTTTAGGGCAAAGACTGTGTCTCCCAAGCATCGTACCTTACACACTATAAATATAAATACAGGCTGACTGATGAAAAGGTACATCTTCTTTAATTCCTTAGGTCACTCCTTCCTTTTCAAAATTCCATTCTGCTTTTTTGTTAGACAAATTACCTTATCTGCAAGGACTGCAATGACTAGTGAAGCAACACCAGGATTCTGTTCAAATGTAATATAATGTTTTACGTTTCTTTCAACATCCTCTGTATTTAAAAAATAAAATCTTGCCCTAGCCAGTTTGGCTCAGTGGTCAGTGTCTGCCCGCAAAATGAAGGGTCTCAGTTTAGATTCTGGCCAAGGGCACATATCTCGGGTTGTAGGCTCGATCCCCAGCCCTGGTCAGGGTACTTGCGGGAGGCAATCAGTCAATGTCTCTCTCTTTCTCTCTGAAAAGCAATGAAAAAATATCCTCAGCTGAGTATTAAAACAAAAAAACAAAAAGCACTACAAGGCATATAATGAATAACAGCATTCACCTCCCTATCCCAGATTCCTACGCTACAGAAAAACAAAACAAAAACCTTTATTGAATAAGGTCTCCAGTCAGAAATCAAAAGCTGAAAACATTTCAAAATGATAAAGTGAGAACTAATTAGTTTTTATCATGTAATGGCTAAAAGTATAAGAGAGAAAATCATAAGCTGCTGTTTCAGACAGATCTGGCTTTGAATCCAGCCATCACGACTTACCAGCTCTGCAACACTAAATAACCCATTTCACATCGCTAAACCTCAATTTCTTCATCTGTAAAATGAGGGTAACAGTTATCAACCTTATCAGGTTTTTAAAAAAATATATAATGCATATACACTCAGTAAATGCTATTACTATTACCAACAAAAATACTTCAGTCTTGAAAAATGTTCTAGAAATCATTACTTTAAAATGCGTACAATTCTACTTATTTAAC
Source organism: Miniopterus natalensis (assembly GCF_054644295.1). NCBI lineage: Eukaryota > Metazoa > Chordata > Mammalia > Chiroptera > Miniopteridae > Miniopterus > Miniopterus natalensis. Next base: position 174,185,906 of record NC_142081.1, read on the forward strand.
CAACCTCTTTTAGTAATAATTATGCTATACCAAGTGTGCCAATTTTTTCTATACGAAGTCATTAAAATTTAAGGCACTGAAGGTCAAATTTTGTTTACTATAAAATTTAACTTACATCTGAACCAGAAGCTTTCATCATTGCATTCTGCGAAGACTCTTCTTTCTTCCTCTGTTGGAATGTAATCAGCCCCTATGTCTTTTTACCAAGGAAAAATCAGCAAACATTAAAACACCTATGGAAAAACTAAGTCTAAAAATTACCTTAGTCTAAACCAGTGATTTTCAACCTTTTTCATCTCATGGCACACATAAACTAATTATTAAAATTCTGTGGCACAGCAAAAAATACATTTTTTGCTGATCTGACAGAAAAAAAAGGTACAATTTTGATTCATTCGCACTCAACAGCTACTGCTGTGTTGTTTGTTGTCACTTTTTTAATCTAAGGGAAAAGAGGTCAGTGCCCCTGACTAAATAATCCGGTATTTCATGTTTTAAAAATTCTTGCAGCACACTGATTAAAAATTGCCGGTCTAAACATAACAAAACACACCCATTTTAAAAAATGAAACAACAGGCTTGTTGTAAACTTTAACAAACTTTGACTTCAAACAGAAGTTGATACTATCTGCTAGTAAAAACTGGATTCATAATGTGCTATGTCCAATGCAAAATGAAAATGGAACCTCTTGTTCAAATTATTAAGAATTTCAAGATGGCAACAGAGGTTAGTAAACCAAGTATGGGTCCCTGTGTGACTGCATAAGTCACACACCCGTGAAGTTAGCCCAGCTGCTATACTGTTAGTCAAGGCAGTAAAAATTTCTCTACAGATAAAGTGCTTCTAATCATAAATACTTAATTGATAGTTACGGGGAATTGGTCTTGTAACTTCAGCATTCGGCTCTCGAAAATCAGCTCTGCCATTCATCTTTCCTGCATCAAAAACATTTATATTAAGTATTAGAAACAAAAATGAGATAAGTCAAAGTCAGTCAGGATATAGTCTAATAATATTACTAGGCTTCATGGCAATCAATCAACAAATATTTACTAAACACTACTACATCTGAAGTACCTCACATAAAGAAAAGTTACCTCAATAAAAAAGTCACAGACCTATTAACTGATTTGGAAATGATTACTTATCTTAGGACCCTTAACTGAAAAAGTATATATGACTTATAAGTACAGTTTTTATCAACTGATTATATCATTAAGATATAAAAGGATATCGCCAAGCCCTGGCTCAGTGATTGAGCGTGGACCTAGGAACCGGGAGACCAGGGTTTGATTCCTGGTCAGGGCACAAACTGGATTTCAGACTTGATCCCCAGTAGGGGGCGTGCAGGAGGCAGCCAATCAATGACTATCATTGATGTTTCTCTCTCCCTCTCCATTCCTCTCTCTGAAATCAATTAAAAGAAAATTTTTAAAATCCTAACATTAAATTTTTAAAAAAAGACATAAAAGGATATCAATAAAATAAGACATTTTTCCTCCTGAAACTGGTTTATTTCACATTATCCTAGCTTTGGACCCTTTCAGAAATATATGCCCAATAATTAGGATAATTCCCCAAGATAGAAGAGGAAAAATTTCAAGTCATTTCTGCGTTTCCATTTTTTAAAAATAAAAGAATCATCAGGAAACACACGTATCCCAGAAAGCAATACTCCCCCAAATTAATAAAACGACGTCATATCCATTTCCCTGTGGTGTAAAGCTAGCACCAAATTCTGTATCCACCAAATGTCCTCCCTCCCCAAATAGAGACTTAGAAAAATACGACATATAAAAATGCATGGCATTTCAAGAGCATACACTTATTTTTTGACCTATGCCTGGGGATTCAAGAGACCAACAGCTTAGATAATCTGCATTTTACAGAATGTTCTCATAGGATCATGAGCATCCCCATCTTAAAAAAAAAATTTACATGAATTAGGTAAATGCCATACATGATGAGGATAGCAATTGGGGCCCTTCCTTAATTCACGTATTCGATAGGCCATCATTGAAGGTCTAGGACACAACCAATCCCTTCGCTAAGAAAAAGGAACAGAAAAGGTAAGATGGATTCATGGATGGAGCTTGCTGAATAAACTACTCGTATCCCAAGACAACCGTAAAAGAAGAAATGAAACCCTCATTTCTCAAACAGCATCCTACCTAGAAACCCCAGAAAGAGACTGTCAAGGCCCACAAGGCCTCTGTGGAGAACACCGTTTTAACCTCTTAAATCGCAAAGAAAAAACCTGAATAGAACCTGCGTCGTCCTACGACCGTCGATTCCTGCACGCCATCCCCCACCCACGGCATCTGCATCTCCACCTGCAATACCCCTCAAACATACACAGCTGTTACCCTGAATTTTTATGTCCCATTCACAACCCCCCAGAAACATTCCCTCTCTTTCCCGGGTCACCAGCACTTCGGAGCCCGACGCCCAAAGCGCGATCGGCCCACCCGCACAGGCGGGAAGATGGCGGAGGGTGCAGGGGAGCGGCTAGCCTCAGCGGTGGTGGGGGGTGGGCAGAACGCGGCCCTCTGCGTCACCTCACCCACCTCAGAAGACAGCCAAGGGCGACGGCACGGCGAGCCCCGGGCGACCAGAGACAGAAGGCCCGGAGGGGTCAGCAAGGGGAAAAAGCGCGCGGATATCGGAAGGCGCGGGGGACCGCACAAGAGCCGGGGGTGGGACGCAGCTAGCTACCAGGCAGCCAGAAAGTCACCCAGATACAAGCTCAAAATGACCGTAACCCGGAAGCACTGGGAACTTACAAAGGGAAATGACGTCACCCCTCCCTGTGGCGTCGAAGGCGAGCAACCTCGGAATAGACGCTAGCTCCGGCGTCCGTCTGCGCCTCCTTCCGCTCAGCCCGTCTCCTTGCTTCCCCCGGCCGCGGCGCTCGCGAGCTGTACTGCGGCTGCGCCAACCACCTCCGTCCGGAGCCCCGCCCCGCCCAACCGTTTCCTGGGGCGGGGGTCATGCCTTGGCTTTAGGCTGCGTTGATGCGCAGTTCGGATCCTCTAGTGACCGGCTGACAGGAAAGTTCTGGAATCCCCTTTACCCCCGTGCTGAGAATTACCGACTCTCCATAGATGTCTCTGTTTTTAGGCTTTACGTAGCTCATTTCACTCTTTGTGCCTCTACGCCCAGTAGTACGAAGTAGCCATTGGAGCATGCGCACTGGGCTGTCCGTCAGACTCGAGTCTAGTTTCTGACCAGTTCTGGAACCTCGAGCCTCGTACGTTACCTCTCGGAGCCTCAGGTTTTTCTCATCTGAAAAATGGAACTAACGCCTACCTCTTCGGGCTGATAGGGTTAGAGCAGCACACCTGAAAAGAGGCTTAAGCGCTCAGTGTTCTCTGTTAATGGAGTTTATATCGGAATGCGGCGCTTACGGCTTCAGTTCACCAGACGTCGCGCCGCCTCTCCAGCCGCCATTCATTCCTTTATTCGTGCTACAGATAACGCGTGCCGGCTGTGAACCAGATACTTAAAGAGTTATGGGTGCCTTAGTGAACGATCTGCCCGCCCCGTTTGTTTCATCAACCCCTAAGAGCCTCTCGGACTGCTCATCTCTTCCCGGGCCCTCCGCCGCTGTCCTCGCTTCGCCTCGGCGCCGCCTCTAGAGCTCCCCGAATGCATTTTCCCAGACAGCTTGTGGATGGCGGTCCGCCTAAGGCGCAAGTCCAGTGCTGTGGTTCCTTCCTCAGAGCCTTTGTTCCCACGGTGCGCAGGAGGCAAGGCCCTCTCTCCCGAGCCACTTTGTTTTTCCTTACTGTCGTGTTCATCACTGAGAAGACAACTCGCGCCTGCCCCCTTCCCCGCCTCGTCGACTCGACTGATACTTCAAAATCCTGCTTTTATACCACCTCCTTTGCGAAGCCTTCTCAGAAACACGATGTTTCTCTTTCTCTTTCCCTCTCACTGCCCCTCTCTCTAAAAATCAATAAAAATATAATTGTAAGTTAATTATAAAGGAATTATTCAGGGTACTCGTGAATTCATAGAAAGGAAGCCCATGTGATGAACCCCTTGACTTCAGCGTCACGAAGATTTTGTCTTTTCAGGTGAACTCTTGAACTTCCTGATCACAGTTATTACTCAGCATATTTCCATGTACGCTCCCTGAGGGGAGAGGTTCTATCTTATTCTTAGTGTTCAACACACACTTATTGCTCAACATGGAATGTCACAGAAGCCAAGGAAAAGAGAATCTTCCAAGAAGGAAGGGCCAATCGTGTCAAGTGTCGATAAGGACTGAGAGCTACCTGTTGAACAGAGCAGTACGGTTATTTGTAACTCTGGCAGAAGTAGTTTCGTTAGAACCTTAGATTACAATGGGAGGAGAAAGGAATGATCGGGAGCGATGTGGTGAAAAGGACTGGCCACTCTGCAGAAGCTTGGCTGCTTGGTGAAAGGAGGCTACCGAGTGGAGGCTGAGAGGCAAATAAGGAGTCGATGAAGGTTAGTTTTGGTTTTGTTTAATTCCATAGGGTCTTTTTTAAAAATACTTACTTAGTGATTGATTTTAGAGAGAGAGGAATGGAGCGTGCGAGAAAGAAATAGAAACATCGGTTATGTTTTCCCACTCATTTGTGCATTCATTGCTTGACTCTTGTATGCGCCCTGGCCGGGATGGAAACCACAATCTTGGCAGATCAGGACGATGCTCTAACCAACTGAGCTACCCGGCCAGGGCCTTATTCTATAAAGTCTTGACAGTAACTGTCAAAGGGGAAGAACCAGTAAAGAGAAGAGTTGAAAATACGGGAACGAATGAGAAGGGATGATTAAGAGCAAAAGGCACATTTCCTAGCTAGTGTTCCATGAATGTGCCGTAAGCCACTGATCCACTCAGCCTTTGGAATGAGCTGCGGGCAGAGTCCCAGTCCAGTTGTCTGCAGCTTGAGCAATCTTCTTTGAGGTCCTCTGCGGGTCGCTTGTAAGGAATAAAGCCTACTGGCACGCCAGTGTATTCCACAGGTGGTGAGGACCATGGTCAACACTCAGCTCTTCTCTACTTTTAAATGTCAGAAAATTCAGCCCAAGGGCTTGTTGCTGCCCATTGTGGGCAAGGGTCCTTTGGGGTTGCTGGAAATATTTATGTTCTGGATGCCCAGGGAGCATGGCAGGCATGCCAAGGTGCAGCTAATGGGCTGCGCAAGAAGATAAGGACCGAGGCTTCTATCGTGCAACTCCAGGGAGCAGCCCCAATCTCAGTCTTTATGTTAACTGGGCATGTCTGGTCCTTTGTAATTGATTTGTTCTTTTCAAGGTGTTCAGGCCCTGTGCACCTCTGAATTTATGCTTGGGTATAGTTTCCTGGGGCTTGTTTTGTGCTTGTTTTCCCTTTTACAGCAGAAGAGACGAAGAGAAGCATCAGTAAAATGAGGGGCCCATGTTTCTGTATTAATGTGAACCTAAGAACAAAGAGTCAATCTCTCTGAAATCCTAAATCATATAAAGTTATAAGAAAGCATCTAGTACGTGGTCCAGCACTTAGTTTACATGCAATAAATGTGAGTTGGTTTTTTGTTCGTTTTTTTACATTTTCTTGAAGATCTGGAGTACTAGAAAGGAATTTGAAGAGACAGAGAATAGAGATAAGCATACGGAATATGTAGCCTAGATTGTAAATTCCTGATCAACAACCACAAATAGTTGTCCAGATTTCTAATTAAAATTTAAAACAAGAAGTTTATTTTTAAAAGCAATATAGGACTTCCAACAACAAAAAATCCAGTATTAATCAATGCTGTTTGGTGGTTGATAAATGCCAATTACATAAGTTCTTTGTTCTTTCATTAATCTCAGCTCAATCTCCTGAGTATTGTGTTCAAATATGAATCTGTCTACTTTGTTGTAACTATGCAAAGAGTCAACTCTTTGGTTGGTTAGAGAAGGAGAATTTTTACGTTTAGGTGACTTTCTTTTGCTGAAAAGCTTTTCACTACAATGGGTATTTGAAAACAAAGACTTTCTGAATAGCCATCCCTGCTTTTCTTTCTTGTATGACAGTTTCATTTACAGGCAGAATGCAGGGGGTGGGAGGTGTCCTCCACCAGAGGTGACCCTTGCTGCAGTGCTCCTCATGCTGTCAATCAACCAGAGAACCATCTGTCCCACTTTAGATTTCAGGAGCCATCTTGCACATCTGCTGTGCCTTTTCTAATGTCACTTATAGAACCCATTAAAAGCTGTTAGATGAATTAGGGGAACCAGAGTGCAGCTGCGTGCAGCTGATTTTGAATTTTTGCAGCTGGGTCCTACACATCACTCTCAGTTTTGAAATTATTTTTTTTTTATGAGATTAGAACCAGAAAGTGAATAATTCATTTTATAATAGTAACTCCTAAGAGACTGAGCCTTCAAATTCTGCTCTCTGAAAATTTAAAAAACATTTTTTAACAATTCCCACCAAATGGTTAAAAATCAAGCCAAGAAATGATAATAATACCCAACATTTGTTGTGCACATACTATGAGTCAAGCACTGTTCTAAGTGTTTTAGTACAATATTGTATGAAATCTTTACAACCACCCTATAGGTAATAGGTACTATTACTATCCTCACTTTATGAGGGATTTGAGGTGAAGGGAGGTTGATGAACTTATTCAAGTTCACAAAGCTAATAAGTGAGTCAGGATTTGAATATAGCCCATGATCGAAACCAGTGCCTTTCAAACTTTAAAGTGCTTACGAATCACCTGGGGATTTGTTTAAAAAGCAGACTCTAATGAATGGTTCTGAAGTGTAGACTGAAATGTTGCATGTGTAGCAAAGTCCCAGGTGAAGCCAGTGCTGCTGGTTTTAGGATCACCTTTGATTAGCAAGGGTCCACCACACACTGGTTCTCAACTTAGTTACATATTAGATCCACCTGGACGGATTCTTAAAAATGATGAGGCCCAGGTTCCATCTCTAACTAATTCAAGCAGAATCTTTGGATGTGGGGTCTGAGCAGGGAAGAAACTGACTGGGGGTGGGGATGGAGCATTAAAGTTATTGTAAAATATATGATTACCTAAAGTTATTGTAAAATACATGATTACTAGCCACACTATGCTGTACACCTGAAACTAACACAAAATAGTATTGAATGTAAACTGTAATCGAAAAAAACAAAAAGCGAAAAAAAGCGACAAGTTAATTTTAAAAGGGAGGGAGGGAGAGGTAGTGTTGATAGTAGGCCATCAACCACAGAATATGATTAGTCTAATTCTTTGTGTATCTATGATCTAATTTTTTTTAGAGGCACAATTTGAAATGATTCTTAAACATACTCTGTAAATCTAAATTATAATGTAGAGTTTTTTTGAGTAGTGAAAAGATAAAGAAAGAAAATTATAAATGTGATTTAAGAAAAGTATCAAAACCAACAGAGTATAAAGTCCATTCCCAAGGTTGACAAAGAAAATGTTCTAATGAAAGCAATAAAAATTGATTACTTTCTTCCAAATGTTTTCCCAATTTAAGTGACAGATGCTAAAGCCAGATGTGAAACTATAAACAAATAAATGTTGGTGATTTGAATTTTAGAAGACAAGGATATTGTATTTTGTAGAGATCATTAATTTATAAAACCAGCATAAAATGCATATACCCACCTAATAAAAAATAAAATTACTTACCACTTAAAATTAAATGATGTAATTTTTTTCTAAATAACGGCAAACTAAACATATATAGATATTTAGACAAATTTGGATAAAAGAGACAAGGGAGATTTCTGATAAATCTTGTATGATATTGTCTTCAAATCCATCTGAAATAAGTAATAGTATTAGCCATATGAGGATTTCAGTTGTTTACTATCTGTATAATCCCTGTATTAGCTATCTATTGCTGTGTAACAAATTGCCCTCAAATTTAGCTGCTTAAAACAATATACACTTATTGTCTCATAGTTTTCGTGGGTTAGGAATTCAGGAGTGGGTTAGCTGTGTGATTTTGGCTCAGGGTCTCCCATGAGGCTCTTGTTAAGATGTAGGCTGGATTTACATTATCCGAAGGCTTCACTTGGGGCTGGAGGGTCAATTTCTCTTTTATGTAACAAATATGAAGTCATCTGAGTACTAAAGATACTTGAATTTTTTTCAAATCAGACAATGTAAGTATAAAATGTATTAATTCAGATTTGATAAGAATAGCTTAGTCAATAGATTAGCTCGACAAATTATGATCCAATTGTCCAATTAAAAGCTAAACTATCACACATGGTGAGACGGTTCTATGTCTACCATAGCAAACATTTATTGTTGCACCTGCCCTTTCTTCCTTCTTTTGGTGGCAGTGCCTGACTTTCCTTTGTGAAACCAAGTGTCACTTTCAGTTAATGTGGTATGGTTGGAGCTGATTATACCCCTCACTTCTAGCTATGGGCCCCTGACACAAGCTGGGCTGATAATTGTCCACTCTGGAATTTTGGCCGAAAGTATTGGGAAAGAGGTGCACTCCTTTCAAGGGTGTTGCTAAGATGCTAAAGCCTGCCTGGGAAGGAAGCTACTGCAGAGGAAAGCAGAGGTGGGGGGGGGGAGTGAGAGAGAATTTCTTTTTTTTTTTTTTTTATTGTTCAAAATACTACAGATGTCCCCTTTTTTCTCGGAGAGTTTCTTGATGCTATCTTTAGAGTACTTGGTCCAGTTGCACAAGAGGTACAGATTTATCTCTGGTCTTTGCAGTTAAATAAGCAAAAAAGAAACTCCTTTTAAATCTAATTTGGTTTGAATTGCTATCTAATTCTTGCCTCAGAAAGATTCCTGATTAACACATGGACCAACATGGGACGATGTCCAGGAAATCCTACAAAGACCAAAAAAAAAAAAAAAGCAAGATGCAAAACATACAGGATGTTTCCAATTTTGGAAAAAATGAAAATAAGAAAAGCAATTCTGGAAGAATATATGTGAAACTGTTAGGAGTGATTAAGAGAGAGAGGGAGAAAATGATGCAGAGGGGATTTTTAATTTCTATATATTTCCTTATTTTAAAAAATTTGGATATTGAGTGTATATTTAATTATCACTAGAAAAAGTGAATATGATAGTGAAAAATTGGTAATAACATAACTACTAGGGGGTAATAAATAAATCACCAATCATCCAAACAACAAAGATTATTAAAAATCATGTTTTTAATGAATATACAAGGTATGGCAAAAATAGGTTTACAGTTGTTAATATGGAAAATAACACAGTAATTAATAAATAATAATACAAGAATAAACTGTGTTTCAGATACTCATGACTATAAGCCTACTTTTGCCCCACCCTATAAAATAACATAGTAAAGTGGTCAGCATTTCATGGTAAGTAGATAAAATAATGGAGTGCTTCACAGGAGGGACTTCAGCATCAGGAAGCCACATAACTTACATGGCTTTCAGCAAGTTAATCCCTCTGAACTGATTTTTTTTTTCCTGTGAAAAAGTGGAAGATGCTCATTGTACCTACCTCACACAGTTGTTATGAAGTATAAACTAGATAATTCGTGTAAAGTATCTGACATGTACAAACACATCATAAAGGTTTTATATGTGTATATATATATATATATATATATATATATGCATTAGGAAAATATATTTTTAAAGTGCACCATTTTAATAGTTGTTTTTTGGGGTGGTGGACTTACTGATAATTTTTTTCTTCTATATACTTTTGTAAAAAATATTTTAGAGAATTTTTATGAGTTTATTTGAGTCAAACTGACAATTTCTGGGAAGCAAAATCTCAATAGATTGAGAAAATGCTCTGGAGAATGGCAGTTTTGCAGTTTATTTGAGGAAGGTTACATGAAATTCATCGGTGGTAGATTAAGGGGGGCAGAAGAAAGCAAAGTGTGGGGCGGGGATCTCTGGGACTGGATAAAAAGTAAAATGGAGACATACTTCTTTTACATTGGTAGGTACAGGATAGTTAATGATTAACATTTACAGTACATAGAGATGGTATGTAAGAAACAAGTTAACAATGAGGGGTTCTTTGGTCTTATGCTCTGTTGCAGTGGTTGTGCCCTGAGGGATCTGGAAAAGGAGATTACTCTGACATTGCAAAGGTATGTTTGTTTGTTTTTAGTCTTTCTTTATTGACTGATTGATTTGAAAGAGAGAGAGAGAGAGAAATGTCGATTTGTTGTTCCACTTACCCGTCCATTTATTGGTTGATTCTTGTTATGTGCCCTGACCAGGGATTGAACCCAGAACCTTAGTGTATCAGGACAATGCACTAACCAGCTGAGCTACCACCCAGTGCCGAAGGTATGTTATTTTATTTTATTTATTTATTTTTTATTTTATTTAATCCTCACTTCAGGATATTTTTTCCGTTGCTTTTCAGAGAGAGTGGAAGAGAAAGAAACATCGATGTGAGAGTGACACATTGGTTGGTTGCCTCCTGCACACGCCCCAACTAGGGCTGGGGCTGGAGCCTGCAATCAAGGTATGTGCCCTTAGCTGAAACTGAACCAGGGGACCCTTCAGTCCGCAGGCCAACGCTCTAACCACTGAGCAACCCAGCCAGGGCAAGTATGTTATTTTGGATGCAAAAAGACAATAGACAGGCTCACTTATGAAGGGCCATTTTCATTTTTTTGCTACTTCAGCTTCCATCTGAATTAATATAGTTAGTAGTCCTTGTTGGGTTGGGGGTAAGCATGTTCCCATAATTGGGTTCCAGTGGTACTCAGACATAAAGTTCCTTTCTCAAGATTCCTTTCCACAAACCTCCTACAACTTTGTCCTTTTTAGTTTGTCTCTTTAAGATAAAGGTTGACCTTTGTCAAGGAAGCTGCAGGCCTAAGACATGATGACTCACCGTGACTTGTTTTCAGTTGGAATTTTTATGTTCAAAACATTCTATGTGGTTTCTTTCGGTCCCTGAGTTTGTGAGGCCCACTATTCAGGCCTCCCCTGAGTTTGTCAGGTTTAGTATGTGGCCCCTTTTTAGTCCACAATTCCCCCTTTTGGTCATAAATCAATATGAAAGATGTGTTGATGACCAACCTCTTGCTTGGATAATGTGGTCCCATGGTGCTAAGAAGGCTCATTCCTAGGAAGTCTTAGTGTCCGTGTTTGTCTTGTGAAATGGTGAACCATCAGGGATGGGGCAAGACTGTAACCTTGAAGACAAATGAAAGCCTAATTTTTCTCAAAAGGGAAAGACAGATAAATGGGAGGCAGTCAGGTCTTATGGGCCTTCATTAAGAAGAAAACTCTCTGGATCATTTCTAACCTGCGAGCTTTCATGATCCAAGTTTTGCTGTCTGTCTCACTCTTCTGTATTTTGCATCTAGTATAACATTTACTTATAGTTTGAGGGCACAGTCATATACCTCTTCAGTTTTCACAATCTGACCGTGGAATGGGTTCCCATTTACTGGTATTGTTGTTGTTGTTGTTATTTTAAACATGTTTTTATTGATTTTTTGGGAGGATGGGAGAGAGAGATAGAAACATTGATGAAAGCAAAACATTGATCAGCTGCTTCCTGCACGACCCCCACTGGGGATCAAGCCTGCAACCAGGGCATGTGCCCAGATTGGGAATTGAACTAGCGACCTCTTTGGTGTATGGGGCGATGCTCAACTACTGAGCCACACCGGCTGGGCTGTTGTTATTTTAATATGGTCCACCTACTTCCCATTGGAAGCACTCAAGTGCCATTCATTATTAATCTGATTCCTACTAATTGTGTACTTGGGAACTGTAACTAAGGTTTAATTGGGGCCAAGGCTGTAAGAACACAAAGGTGTAAATTACAATTACCATCAAAAAATTTCCAGAGGCAAGGAGGACAGTAAGGGTTTTATAAGTAAATGTCCTGCACCTCAGCAGCTGTTACAGAGGGCCATTGTTATTTTATTATTATTTTTTAGCCATTTTAGCATCCATCTGATTTAATATAGTTCATAGTTCTTGTTGGGTTGGTGCCAAACATGTCTCCATAATTGGGTTCTAGTGTTATTCATACATAAAATACCTGTCTCAAGATTCCTTTCCACAAATCTCCTATAACTTCCCTGGTCCTTCTTAGTTTGTGTCTTTTTACTTATTGGGAAAGGGGAAATCCTGGGAAAGTTCTCAGTCAAAAGGAACATTTGAAGGAAGTAATAATGTCTTGTATTTGTGTAACATGTTTTACTTTTCAGAGCATTTTTGCAATTGCTATTGTCAGAAAAATTTACAGATATTTCCACTTTACAAACAAGAAGCTGATGCTCAAAGAGATTAAATGATAAAAAAACAGAACTTGCAAATAACAAAGCTGGGACTTGAATGAATTCAGGTCTTCTACTTTTAAAAAAAAGATGAAAAAGAAAATAGCATCGGTGCTGTTTCAGAAACTGAAGAACCTTTTCCTAGAAGTTGCCCACGATAATATTCTTAGTGTTTTTTTTCCTGTGACTCATTCTGAAAATGTATTTCACTCCTTAGGGAAATTCCACAACATTATTTTCATCTTTCAAGATTATTTTGTTTTTGCTGTTGTTTGATTTTTATTAAACAAAATTTTTCAGTGTGGATGATTACTTGTGTAGTTCTTACAAAAATAATCAGATTCCAGCCCTAGCTGGTTTGGCTCAGTGGTTAAAACATAAGCCCACGGACTTAAGGGTCTGGGGTTTGATTCCAGTGAAGGGCACGTACCTCAGTTGCAGGCTCGATCCCTGGCCCTGGTTGGGGTGTGTGTCAAGGCAACCAATTGATGTGTTTTTCTCTCTCTCTCCCTTCCACTCTCTGAAAAGCAATGGAAAAAATATCCTTGAGTGAAGATAAAAAAAATAAATAAACATAAAAAAATAATCAGATTCCAGGAGAAAATCGAATAAGGCAAATGGCATTAGGGATATTTAGTGCATATGCTTTTGCGTTGGGGTGAGGGAGAAGGTAGAGGCAAAATGGGGAACTCTCAGTGACCAAAATTAAATAAAATGTTTCCAATCTAAACATTAACGAGAGAAAAAAGTTAACACGCAAAAAGGTAATCAGTGTACACAGAGAGGAAAATGACACGTGGTTTTGTACAAATAAGTAAGAGCCTTAAATAAATCTGGGCAGGAATAGTACATTTGTCCTAAAGGCTGGGCTAAAGGTCTGCCACTTAGCAAAGGCCATTAAAGGGGATTTTAGGAAGGGAGCGACATTGTCTGAGTGGCAACGGAGGAAGTTGATTTTGGCAGCAGCTTTGGGAAAGGGCTTGAGGAGAAAAATCTGGAGAAGATTCCTGAGGGGAGTCATGACTATACAATATACATAGGTGGAGTTGTAAAAGTGGGAAAGTTGGAGCGTACTAGAATATCTGTTTTAAACTTCTATGGAAGCTTTTCTAGCTCAAGTCCCTTTGATCAAATCTTATTTTTCATCTGTCTCACCACTATACTTGTTTTTGTTGTTGAATTTTTATAAGTTTATTTGAGCCAAACTGATGACATATGCCTGGAAGCAAGATCTCAAATGCTCTTCACTGTACCTTTGAATTTAGCTTTCATTAAGACCTACTCCAAATCATAACAACAGTGTATTTTAAAGTTGTCTGCTTTGACCACCTGCATTAACCTTATGTTGTGTCCCAGCAAGACTCAGGCATGTTTAAGTCAGTTGTCAAGCCCAGCCATCTGGGCATTCCAAACTTCAGTAGTAAGCATTAACACCTTGGACTTGAAACTTGAAAACAAAACACGCATTGTTTCAAACATCATTCTGTGTCATGAACTCATGTTGAAGTGTTGGAGTAGGGGTGAAAGGCTGTTACTCATGCTCTTTAGGTAGCTTTTAGCTTGTTGGGATGTGAGCTTCTGTCCTTTGAACTCTAGTCCTCCTACTGTATCCAAAATAGTTCATTATTGGATAAACACCTAGAAGCCTGTAAGTTTTTTCTTGTTTTTTTGTTTGTTTTTAATTTTCAAAACTGTTGCTAATTTATTTAGCACTGAGTTGCTTTATATTTCTAAGCTATATCCAGACTAACAGTGAATGTTAATATGTGTTTGAAGTGTGCTTGGGGAAGTAAGACCACAACTGTCAAAAAGAAAATAAAACACTTTAAGGAGCTGTTATTTTCATATATGCTATTTTTTATGGAATTTAAGAAATTTAATGAACATCAATTATGAGACTTTTTGTAGTGACTTTATTTAAGTCCTTTGGGATAGAGACATTACATCATATTAATTTTCATTGGTGTAATCTCAGAAAGGCCAATGCAATTGATTCTAGATGGATGCTTTTTTGACTCAATACTAAAGGATTCATAGGATATAATGACCACCATAGAACTGTTTAAGCTGTTGATTGATGTGCCTGGGAGCCCAGCGTATGCCTTCGGACACTGAAGGAAGGAATTTCCCAAGGGAATATGCTCTTGATGACTTAATGGAATATATCGGTAGAAAGGCTCAGAGGATTTAAGCAAGGGTACGAGAATTGGTTTGGCCTCAGGAGAATCAGCCCTCTCCTTCCTGTCACACTACCTTCTGCAGGATTGAAGGGAGGGCCACCCAGCTGACAAAGTCACTTCCCGGTGATCATGATACCACCTGTCTCTCTCCTACAGAGTGCCAAGAAATCAGGCACAAAGCAGAGGCTACAGTGAAGAGTAATACCACCTTGTCTTGAGAGACCGTCAGAATTAATCTCATTATGCCAAATACCTTATTATACTCCAGCAGCACAAACAGAAGTCGAAGTCACTGGGTCATTCCTTATCATTCACAGAGTTTACTGCGTGCACTGATCTGAGTCAGTCTTCCTCTCCTCCCTTACCAGCCACAAACCCTTCCACTCTGTGCTTTGGAATGTAGGTTCCTCTTTCTTTAATTGAAGCTTGGCTAGCCTTTGAAGACACTACACCCTTCTCAGCTTTCTCAAAGGGCTGCTGTGTTCTCTCCTATACCCCACTTACAGAGGACCTAGAGGTGATTTCCTTGATTCTTGTTGCTACTTTTAGGTATTTGTATTGTTGTTCCTCCCTACTCAGCTTCTTTGAAGCACATGTTTTCAGACCACTACCCCCCTTTATTGAGTCATCTACCAGCCTCTTGCTAACTCTCCCTTATTCAATGAAGATTTTAGATTCCGGTCTTCTTTCTCTCCGCCACTACATCATACCCCAATGTTTGGTGACTCCAGCTTCCACAAAAATTATCCATGTAAACACCTTTGTCTCTGAGTTCCTTGATACTCTCACTTCTAATATTATTTTCCTCTACTACATTTCAGCAAAACACTATGGTGGACATATGCCTTAGAGAATTTCATACCACATCACTATATCACCTCCAAAAATCTTGACCTCTAGTATTCCATATTCTTCTGACTGATCATCTGTCTTTCTAACTCTATCATCACCACTACCCCCACTCAGTCCTTTGGAGCAGCTGATGTCGTGACTTTCCATTTCTTCACTGTCCATTTTTCTACCTATGTTGCTCTTTTCTCCTTATGTAGCTTAATGTAATCGGTCACTCTATTGCCTAAACTCACGACTGCCTTGCCCTCTCACTTTCCGTCTTACTAGAAAAACCCAACCCTGTCTTAAGCACAATTTGTTATCTACTTCATGTCAGCATGGAGCTGTTGAACGTGGCTAAAGGACAGTATGCACCCATGTTGACTGCTCTTCAAAATTTTAAACCATAAACTTTAAACCAGCCTTATCCTGTTCAACAGTCTTGCTACTTTCCTCTGGTCTTTCTTGCTCTCCTAGATAATTATTTCACAGCTTCTCCTCTATCTTCAAACCTCAACTATCCCCACCTCACTCCTCACTTTTAGATAATGACCACTCTTGTAAAAAAAAATAAAAGCAGTTGGGAGAAAACCACTTCAGTTTTTCTTCACTAAATCTAGTAGCCTGCCAGCTATGTACTCTGCCTTCCCTTTTGTTACCCTGCATAACCATCAGTGCTCCCATCTGAAACCAACATTCCCACATGTGCATCAGATCCTGTCCTTTTGGCCCATCAATGATTTCAGCCCTGCAATATTCCCTCTCCCCTACCATCACAATTTTTCCTTCTCCTCTTGATCATTGCCATCAGACTACAAGCAAGATATAAATTCCCTCTACTATCCTTGTCCCCCTCAAGTAATGTCATATTTTCCCACTTTTTATTGCGATAATCCATTAAGAATTGGCTGTTATTACCGTCTCCACTTTGTCACCTCATATTTTCAATTCAACCCACTCCATTTTTGGCATTTGCACTGAATTTTCCTCCAAGAATAATCTTATCAAGAGCAAATAAAAACCTCTGTTTTGCCCGGCCCAGCGTGGCTCAGCAGTTGAGCATCAACCTGGGATCCAGGAGATCGAAGTTCGATTCCTGGTCAAGGCACATGCTGGGATCCCCAGTCGGGGGCGTGCAGGAGGCAGCCGAACAATGATGACTCGTCATTGATGTTTCCATCTCTCTCTCCCTCTTCCTCCCTCTCTGAAATCAATAAAGATATATTTTTTAAAAGACCAAAAAACAAAAAAACCTCGGTTTTGCCAAATCCAGTGGTCATGTCTCAGCTCTCACCTTGGTTGGCCTCTTAATAGCATTTAACTTGATGATCATTCCCTCCTTAAACATTTCTTCACCTGGCTTCCAGATCACATCTCTTTTCTGCTTCTCCTACTTCCCTGGCCAGTCCTTTTAAGAATGTTAAGTGTTAGGGCACATCAGGGCTCAGTTGTTGGCCTTTTCTTTATCTATGCTCATTTATGCTCATTTCCTAGGTGCTCTCGCCTAATGCCATGGCTTTAAATATCATCTGTGCACTGAAGCCTCCCAGTTTATCTCTAGGGCCCTAACTACTCCCTGAGCTCCAGACTCACATCTTAGCTCCTACTTGATAACCCCCCTTGCATGTCTACTTGGTACCTCCTACTTCAACTCTTTGTTTCCTTCCCCAAATCTCTCTTCCATGCATTTCCCTCATCAGCACTCACCTTTCACTCCATTGACCTGAGAGTCATCCTGAACTCCTTTCTTTCCATTGTATTCAATCCATCAGCAAGTCCTGTCAGCTCTATCATCATAATATCCAGGATCCAAAGACATCTCATCACCTCCATTATTACCATCAAGTCCAGGCTAACAAAATCTCTCCTCCTATCCTTTGCAACATTCTTCTAACAGGTTTCTGCAGCTCAATCTTGCCCTCACACAATTAATTCTTTACATGGAATACAGAATTATCTTCTTTAATTAGTAAATCAGGTGATGTCATTCATCAGAGTAAAGCCCCACAATGGTTTTCTCTTGCATTTAAAATATAAGCCCAGTCTTTACCCCTGTTTACAAGGCCCTAATGACCTGGCCCACCTCTCTGACCTCATTCCTATAACTCTCCCTCTCCTCCACTCTGATTTAGCAACTCAGACTTCTTGTTCTTTGAACATGCCAACTCGTTCCTGTCATAGGGGGACCATATAGCTTGTAGAATCTGAGTTTGCTTTTAGGATAGACAGAAGCTTAGTGTTTTGGTTAATTAAACATGCTGGGTCTCAGATGGATCTATCCATTGAATCAAATTGCATTTTCAATCATATGTATATTTGTGGATTGATCATTGATGAGGCAGTGAACTTCATGGACATGTCAGAAAACTCATAATCATATAGTGTTTTGGCTGTTGCTGATGCTAGCTGCTCTTTAGCCAAGACTGCCTTGATTTGGGTTATTTATTTCACAATGTTCATCTTTTTTTCCAGTAGGATGTGAGACAGAAGACGTTGCTCTCAAGATTAATACATTAATAAACACTCATGAAGTCTGTCTCTGGGTTCTTTTTTAATCAACCCAGAATGATTCTTCTACTTTCTTCATTTTTCCTGTGGGAAAAGACCACACGTCTTTTCCAATTTCTCCTCTTTTCCCTTCAGTTTCATTATCCTCCCAAAGCCTGTTAGGAGAAATTTTACTTGCCTCAGATTCTAAGCTAGTCTACACTATAAGTAACCTGAGGGCAGAAACCATATCTGTGTGATTCGCTGCATTCACAGTACCTGGCACATTGCTTGGCATATAATCGGCACTAATAATAATCTTGGAATGAACAGATGAATGACAAATAGAAATTCCCTAGTTTGTAAACAGAAACCTACCATTGTTTTGGCTGGGACCTAACAGATAAAAAGACCCAATCTTTGTAGAAATCAAAATTTTTTTTATCTAAGAAAAGGACTATCATGTCAGAAAGGCCAGCAACCGTCTTTTAAGAAATTCACTTGGAGCCCAATGGTGGACATTACAACCATTGTGCCATTGTTGAGAGTCAGCCTTAGCCTTGGGGACTCTGAAACCCAATTTTGTTAACATACTGAGACTAGGACCATGGGCACCAGAGAGGGAGCCTGTGGCAGTGCCTGTGGCTCCCTGTTCTAGGTCTTTCAGGGCCTCAGGGACTTTCCCCTTTGTGGAGACATCCTTGTATTCTCTCACAAATGTGCTCTTCTTGATTAAGCCGGCTTAGGGTTGGTTTCTGCCATTTGCAGTGAAAACACCTTGATCAGTACAGGACTGCATGGTATTTTTAGAAAGTCAGTAAGTTAGCACATGTAGAAGATATGTAATAATAGTCTTTCTGCCTCTGGGACTGACAAGCTGACTCCTTCCGTCGCCATGTCCTCCCTCTATAAGGGCTTGGATGAAGGCTGTCGGCAGTCTTTGTGACTTTCTTATTTCTCCGCCTCCATGGTTAGCCATTCCCATCCTGATGGGTGTCCTTCTCGTTAGATTCGATCTCATATGTTATCCTTTCAGACAAGTCTTGTAGAGGTCGGAGCCATTCTCTTTATGGTGACTTTGGATTTCTCCTCTCTAAAGCATTAAGTGTTGGTTTTACAATGAACTTCAAGATGGCCTTTAGACGCCTCTTATTCCCAGATTCCTTAAGACTTTTGAATGCAGTCTGTGAACACCGACAATAGTTTATGCCCCATTTGGCTGAGAAGTGTTAATGATTCTGTTGTCTGCCTTATTCTCACCCTCCTCGGATTCATTTATAGATTTCTTAGAGCAATTTATAGGGGCTACAGCCAGGTTTCTTTATCTCAGCTGCTCTAATGCCACCATGATTAACTACTACTCTCTTGATTTCTCTGTTAACCTTCTTGGACCCTGCTCCTCTGAGACCTTTCTCTGGGATTTAGGCAAGAGTAATGAAGGAATCCTGGGAATAGCATATAGACCAATTTCATCCAAGCATCAGAGAATAGTATGAGATGGTACTGGAAATATAGGTTGGAGTCTGTAATGTAATTGTTATTAAAACAGTTCCAACCCAGATCCTCTGAGGTTGGCAGAATCTCCACATCAGGGAAGAGACTGACTTGAAGTCCAGATGCTTTCTTCGTTACCATCCCTCAGCAATGCCTGCTGACTCCATTATGCTGGCCAGGAAGAGCCATGGATCTCCCATTAGCACTACCACTTTAGACTTGCTCTTGCCACCATTTGTACTGCTTTTGCTGGATGTTTCTCAGTCACAAGTTCTCCAATGTAAAGGCACCTTTGATGTCAATACCATTTTGGAGGCTAGAACAAATGGTGTTCTTATTTGTATGAAAATTACGAGGCTGATATATACAGGCTAAAAAGGTTCACATAGCAGGACTTCTATAAATAGACCCAAAATACTAAATTATGTTGAGTGGGATTTTACAACAGCCATCATACATTTACATACAGTTTATAAAAGTGTAAATGTGACCTGCTAACGTACTGAGACATGGAAAGTTGAGTATTTTCTTGAGAAGTAAAAAAATCCTTCACAGATAAAGATTTACATTGCTTTACTGTAAGAACATAATTCTCTAAAGGTAAGATGTCTCTCCGAAGGACAATTTAGAATAGTGTCTAGTTATTGTGGACTTTTTTCTATGTGACAGGAGTAGTTTGGAAAGAAGATTTTATTATTTTTTAGTTGATTTGTAAAAATACTATGTTAGTACTTTTATTATATGCAGAAAATAAACAATTTCTGGTATGCTATCATATTACCAGTGTGGCTATTATATATATTAATCAGCTTGTCATTTACATAATTAATATGTGGGTAATACATAAATATAAACATACATATAGTCTCAATGTCAGTTATCAGTACATTAAAATGCAGGCCAAATTTACACTTGCAGAAAGTGAGTAAGAAGTTAAGGTTTTTTATTTGTTTTATTTGTAAAATATTAAGGATTTTATAGTTCAAACAAAAAAACCAGACACTAATCAGTAGATGACTGAATATTGAGATAATTGTGGCAAAACTCATTTTAAATATGTCTGTATGATTGATCAAATTCTTTTGTTTCATTTTGCTATAGATGACCTTACAGAAATATGTATTTGTAAATCTTTGTATTACTAGTATTCTAATTGTCTAGCAGGATTACAATACCTGTGTATCTTTATGTGGTTTATCTGGAAAATAGGCAAGTAAAGCTAAATTTAGAAGGCAAACTTGGAAATGATAATGCAGGCCACATGCACTGGTTCCACAGAGACCATGCTTTCCATATCTTTCTGCTTCCTCTCTCCTTTCTCCTCTTTCTTACCTGAGGAGCTTACGTGATAGTATATTTCATTCTTTTTTTTCCCCCAAAAAAGATCAAGTAATGCTTCCAGCTAGAGCCAATTATGGTATTTACCAAAACATTCTTTCTTTAGACAAAAGTAATCAGCTTTAAATTTGACTCAGATTTAAAGGCAGAGAAAAAAACAGGTTTTTCTGGAACCCATAACAGAATCCAAAATTTTGCCCAGTACATTTTCCTAAATCTTTGATGTGTCTAGACAGTGCAAAATGCAGTAAAACTTCCCCCAAGAAAATGATGATGTAACTAGTAATAATGGGCCCCATTAGATATAACCAAAAGAGATAGCCTTTTTTTTCCCTGCATGCTGACCAAAAAATGATATCATGACAACAGTTTAAGAAAAAGTAATTATTGTCTCAACTGCTGGCATCAGAATTCTTCTTGGGGAGAATTTCAAATTGTCTTTGTTTTGGAAGAATGCCTCAATAAGTGATTGAGATCCTGAGGTCTTGGGTATCAGCTGGTGACAAAGCTTTAGAGAGGGAGTCAAAACTGCTTAGTTTGGGAATTTGCTCAATGGGAGGAGAGAAATTCTTGGCTACTAGGAGAATGTGGGGAAGGCAGAGGAGGGAAAAGGGAGAGTGACCCAGGGATCATGGCAGAGGGCCATGAGAAACCATTGTTGGTAGGTGACTGAAAGGACTCTACAGAACAGGGTGTGATAAAATACTACTATGAGCTGTTCGTGAGGCTGTGTCTGATGAGACAGCTCCCTTCAACTCCCAGCTCTCCAGTGAAATCTACCACTCTCATAATGTTTCCATAGGTTTGTTGGTTTTCTTGGAACTGGAATAGCTCAGAAGGGAGTCATCAGGGAGAAAGAATGAACCTGGAGGCAAAGGTGAACACAGAATTCCCTACCTCACACCCCTGCCCTGGTAATTCACAGGAATCCTTGGGAAGGCTTTCGGACTTGTATAAGATGTTCAAGCTCGTTTTCTAAATCTTAAGGGGCCAGGTGTTTCCAGCTGACATCTAGGCTTTATGGGAGGGAATGTGTTTGTTTCCTTAGTGTAAACTTTGCCAGATAAAATACAGGATGCCCAGTTACATTTGATTTTTAGATCAACAATGGGGACTTTTTTAGTGTAAACGTGTCCCAAGCATTGCCTTGGGTATATATTTGTAGCGATGAGTGCTCTCACAGGGGCTTCCATTGATACCCAAGGCAGCTGCTACCTTGTTGAATTTGGGCCCCACTCCCAGCCAAAAGTATAATCTCTCAGAAGAGAGTGGGTCTGAGCCCCTGCTATGGTCCTGCAGACCATACCTTCTTCACTTCTTTCTGCCTCCTCTCCCCTCTCATTCTTATGTTTCTCCCACAATTACTTTCTAGAATTCTGTGAACTAGAGGCAATGAAGGGTGCACTAGGGAAGAAATGGAGAGGGAGCATATAGTTAAGTGTCTACTCAGGGGTTGTTGTGATATTTCAATGAGTTAATATATGTAAAATATTAAAATCAGTGCCAGGCATGGTACAATAGTAATATTGACTCTAGAGCCTAGAGTCTGGGGTCTAGAAGCTTCTGACTGTTACAGTCACCACTGTTGCCCTTATTAATCTGTTCTCCATACTATAGCTAGTGCCCTTTTAAAAATGCAAATCTGACCATGTCGTGGCTTTGATTTAAAGGTTTCAGTGGCTTTCTACTGCTCTAATAAAGACCTACTAGGCTTGGAGTGATTTTTCTTTTACCTATTTCTCCGTCTTAACTGTGTCTTCCTTTCACGTTGCATTTTCTAGGCACACAGGCCATCAAGGGACTGTGCCTTCTGCCTAACATATTCTCCTCCCCCAACCCCTGCTTCACTGTGACGATTTACACTGATTTTTCAGTTTTTGTCAACGAAGCCTTCCCTGACCTCCTAGTCTAGGTTACAACCCATAGTTTAGAGCACCCTTTGCTTTTCCTTCATAGCCATTTATTCTAACTATATGTTTGTGTGATTATTATACCATAAGCTCCAAGAAGAAAGGGACCATGTCTATCTTGTTAGCCATTATATTCCCCAGGCCTAGCATAGTACCTGACACATACTAGGTACTCAACCAAAAAAAAAAAAATCAAAAGAATGATATATTGTGATACATGAAAATTAAAATTCCATTTCAGTGTCCATTGGAACACAGCCCCGCATATGCATTTATGTAGCCTTTTTTTTGTTTAACCCTCACCCGAGGATATTTTTTCCATTGCTTTTCAGAGAGAGTGGAAGGGAGAGAGAGAGAGACAAAGTGAGAGAGACACATTGATTAGACACACATGCCCTGTCCGGGGTGGTGGTTGAGCCTGCAACCGAGGTACATGCCCTTGGCTGGAATCAAACCCAAGACCCTTCAGTCCATGGGCTGATGCTCTAACCGCTTAGCAAACCGGCCAGGGCCATTTATGTATTTTTTTATGGCCACTTTTGTGCTACAGCGACGGAGCTGAGGAGTTGTGACCGAGAGCATATGGCCCACAAAACAAAAATATTCACTATCTGGCCCTTTACAGAAAAAGCTTGCTGACCCTTGTGTCAAACAATAGTAATTCTGGGCTCTGGGACAGCATGAGTTCAACAGCACCTGCAGGTCGCTTTTCTCAGTGGTTAACAGTTTGGTTCTGTTGCTGAAACAAGTGATCTATTTATTTTGCTCCGTTGATAGGATTAATGAAAGAGACTTTCCTTTGTCCTTTGTGTCTCTGCTTGTCTGTCAGCAGATGGAAGCCCCCCCTCCCCCCAAGGAGATGGGTCACATGGTGTACCCCTCCACAAGGGTCTGATCATGTGACTTTCTCCCCCAATCAGTTATTTCTAGTTCTTTGGATAATTCATGAATTCTTTTTCTAAATGAGATAATGAGTTGGTAGGTGGTAGCAATGAATTAAAAAGAGTGTCTACATTTTCCCACCAACTTTCCTTCAACACATATACTGGAAACAGATTAAAAACTGCTTTCTATCTTCTTTTAAAGGGACTGTGTCCCTTTCCGGTTACAATCATACTTTCCAGAGCAACACTTTAAAGTACACATTAAAATCTGTTTTAAGATAGTTTCAAAGTGATATCATCATAGTAGTAGGTAATCATCCCCACAAAGACAGAGGAACCTTTCATTCCTTTAAATAAATTAACTTAAAAATCTAATCTGAAAAGTAACCACTGTGT
This sequence comes from Miniopterus natalensis, assembly GCF_054644295.1. Taxonomy (NCBI): domain Eukaryota; kingdom Metazoa; phylum Chordata; class Mammalia; order Chiroptera; family Miniopteridae; genus Miniopterus; species Miniopterus natalensis. Next base: position 174,209,655 of record NC_142081.1, read on the forward strand.
ATGTTCATGGCTGCTGAATTCAAAGATATTTTTAGTGAGAGAGGAAACAAAGGGGATTGTACTGAACATACGTGTCTTTCTTTATATAATGCCTTTTACTTCTGAAAAACTGTGAGTGGAAATAGATCCAAACTCAATAAGATTCTAAAAAACCCATCAGAGTAATTCACCTATAAAGTCAGTATTTAATCCTTGATTTATCTCTTTTTAAAATTCACATTTCCATAGGATGGATCTGTTTAGAATGGAAGCCCTCTAGAAATGATAAAGGAAAGAAAAATGGCAGAAAAGTAACATACCAGCAGGACCATATGTATTTTGGATAAGTTAAGATCTTATTAATATCTTTATAATAAAGTAGCCTTAAAATATAAAGCTCCTAAACAATCTAAATAGGTATAGAAATTGAAATAAGTCAAAATAAATACAATATTTTATTAAGTGGAAGATAATCTCATATACATTATTCAAGTGTCCCATAGAACAAGAAATCAATTATTCAACATAATTTAGAGGATATTTCTAGACCTTTACCGTGGCATCAGACTTTTTCTATAGGATGCGTAGCCATTATGAGCTTCTCATCATAAAGAATTTATATTTGATTGGTTTGCATTATTTTAAAAAGCATATATATATGTTTATATATACACACATATATAGCAGTAATATAACAAACATTTCTCTGCTTTAATATGGCTCATATTATCATTATCATAATTGATACAGCATAGACACTATGATAATCATTGATGGTTATCAGGCATTTAACCTAATGTTTTGGAAGCTCAGCAAAAATTGGGGGGAAAAAAATTTAAAACCATTTAAATGTTGTTTGACTCATTGACAAACAGTGGGGGAGCTTTCTAAGGGCTGAACAATGGTTTTAAAAGAGTGGTAAGCTTTCCAAAGGAAAGGAGGGGAACTCTGTAAGATGTGATAGACACAAAAAAGAATTCAAGAAACGTTTTTCAAGGGCCTCTGTAAACATTAAGAGTTTCTCTATACCAAGAACACACTTGAAAATAGCAGGGATGATACTGACAGACAACAGAGTCTGCTTAGAAGGTGCTCTACTGTCTAGTTGTGATGAGTTGAGTATTATGTAGACATGTTGAATGTGTTTATAATGACACTCAAAGACAAAAGGTCATTTAAGCTATGAAGAAGTCATAATGCAAAAAATGGTAAAAACATGTCAATATTTACTGATATAATATACACAGACATTTTTATTTAAAAAAAATAGTGATGACCTCTAATGATCATTCACTATGGGTAGACTAGAAATTAACAAAGAGTCAAATAATCCGCCCCCTCACCCCTGGACATTATGGGGGAAAACACCTTAGGGATATTATTTCTAAACCTGCTTTTAAAATAGATGAAAAGAAGTATCAGTATTGTGAAGTGCAGTGGTTTGTGCAAGTTTTTCATGTCAAATTTATTCAAAGAACTTTCACTATGAAGTTATAACCTTACCAATTTTGGGTTTTAAAATATTCTTATTTTATAAAGTAATTGGGGAGCATAGATAGAGGATTTATTTATATTTTTCTACCTTTACTTTGCAAAATAAAAAGTTAAGTCTATGTCAATTCCTGAAAATTCGTTGCAAATTTTACCTGTCCTTGAAATTAAAAAGTTTGGGAACCAGTGATCTAGACTAAGTGATAAGATAGGTTTACAATAAAATATTAATTAGAATAATCCTGGAATAGTTTTCTGATTAATTAGATTTTCACATTGTAGGTTAATAATTTTGTTTCAGCTTTGCTTATTCAACTTGATTTGACAGTCATTTATAGAAAGCCTTCAGTTATGCCAGGCATCATCGTAAATGATGTTGATGAAAAGATGTGTAAGTATGGCCTTTGCTTTTGAGAACAAACCAGATTAGTGCAAGAGACAGAAAAAGAAACATTTAAGTTCTATCTTCAATGTGATACCTGCAAACAGAATAATAGATGTATGTATGTAGAGAAATAGTTAAGTCAGGGAGGGGAGTGCAATTAGAGAAGGTGTCACAGTTCTATTGGGGTTTGATGGACAGATAGAAGAGTCCTCCAGGTGAGCATGGACTGGAAGGCTGTTCTACTCAAAGGGATCCATATGCTCAAAGACATTGAGTTTTTGAAGAGCAGAATCATTGATATTGATGCTTCATTGATATTGATAGAGCAGCCATTTCAAGTGTCAAATGAAGAAATGGCTAGAGAAGAAATCTGAGAGGTAGCCTGGAATCAGATTATAAAGGGACTTGTATGCTTTGCTGAGTTGGTTGGACTATATTCAATATGTGCCTAGAGAATCTTTGAAGGATTTTAAGCAGGAGAGAATTGGAAATCTTTCTGAAAATGTATTAGGATTTTCTTTCTGCCTCAGAAAGTAGAATAACAGCAGGAAAAGAGGAAGACCAAATATGGATGGTTTGCCTCTATAAAAGAAGCTGTAGGCATGAGTCTACAGGAGCTGAGTAGCGTGTTGAGGACACGATATTGTAGACATCACTCATTCATAGACTCACTAGGAGTCAGAGTTGACTCAACAGCACATAATATACACAAGTATAATATATTGAACATAATCGAATTTTTTACTGATGATTAAAGATTTTACGGTGATATTCTCAATGAATATCAGTTCTCATTTTACAAAGAAACACATTGAAAGATAGGTGGTTTTGGGCCTCTCCTATAGAGACCCAGGAAATATTTCTTGAAATTTCTTTATAAAACCAAATTACTATGACTGTATTTTCTCTTAACATGTCTCATTCTTGTTAATATTAAGAAAGAACTGGGGAAGAGATTTTGGTTGACACCTATTGAATTTTTCTTAGTTTTATTCTAGAAAATCATTGGTAAATATATATAGAAGGTATCCACCCAGGTGCTGAGTGAGGGGTAAAATTTTGCTACTTATGAATAGAATTTAGAGATTCATTATACTCTCCTGGAGAATGGATATATATTTACCATTTCTTTCCCTATTTGTTACTTAACATATAATAGTTACTATATAAATGTATGGTGAATTGGAAAGAATTTGCAATATAAATGGTAACAATTTTTCTGAGGAAAAGGAATTACTGACTTAACTGGTGGTTCTTTAATATGGTTTAACCTTTGTATATAAGCAGGTAGATTAAGTGATCATAATGTATTTCACCCTTTAAATGAATTTGACAAAAATCTACATACAAGGATATTAAAAAGCTAGTCATATTGACGTATTGGGGGAATATTTCTTTTTAAAGAATGGAGATTTGGCTTAGAAATGTGAAATAAAGGTAGTAGATAAAGTACCTCTGAAGGGGAAAGTGCAAATTGTAAATTTCTCTGTGGTTAGAAACTGGGGCTGTGTTTAGTAACACTGAACATTCTTAAGAATGACCTGCATATTGGAAGCTCTAGGTTTGCAGATTTTTAAAATTCTTTCTCAGTATGAAATGCCAATAGGATTATTAGTACTAGGAGGCTGGCTGTATAAGCTAAAAAGTGATAAATAATCCTCTTGTGGGCAAGTGTGAAATAGAGAAAAAATAATATAAATTATATTAGTAAGGTGATGATCTCAGCATGGTTGGTTAAATGTGAGGAAGAGAATTTGGAGGTTACTGTAGTCTGTCCTCAGGAGTTGTCAACCCAGTGTGCTAGTGTAACACCTGTCATCATAGAGCAAAGAACTTGACAACATCACCTAGACCTTGAACAAAAACCTGCAGTTGTGTACACATCTGAAATACTAGATGTCTTTATTTCAAGAAGATCATACTAGATATCAAAATATAGAATATTCTTATTTGATTCTATTCTAATATAGATGATCATAACCTAGAATCAATTTCAAAGCTTGAGAGGAGTAAATCAGGAGAAAACCAGGAGTATTACTTTGCCTTGGCTGTAGGAAAAAGAACCGCCGAAAACCAAACGGAATGGGCTGAAAATAAAAATTTAGTTGTAGAAACTTAGTAATTGTGAGGGCTATGTAAAGATAACCCAGATATTTCCTTGTGTCTTGCCCCCACCAGAAAAACATAAACCACCTACAACGTTCCCCTTTTCTCAGTCTTCCATATTTATGAGCATCCCCAGGAGATTTTTCACTTGCACTAAGGAAAAAGTCCTATTGACTACGGATGTCTAGTTCCCCTTCTGTCACTAACCCCCCTTCTAGCGTCCTGCTCAGCGCTGTCACTTTCTTGGCATCGCTGGGTTACGCTGAGCTATCACTGCAAATGCACTAAAATATTCTAAGGTCCAAAATTTCAAACGTAATTGGAAAGCTTAAACGTTTTCCTCAAACATTCTTATGGGCACCAAAAGCACTTAACCATACCCGATTCTTACAGCTCCAGTGGGAAATTGGGGACATCCTTTCAGGAATGATCCCTCCAGGGCAGCTCCCTCCAAGAAAACACAAAGGACGTGAATTAAACGGAATTTTTAAATAACATTGTTCAAATGGTTTTTTAAATGAACAATTGCGAGACAAACAAGGACATCTCCAGGTTTACAGATAGCATAATTAAAACTCTTCGGGGTAGCGAAATGCCAGCGGAATGGACGGTAGGAGCAGAGTGGACAGTGAGTGCAGACTTGTTGAGTAAATCTCAGGAGTTAGCACTAGAACTAAAGGTCTTCTAATTCATTGTAAGCACTCCAGCTCGGGAGGGACATCTTACTCATTGGGAGAAGACTGCATTTTTCTCCTTTTCCAGCTTTCTCCAATACAGGTTGTGATTTTGCCCAGGACCCTTACCAACATCTAAGGGAAAGGCGCTTAGAAAAAGGCAAAGTAGGGAGCACTTTTCGGGCGTCTCTCGAACCCGCAGCGGGGAGCGCTACGGTAAGGGGCGTGCAGAATAGCTCCTTCCTTGCCCAATCAGGTGCACAGGAAGATGTCCTTTTACCAATAAAAATAAAAGTTCGCTTTCCGGAGGCGGGAGGGTGAGCCTTGACTGCCAGTTCTCCAAAGCAACGATAGAGTAGAAGACAGAGAGTGATTAGAGACAGGGCCAACCGAGGGGGAGGGGCGGGGCGGGGCGGGGGTAGCTCTGAGCGGCGGCTGGCCTGGCCAGTGGGGTGCCAAGGCTGCTGTTCCTGTTGTAGTGTTTCTCGCCAATCAGCAAGGTGAGGGGAGTGGGCGGGGCGGGGAAGGGGTGGTAAGAGCTCGCGGCACAGCCGAGCGCTCGTCGGGCTCGGGGCAGCGAGGAATCCGGTTAAAATCAGAGTCGGAGGGAGGTTTAACCACAGATCGGTTCCGATCGGATTATCCCTTAAAGGGGACGCGCCATTGTCAAGAGAACGGAGCCTGGGGCCGGAGGGCGGGGACCAGCGGCGCTGGAGGAGGCAGCTGCACTTGGACTGGGGACCGGTAGGTGTTTCTTGGGGAAAGGCGCTTCATTTCACTTTCTCTTCCAGCCCCAGGGGCAGGCGCCGGGATGCTCGCCGACCAGCGGCCCCAGCCCTGGCGGGAGACGAAGTCGCCGGCCCTCGCCTGGCTGCCCGATGGAAGCCAAGGGGGAGGCGGGCCAGGATGGCTGGCAAGCTGCTCCGCCCCGGCCAAGACTCATAACGGACACTAAACCGCAGCTCAGCCCCCGCCTCAACCGAAAACCCGCCGGAGCGGCAGTGAGTCCTCGGGGAGCGCCGCGCGCCTCGCTCCCCCGCGCGCCCGGCTCCCTTCGTGCGCGCCCCCTTCCCTTCGCGCGCCCGCCTCCCCTCGCGCGCGCCGCCTCCTCGCGGACTCTGGGAGCCGCCGGGCGGGGAGGAAGGCGGTGGTGGCGAGGCGGGGGGAGGTCAGCGGCCACCGTTTCTCCGCCCCGGCCGTGAAGGGTGGGCCGAGGAGCAAACTTGGCGCGGCAGCTGGCAGCCCGGGGCGGAAGGGGTGCTGGAGACCCGTGGAGCGCGCGGAACCGCCTGCCCGGCCCAGCATTGTCCCTCTTTTCCTTTGGTCTCTCCGCCCACTGCTGGCTGTGGTAGGGAGGGGTGCGGATGCGGGCGCTGTGCCCGCGTCGCTACGGGCCGGCAGCGCACCCCCAGACCCAGAGCTTTCCGGAGCCGGAGTGGCCCAACCGGCGCCGCAGCCACCGCCCGAGGGTGGTTCGGGCCTGCGGAGTGTCTTTGCTGCGCTCAGTCCGCACCCACTCCGGCTGTCTGGGCGCTGAGTTCTTCCTTGCAACTTTTTTTTTTTGCCGATTGATGGAAGTTGTGGCTTCTGGGCGGCAGGTTCTTTGGGCGTAAGCTCGTTTCCTGCGTCCTGGAGAGGCTGATTTCTAGGGCGAAGTGATTCTTTATTGCTTTCGGTCTCCTTCCCATCCTAGTTTCTTGCTCGGCACTTAAAATCGTCTTCTCTAGTGTATTTGCAACTATATGGGAGCATTAAACTCTCAGGTTAAGATAACTTGGGGAAAAAAAAGGGGGGGTGCTGGTGAGGGCAAGAGCTTCATGTAGAGTCAAATTTGCCTTAACCTTTGAACTGTGTAAAGTATTACCTGGACTTACTTGCAGAGGTTCTTTTAGAAGGAAAAGAAAAAAGAAAACCAGGTTGCAAGGGTCTAGGAGATTAGGAAAAAACCTATTTTTGATAGAAATAGCTTTCTAAAATGCTGTTCTGCCTAGCAGATACCTTCCGTAAACTTCTCAAAGGCATTACTATTCGTAACAGCAACTTTTACTATGGATAAAATAAGTATGTTTTTTATCTTGAGCATTAGTGCTATGCTGTACCTGCCAATACTTGCTAAAGAAATCATATTTAGAAACAGCACATTCCTTCTTAAAGACCTTATTTAGAAAAGGAATGTTTTCGTAAGCATTCATTTTTGACAGTTTCTTCTTGTGCATACTTTGTAGAGTACTTGCATGTGCAAGTTACAACCCTTTAAACAAAGTAGCAAAGTGGCAGTGGGTATGTTATTCTGTAGTCTTTTTTTTTTTGCTACTCATTATCAAAAATAACATTCCATCAATCTTCTTCCATTCTGAGTTATTTTGTAAAATTACTTCTGTAGAAGAGTGAATTTTGTCAGAACACCTGGCCCAGTGTTTTTTTGTTTTTGTTTTTAAAGCAACACAACTTCCCAAAGTGTTGATTAATGCACTATTTAGTAACTTTCTGAGTGATGTGGAACATAAGTTCACAGGCTCAGCAATAACAAAGGAGAAACTCTACTTGGGAGACTGAAAAGCGGTTCAGATAATAATGTTTGAGAGTTACTCTGTTCTTCCCACAGAACTTAGGAAATGCAGACACATGAAAACATGATCTTTTGTAATAACTTTTAAATTTATTTTTCAGTTACAGTTGACCTACAATATAGTATTTTCAGTTGTACAATATAGTCGTTAAACATTTATATAACTTACAAAGTGATCATCCTGATAAGTCTAATTTTTTATTTCATACATAGTTTTTGCAGTATTACTGACTACATTCCCTGTGTTGTAGTAGTCTTGATAGTCACTCATTATTACACCTACCCCCCCCCCCCTTATTCATCATCTTCGGTGATCAAGATGGCAGGCAAGCTTCCAGGCATAATCTTCCTTTTCATTTCATAAGAGAAAGCAGATTAAAACAAGCGTCCAAATTTCTATCTTGGTTTACTTACCAATTTATTTAAACAATACAGGAAAGAATTTTTGAACTTTTAAAAGAGCACATATAAAGAAAACATTCAGAAAGAATTATCTTTGAAATATCTAGGTTGTGTTTCCTGGAAAACATATTTTTCTTGTGAACTTCTCACATTTAAAAAAAAATTGTCTTGCCCTAGCTGGTTTTGCTCAGTAGTTAGAGCATCAGTCCAAGGACTGAAGGGTCTCCTGTTCCATTCTGGTCAAAGGCATGTACCTCGTTGTCAGGCTGGATCCGGGTGAGTGCAGGAGGCAACCAATTGATGTGTCTCTCTCACATCAATGTCTCTCTCTCTCCAAAAAGCAATGGAAAAAATATCCTTGGGTGAGAATTAAAAAACAAAAAACCAAAACATTGCCTTATATATATATACACACATTGCCAAGACATTTCTTGAGTTGTGAACTGTCTCTTGATCCTTGGGAACTAAGACTGTCTTCCATTTCTGTGCAAATTCACTGTGTCACCTAATGCCTTTCTAGTACCCAGTAAATATGTTGTCTTAGGTCTTTGTGACAGAAAAAGATACTGTTCTATATAGGCTGCTTGAGAGACTTATTTTATTTTTATTTTTTAATATACACCTTTTTAAGCAAGTTAAACCAAAGTACAGCAATTGGTTCAGTGCCTGGGGGTAGTATATTAACCTTTTTGTTCTGTGTACAAAAATGTGATTTAATTGTTTATTATTATAATATCTGTTCCACAGACATCTTTTGTGACAGTGATAGCTTATTGTCACAATTATTAAAACTAGGTTTAATCTGTCAACATCCGTTGAGTACCCATATATTTATGGAGCATTTTGGGAAGATACAGTAGAAATGGATGGCACTCATTACTATCACAGGTATACAGTTTAATGGAAACATGTAAAATTATCATCCATAAGAAAAAGACTGAGTATTTCAGTGTAGTGACAGGTGTAGAGTAACAGCGACATAGGATTGATGCTAAAGTGGTAAAGGAATAGTGGAATAATAGAAGAAACCTAGGTGAGGTTGGAAAGTTTTCATTGCTTTGTATAACAGATATTCTCCCCACTCCTACCCCCTCTCCTTTGGTGACCATCAGCTTGTTTTCTATTTCTGTGGGTCTCTCTGTTTGTTTTATATATTCTTTTTTTTTCTCGTATATCTTTATTGATTTCCGAGAGAGGAAGGGAGAGGGAGAGAAGAGAGAGAAACATCAATGATTAGAGAATAATTGATGGGCTGCCTCCTGCACACCCCCCACTGGGGATCAAGCCCACAACCCGGGCATGTGCCCTGACCTGGAATCGAACTGGGATCTCCTGGATCCTAGGTCAATGCTCAACTGCTGAGCCATGCTGGCCGGGCACATTTTATGTATTTTTAAATAAATATAAAAATAAAGTATGTTTGGGGGTTGGCTGGGTGTGTGTTCTCTACTTGAACTATTTTTATCTATAAAATATTAGGGGGTCAGAGGATGTGCTCTGCGTTTCAACTATTGTCACCTCACCAGAGGGATCATCCCAGATGAAATGTCACCTTGTCTGCAAGCTTTCCTTTTGTTCCCCTAATCATAAGCGACTGCTCTTTCCTCTTGCTCCTGTAAAACCTGTTTATAGCATAAGCCTTGCTCTGACGTACAGTATGGTTATGTGTGTATTTCTTCATTACATTATGGACTTTGGTAAAGACCATTAACAAAAGTTAGAGGCCCTCCCTCTCCACCCCACCTTTTTACTGTTGTCTGAAGTACTTGGGCAGTTTTATTAGACCACTAGTATTCTATAAAAACCTTAAGCTTATACAAGTTCAAATACATTTTTTGGGGGGTGGGGAGAACTTATGTTTGTTTAAAGGAAAAATCTTTATTTTCCTTGCCATCAAAGTATCGCATGCTTGTTGAAAAATATTAATATGAAAGAAATGTATAATTTATAAATTGAAAATCCTCCCACAGCACTGGCCTTTATCACATGGTAACTCTTGGTAGTGGTTTGTTGCTTATTGTTAGTTTTCTCCCCATCTTTAGTTTTTTATTATTATTACCTTTAGATAGGAGACTGCCTTAACTGTCATACTTGAAAATTTTAATTAGTAAGTCGTGGTTACTGGGAATGGAAAAAAGGAATCAGTTTTTATACAGTTATTTGTTATTAATTTTCCCAGGGTCAGTAATCTGGCTCTTCCACCTTTCCTTGAGTTATAAAGCTGCCACGGTATGTTTGTATTCAAAAGTAGGCCCCGTAATCATTTAAAAATTGATCAAAACCTATGTCCCTGAACAGGTGATCTGCCTTTACCCTAAAATACACTTGGAGTATGTACTCTAAGCACAATCTCCTCTCATTTCTTGATTTTTCTCAAGTCCAGAGAGCCTTGAAATTACTGCCAACAGGCACTTCTCAAGGTGGCCAAAGAGGGACTGTACAGAGGCTGTACTCCACCAGGAAGTTGCTCATAAAAAGGGAGCTACGATCCAGGCTGACAAAGTCGATGATAAGCTTGATAAGCTTCTATTGTTCAAGTGCTTCATAAGGCTGGCCCGCAGGGGAAAAAGGTCTCCTAGAGGTTCCTAAACAGAAAGCCCAGCTGCGAGCACAACCAGGTGGCCCAGTGAGCTGAGGAGTCTCCATTCATCCAGCACATTCTTATTGGGAGTCGAACCACTTTATTTGTGCACCGCCCTAGGCGTAGAAGGTGAGGTCAAGTCTGTCCCCCCACAGTCTGTGAACTCTACTGAGTATGACCCTTAAATAGACATAATGGTGCCAGTGGGTCAAAGAGGGAGAACAAAGGCCGGCTTAGGTGAATTTATTAGTCACTCTTGTTTATTGTTTTCCACAGCTTCTTCCAAAGGATCCTAGCGGCCAAACCTGGGCTTCCCCGGGAGGTGGGTTGGGTCCCGTGGAGTCTGTTATATTAAATGTGTAAGCACTAGATTTTTAATTTTTAAAATTATTTTTTTAAACTCTGCTATTCCCCTGTGGCAGAATATTTCTGGAATTCTACAAACATTGGTGTGTCTTTCCATATACCCTACAGGGATCGTCTATTTCAAAGACCGCCCTTAGGAGGCTGTATTTGTATTCTGGCAGATAATTCATATTTTGCCTATAGAGTAGTAACATATTCTTTTAAACTCAAAATACTGTAATCAATAGTATTCACAATGTTCAGTGGTTTTTAGTATATTCTAGAACTGAGCACCACCACCACGATCAATTTTAGAACTTTTCATCACCCCATCCCATTCCCATTCTCCCTCCCTAGCCCTAGGTAACCACGAATCTACATTTTATCTCTGCTTGTTTGCCAGTTCTGGGCATTATCCAGTGCACTAGGGTTGGCGGTTTGATTCCAGGGTAGGGAGGCAGCCGATTGATATTTCCCTCTTTGATGTTTCTCTCTCTCTCCCTCTCCCTTCCTCTCCTTGGAGAAAAAAAATCTTTAAACAAAGAATTGCATGTATGCTTTGTTGCCTGAATGAATTTCAACGTATTATTTCAACTTCTCAGGGCTCCTTGTTTTTCTTTATTTTGTTATGTGTTATTTTTTGGTATGTCTCTATTTCGTGGTAATCAGATGTGATATAATTTAGTTCAATACTGAAGAATGCTGAAAAGATAATTTAAATGCAGGTTTTGGTTTTGCTCTCCCTTTAAAAACTTAAGATGGATTATACTGGTAAAAAATAATTAACTTTGGTGGTTCCATTTATGTGTCTTTGCCAAAGAACCTCCAGTCATTAGTCTTCTCAGTCAGCAATATCAACAAACCAATATTTTTTGTTGAGTTGTTGGTGAAACCATTCCTTTCTAAATCATATCTGGTTTTTGGGATTCACTTGCTTATTACTTTACTGTTGACTGTATCTCTTTCTTTGCTCTCATCACACCTGTCTGTAGATGTTTCCTTGCCTTTCTGATTTAATATTTTCAGTGCGCTATGAGACTAGCACCCATAACCACACTTGTTGAATGGTGGATGAAAATGACGGAAGGCTCTGTGTGTGGAGCCAAGGGACTTCCTGTGCGTGGAACATTAGTGGTAGGACCTTGTTATGTTGGTTTTTATTGCTTAGAGGACTCTTGTCTCTTTCCTGGTTTTGGACTATGTTTCAGGGAGGTGCTATTTCTGGATAGCAGAAGGTGGCATAACAGGGTGGTGCAGATGTTTAACTTCCCCTAAATAATAGACCTCTTAATTCTGTCTTAAGTCTAACTCAAGTGGATGGAGAATAATTCTTTTTCTCATGTCTTGATATTCCACTTCTTGCAAGACCCATCACCACCCCACGCTTGTACACCAGGATACTTGTTGTAAAACAGAACCTAATATAACTACTTCCATGAGCAGAAATTAGAGACCTTAAAGAACTGTGAGGATATGTGTAAAATGTTATTTAGATATTTATATTAAACTATGTCTTTCAGTAATTAATCTATTTTCTTTGAGGTAAAGTTATCTTCATAGATTTCCTTTTCTATGTTTGTGTTCATAACAACTTAGATCTATGTCTTGTATTTAATATTCCTGGCAGTACTGAGCCCTTAGTATACTCTCAGTAAATACTGGCTAGAGTTTTAGTTGTCGGTTTCTTTATGGTGGTTTCACTTTTTCCTGTTGTGGAATTCATGGAGTTATGTTTTTTAGAGCTGGATGGCCTTGGAAATAATCTGATACAGCTCTTATATTTTGTAGATGAGAAATGAGATTGTGACTTAAGATGTGGACAGAATTGAGTTATTTTGATTCCCAGTCCTAGTGTTTTTCTTGTTCTAGAATATGCTTACCCAAGTAAAAAGTTTAAGGGGTAGCCCAGCCAGGCGTGGCTCAGTGGCTGAGCAAGCTCAGTGGCTGAGGATCTGGGAGATCACGGTTTGATTCCCAGTCAGGGCACATGCCCAGGTTGCAGGCTCGATCCCCAGTCAGGGGTGTGCAGGAGGCAGCTGATCAATGACGACTCTCTCATCATTAATGTTTCTCTCTTTTTTCCTCTCCCTTCCCCTCTCTGAAATCAATAAAGACATATTTTTTAAAAAAGTTTAAGGAATAGGTAGAATCTTAGATTTCTTTAGCCTCTATAACAGAGATCTGCAGAAATTTTATGTTATACCCAGAAGTATAAAAAATCGTATCTGCATTTTTAATATGTGTAAGTTTGTTGTAAACTACTGCATATTATGTACATAATAAGAAACTAACAGAAATGAGATAAAGATGAAAAACATTTTAGAATGCATTATTTCCATGCTTTTGATTCCACTTAAAATATTAGTCATTTTTAGAATAAGTATGATTGAATGTCATTGCTTCAATGACTTTTTATTTTGAAATAATTGTAGACTCATGGGAAGTTACAGAAATAGTATAGGGAGTCCTGTGTAGCCTTCATTCAGCACTCCTGGTTTTAATATCTTACATGACATGATGTTCAACCAGGAAACCGACATTGGTACAGTACTGGTAAGTAGCCATATTCAGATTTTACAGTTTTCAATGCACTCATTTGTGTGTGTGTGGTTCTGTGCAGTTTGATAACATTTCATGTGTGGATTCATTTAATCACTACCACAATCAAGGTATAGTACTGTTCTTTCACTGCCAAGAAACTCCCTTGTGCAGCTCAAGGTCCCTTACTTTCCCACCCTTCCCATTCCTATTTCCCGGCAACGACTAATTTCTTCTTCATCTCTATATTTGTGACGTTTTGAGTCTGTTACATAAATGGAATCATAGTTTGTAACCTTTTGAATCACTCAGCACAGTGCCCTAGAAAACCATTTAAGTTGTCGTATACATCAGTAGTTCATTTCCTTTTATTGCTGGGTAGTTTTCGTTGTATGGACGTACCACAGTACACAGTTTAACTACTCATCTGTTGAAGAACATACGAGTTCGTATTGGGCTGTTAGGGATAAAGTCACATAGGTTTTTGTGAACAAAAGTTTTCCTTTCTCTGGGATAAATTCACAAGAGTGCAGTTGCTGGGTTGTATTGTAAGCATGTTTAGTTTGATATGAAACTGCCTATTTTCCAGAGGGGCTGTATATTCCCACTGGCAATGTATGAAAGACACAGTTTCTCCATATGCTTGCCAGAATTGGTATTTTCACTATTTAAAAAATTTTAGTCATTCGAATAGTTGTATAGTGATATCTCATTGTGTTTTTAATTTGCTTTTCCGTAATGGGCAAATTAATTGTTTCCCTAATGAGCAAATTGGATTGTTTTTCATAGTTGAGTTTTGAGAGTTCTTTATATATTCTAGATAAAAGTCCTTTGTCTGATAGATGGTTGGTAAAAAATCTTTTTTCCATCTGTGGCTTGCTTGTCTTTTCATCCTAGTTAACAGGGTCTTTTATAGAGCAAAATGTTTTAAGTTTTCATGCACTGCATTTAGTACTTTTTTCCTTGGATGAATTCTTCTTTTGGTGTCATGTCTGTGGACTCTCCACCTAGTTCTAGGTCTCAAAGATTTTTTTCCTACATTTTATCATAAAAGTTTTATAATTTAATGTTTTACAGAATAATCACTTTCTTACCTTACAGTTTTGATAAAGCCCTGATATTGGTAACAGACAGTTGTCAGTTCTACCATTTTCTTATTGCTTGCTTGTGTTTTGCTTTACTACAGTTTAATACCCTTTTTTTCTCTCAAACAAAAAATATTTTTAATCCTCACTCAAGGATATTTTTTCCATTGCTTTTCAGAGAGAATGGAAGGGAGAGGGGGGAGAGAGGGAGAGAGAGAGAAACATTGATGTGAGAGAGACACATCAATTGGTTGCCTCCCGCATGTGACCTGACCAGGGCCAAGGATTGAACCTGCAAACGAGCTACATGCCCTTGGCTGGAATCGAACCCAGGACCTTCAGTCCACTGGCTGATGCTTTAACCACTGAGCCAAACCAGCTAGGGCTCAAAAATCTCTTAAAAGTTTGTTAACAAGTGGCATAATTCGAATGAGATCTGCCAGTATACTTAATTGGGTCTGTGTAAGCTGCAGGACGTTGCCGTATATCGAAAATGAACAAACAAGTGAGGACGTCACAAATGGCTCCTCCAGGATGTGAAACTGCCACCTCTCCTTCAGGAGATAGCATGTGTGTAGTCAGTGCCACAAACAGAAACCCTTCCGAGTAGTTTAAGCCAGAAGAGATTTAATACAGGGTATTAGGTGCTTACATCATTCTTGACGGGGCCTAACAGCAGGGTTTTGGGTGGCAGTACAGAGGTCACTCACAAGGGGACCTCAGAGGGCACCCCCAGAGCTCTGCTGGAATCCGGAGTTTGTGCCACGTCTGCTGCACTTGCTCCCAGGTCCCTGGAAGCTGCAGGACAGCCATAGCTGCAGTCCAGGATTAGGATGTCCCATCAAGGAGCTGCCACTGCCACTGCCACTGCCACTGCCACACACTTCTTGTTGCCCAAGAAGCTGCAGTCGACTGAAATGATGCTGTGGATAAATCTTGTATTTCCATAACTGTGCTTTACCCCTAAACAACTAAAAAAGTGCTTTTCAGATTGCCCATAGGCGACTGGGGGTCAAGTGAGCCAATTCGTGGTATCCAGCGTGCTTCACATAAATGCCACGAGACTGACGTTGCCTGACGCAGGACCAGAGGGTGGTGTTGTCAGCCTCACCTATCGAATATTAGGAAGCTCAGATTTCAAATTTACGATAACACACATGAATAACCTTCTAGTGTTTTCTTTTTATCCCATGGGCTTGATCACCCTGCCTCTGAAGGATGCAGGTCCTCCACTCTGAACATAATACATTTTAAATGATTAAATAGTAGGAGCATGGTAGGTCTGGTATGATCCCCCCAAATATTTAAAATTTATCTTAATATCCCCCAGTTTCTGAAACTGTATCTTTTCCTGTATAAATATATACAAGTATAAAATGTCAGTGTTTTGGGAAACACTCATTGAATCCAGTCAGCATTGTTCTTCCCTGCAGGGCCCTGAGCCTTCTAACACCTGTTTCCCAGCCCTCCTGGGGGATTAATGCAAGAGGTGGGTGTTTTCCTGTAACTGTGCTTCGGTGCCAGAGGCTGTACAGCCAGCAGTCATCACCACTTTGGTATCTACTTGTCAAAAATAATTATTTGGTTTGTTTTATTGCATACTTTGGATTTTATTCCAGGGTGTAGCAAACTTTGGCACAAAACCAAAAATGAGACATACAGATATTCTTGCAAAGACTGGTTTTTATATGATCTGTGTTGGGAATTGATTTAAAATTCAATAAAATGCCCAGCTGGCTCAGTGGTTGAGCATTGACCTATAATCCCAGAGATCCCGGTTCGATTCCTGTCAGGGCATGTGCCCAGGTTTTGACTCGATCCTCAGCAGGGGGCATGCAGGAGGCAGCTGATCAATGATTCCCTTTCATCATTGATGTTTCTGTTTCTCTATCCCTCCTTTCCTCTCTCTGAAATCAATAAAAATATATTAAAATAAAATAAAATCCAATAAAAAAAGCTGTATGAAAACATTCAAGTATATGTTCATGTGCATTTTTCTAGTGAGAAGTCCGTAGGTTTGTGAGATTCTCAAAGCAGAGGCCATAATCCAGGAAATGAGAACAGCTTCTCTGGAGGTATAAGTTCATCGTGACACTTGTCAACCACTTAACTCCAAGGCTTCTGCTGTCTTCACAGGCCCCTTCCCTGATCTCCATTCTGTGCCTCTAGCCTTTTTCAGGACATAAAAAGACAATCATTGTTAGGGAATAACAATGATTGTTTAGGGAAGGTCCAAGGAATTTCTCAAGAGAACATTATTACATGAGAAGGGATACCTGGAAATCATACCACCCCAACAATCATAAAAATACGTTCCCATATTGTTGATGGGATCCTGAGAAATAGAGTTATATGTGTCAGGATATTAAAATGTTGCCCTGGCTGGTGTGGCTCGGTAGTTAGAGCGTCAAACTGAAGGGTCTCTGGTTCGATTCCCAGTCAAGGGCATGTATCTCTGTTGCAAGTTCCATCCCAAGTGTGGGAGGCAACCAGTTGGTGTGCCTCTCAGATGTGTTTATCTCACCTTGATGTTTCTCTCTCTCTCTCTCCCCCCCTCCTCCCTCCACTCTCTCAAAATCAGTGGAAAAATTATTCTTGGGTGAAGATTGAAAAAAAAAAAAGGACATTGAAATGTTGATAGTCTCTAACTCAATATATTCTACCTTGGGGAATATATCTGAATGCTTGAAATAGTTTATAAAGTAATTTATATGTTCAAATATGGAGCCTAAAATTGTACAAATTGGGAAGAAATATACAAATTTAAATTCTGTAATTCAAAATTGGTAAGGGGATTCAGAGATACATCAATGCATTGGATTTTCACATCTAGTATGTCACCTTTTCACATAATTTTAGCCTTTTTTATTTTTTAATTTTTTTAGGAAGGGAGAGGGGGGAGAGAGAAAGAGAGAGAGAGAAATATCAATTGGCTGTCTCCCCTGCATGCCCTCATACTGGGGATCAAGCCCCCAACTTGGGCATGTGCCCTGACTGGGAATCGAACCAGTGACCTTCTTGAGTGAGGGATGATGCTCAGCCAACTGAGCCACACTGGCCAGGGCTCGCCTTGTTTCTTAACACATGATCTCTTCTCCTACACTAAAGCCTAAATGGAATGTAGCGTGGAATGTAGAGATTTAAAATACTTTCTTTAAGCAGAATCATGGCTAGAGATCTCTAATATAAAATAAGAGGAGAGATGGTATTGGTTGAATTAGGTTGCAAGAAAAGTCTTTTTGTACATTTCCCTTCATTCCAACACACACACACACACACACACACACACACACACACACGCGGAGAGCTTTAGAAACAGGCTGTGCTATCTGAATCCTGGTTGTACTGGTTCAGTTCCACAAACATTTATAATAGTATCTCCTATAAGCCTGGCAGTTTGGATTAAGTTATTTAAAGTCTCTAGAAGTGCCTTGGGTAGCCTCAGAGTCCTCATGTATAAAATGAGTAAAAGATGATGCCCCTCATAGAATTGTTGTAGGGATTAAATACATAAATGAAACATAGACTAGTGTTTGAGGCAGGCAGAGTAATGACCTCCCCAAAGGTGTCCACATCTTAATCCATGGAACCTTTGAATCTTGTGTTACAGCAAAAGGGAGTGTGGTTTCAGATGAAAGTAAGATTGCTAATCAGCTGACTTTAAAATAGGGAGAGTAGCCTGGATTCTCAGCTGGGCCTAATGTAATCACAAGGATACTGTACTTAAAAGAAGCAGGAGGCAGAAGAGTCGGAACCGGAGAGGTGGTGGGCCTCGTGGAAGGGAATCGCCGCGGTTGCGGGCTTTGAAGGCAGGCTGGCGGGGAGCCAGGAGACGCGGGCAGCCTCCGCACAAACCCATAAGGCAAGCGTGGATTCTCCATAGAGCCTCCAGAAGGGAGTGCAGATCTGCCAACACTTTGATTTTATCTCGGTGAGAACTATTTTGGACTTCTGACTTCCAGTACTGTAAGATAATGAATTTGTGATGTTGAGCCACTAAGTTTGTGGTAGTCTGTCGCCACAGCGACAGGAAACTGATACAGCACTCACGAACACCTGCTAGGAGCTAAACGCTCTCTCTCTCAGCAACCCGCTGAACTTAACCCATGTCTGCTTTAGCAGGTCTCTCTGTACCCAGTTCTCCCTTTTCAGAAAGAAAGACGTCCTTTACTTCCCTTTAGCCCCGGAATCTTCCTCTTCCCACATTTTCCCGCACCTTCTGTGTCTCTCCTGCCTCTTTGCCCACCGCCTTGAAACATGCAGAGCTGCCTCGCTTGGGGAGCCCTGCTCTTCCTTTAGTTACCGCACTGCAGTCACCCTGGAGAACCGGGATCCTCAAGTGTCTTCACATTTACCAGATCATTTTTACTTGACTTTAAATTCTCTATAGGTTTATAAATATTATACGAAATTATGTGAATTACCTTTTTATAAGCACTGTACTGTGTTGGTTGTGATGAAGTTAGAAAAGAGTAAGAGTGTTTTCTGCAGGGTTCTATTGTAGACAGTACGCAAATTACCAGTTAACAAGCGGTAGTAGATGGTAGTAGGTATGAAAAGGCAAAGAGAGGCTACTTAAACTGAACAGCCTGGGAAGGCTGTGTAAAAGAGATATTTGGTCTAGCAATATGCTCTTAAAAGAACTAGGGAAATTGGTTTCAATAAAATAATCTATGTTAGTAGAAACACAAAACTTCTTAAAGTTTACTAGTTTAATTATTTTCTTTTGTGAACACAGGTGGAAAACTTTTTTTCCTATTGAGCTTTATATGGTTGAGGACTCTTGTAGAATTTTAAAAACATCAATTTACAGTAAATTGACAACACATTTGTCTTGATAATCTGAAGTATAACACAGGGCGTACCTGTTCCCTGTTTTACCTTGAGTGCTACATATTGTTTTTCCATTGTTTTACGTTTATTGTTGCTAAAAATCTCAAAGTATGATTAGCAACCTAGTATGATCTGAGTTGATTGTGTTTTATGTGCTAAAAACATTGACTATGACTATATTTTTAAAGGAAAGTGTTACATGCGCTCAGTAAAGACCAAAATGTTAGACTAACTGTACTTCTTTTTAGATAGAATTATAGACTGGGAAAAGAGAATTCAAAAGATACATTATAATTGGATTTTAGCCAGATACTTTATAACAGTTTTCTCTGTTAACAAGGGGGGAAAATGTGGTCTGGATGACCATAAAATTTGGTGGAAATGTGATTGGTTGAGTAGCACCTCCAAAAATTAATGAAAAATGAATTGATGACAACTGGAGAAAAATTTCTAGTCACAAACTTAAGGCCACTGTCCATATTCTTGTATTGATGTGAATGAAAACCCTGGTAGTATTGTTCATCAAGATATTGGATGAAATGAAAAATTTAAGCTTAACTTTCAAAATTAATATCTCTGACCGAAATGGTGGGCCAAGGCTAACATGGTAACTTAATGGAGTTTGGGGGGTATGGAGTTCAGAAAACAGCTGTGTAATTGTAGGAGTGAGGGAGATGTGGTTGAATCCAAACTACTTAGGTATTTAATTACTGTAATAAACCCAATATGGATATAAAATGTAACATGACTACCAGAAAGTCTTCATAGAATCATAGTTTGGACTAATAGGAGGAGATTCAGAAGAGGAAAGGTGTTAGTCTTTATTCTGTACTGGCTAGACTGCATTGGAGTATTGTATTAAATTCTGGATGTCAAATTTGAAAATGAGTCAGAAGACAAAAATAAGTGCTGGCGAGGATGTGGAGAAATTGGAGCCCTTGTATGTTGTTGGTAGGAATGTGGAATGAGGCTACTGCTCTGGAAAACAGTTTGGTAGTTCCTCAAATAGTTAAACCTGGAATTACAATGTGACCCAAATATTCCACATTTACGTATGTACCTAAAAGAACTGAAAACGGGAATATTCACAGCAGCACTTACATAGCAGTTTATATTAGCCAAAGGGCAGAAACAACACAAATGTACATTAGCTGATGAATGGATAACCATAAAAGTGAATGAAGTCCTGATAAATGCTACAAAGTGTGTGAACCTCAAAAACATTATGCTAAATGAAGGAAGCTGAACACAAAGGATCACATATTGTATGATTCCATCGATATGAAATATCCAGGACAGGTAAATCTATAGAGGCATGAATCCAATTAGTGGTTCCCAGGGGCATGGGGAATGGGGAGTGTGACTGCTTAATGGGTACGGGTTTTTTTGGGGGGCTGAAAGTATTTTGGAACTAGATAGAGATGTTGGTTGCAAAACATGAATATACTAAATTGTACACTTTAAAATGGTTAATTTTTTGTATTATGTGGATTTAAACTTAATTGAAAAAGGATCAGTACATATAAATCAGTTGACTAGCATTGAGAGTCCAGAAATAAACCCTATGATCAAATTTTTTACATGGGTGACAAGGTGGTTCAACAGGGAAAGGATAGTCTTTTCAGCAGATGGTGCTGAGACACCTGGAGAGGCCCATATAAAAGAAGGAATTTGAACCCCTTTTTCCACCATCCACAAAAATTAACTAAAAATGGATCATAGACCTAAATGTTACAGCTAAAATGATAAACTTCTTAGAAGAAAATATGACTAAATCTTAGTGACTTTGGGTTGGGCAAAGCTTTAGATATGCTCCTAAAACCGCAAGCAACAAAATATAGACATATTGGACCTCATCAAAATTAAAAACTTTTGTGCCTCAAAGGACACCATTGAGCAAGTGAAAAAAAACCCGCAAAATGGGAGAAAATACTTGCAAATCGTGTCTGATAAGGAACTTTTATCGACAATATACAGGGTTTGGCAAAAGTAGGTTTACAGTTTTTCGTTTGGAAAATAATACAATAATTAATAAACAGTGATACAAAAACAAACTTTTTCACATACAACTGTAAACCTACTTTTGCCCTACCCTGTATAAAGAACTCTTACAACTCAGTAACAAGACAGATAACCTAATTAAAATGGTGAATAAATTGGTGAATTTCATGGTGTGTGAGTTACATCTCTTTAAAACTTAAAAAATGAGCCAAGTGAAATGCGTTCAGAGGAGGTTTGAGTCTTTCGGGATTCAAAGCTGGAGCCCCGTCTCTGCTGCTGCCCCTTCTCCCTTGCGCCTCCCCCTGCAGCTCCCAGCCTCTGTCCGCTGGGCCTGTGTACCGACCAGGTTGAAAGCAGTCACATTCTGTTCTGTAACCTTAGTGAGGCCTTTGGTGCTTTGTTCTTCTCTTGTTCCTCTGCTTTTTAATTATCGTGCAGATGCCATCGCAGAGTGGAGTGGTGAGTTATGGTTACGTTTCCGTCTCTGCACACTCGTGTCATGACCCCGTGCCAATAGAACCGTGATGTTCTTAGTAGCAAAGACAAATGGAGTCTCTCTTCCTGTCGTCCATCAGTTGCTCAAAGTCATGTCATACATATATTATTCACATTTGAACCATCACTTCCTTGAATAGCTTTTTTGTTTTTCCTGGTGTATTATTTTGGTTGTTTTTGGCAGCATTTTACAGAATGTCCAACCACAGGTGACACATGTGTTTGTCCTGATCTTTCTCTTATTGTCAGTGGCTACTTAGCTCCAAGCATCTTTTTCTCGATGGCAGGAAGAAGGGGATAGAATGGGCGCTGCTGCTTTTTCATCTTTCTTGTTTTAAAACATGTTTGAAAAATTTTAAAACAAAAAAGTTGTGAGAATAGGAATGTGAATTCTTGGCTAAATTTCACCTAGATTCATCAGTTATAAAAATTTTGCTAGCCCGGCTGGCATAGCTCAGCAGTTGAGCATTGACCTAGGATCCAGGAGATAGCGCTTCGATTCCCGGTCAGGGCACATGCGTGGGTTGCAGGCTCCATCCCTAGCATGGGGCATGTAGGAGGCAGCCCATCAGTGACCCTCATCACTGATGTTTCTCCCTCCCTCTCCTGCTCTCTGAAATCGATAAAATATATTAAAAAAAAATTTTTTTTTTCTATATTTGTCTATCCCTTTCTTTGTATACCTAGATCTATAGGTATTGTTTTTATTTTGGTGACTCTTTTGAGAGAAAGTTCCAGAGATAATGACTTTTTCAGTTTCGCCACATATCACCTAAGAAAAGGACTCATGTGATTATGGAACAATGATTAAATTCAGGAAATTTAACATTGTTAATTGCCACAGGTTGAGATCTTTAGGAAGCAGATTCTCAACCGGAATTAGGATTCCACAAAATTAAAAAGAGGCAGGATTTGGCATGTGGGGCTGTCCGATTGTGAGGACACCCTGTCTGCCAGCACAAGGTGCAGATCTGGAGTCAAGATTGGCTGTTAGAGGAGGTCTGTGTTGGGCAGAAAAGTCTGTGTTGGGCAGAAATCCTGTACGTTGCCTTTCTCAGTTATGTTACAGAACCCTCCTTTGAAAGCTGAAGCCAACTTCGGTGAAGCTAACAGCATAACCATGCTCTTCATACCTGGTTGTCTTTTGGATGTGAGTGGTGCGTCTCTATTTCTAGCACAATACTAATATCTAATGTACAGTCCATATTCCAGTTCACCAATTGCCCAGTAACTCTTTTTACAGAAATCACCCCGCCCTAGATCTCTCTCTCTCTTTTTTTTTTTTTTTTTTTATCTTGGAGGAAAATCTTTCAAGGAGCTCCCCAGATGACTTTCCTGTGTCCCATTGGCTTGAGCTGAATTGCTTGACCATGATGGAACAGGAACAGTGGCTGGCAGAGGAGAATGGGACTTCGGGGCTTAGTTCAGACCTGTAGTGACTCATCCCATGGGTCTTGGGGAAGGGCTACTTCTCTAATACGAATCTCACTTGATACCTTTAAAAAACAGTCTAGATTCCTCTAGCAATAAGGGAGGAAAGGTGATCAGCAGCATTCTACTGGAGTTTTCTGTTACATAGCTTCCTTTTTCTATTGAGAAAGAAACATCACATTCCTGTCATTAAGCCAGCTTCTTAGTTATTCTGTCTTTTGAACAGAATCCATTCCTTTCTTCCTCTCGTGGAGCTCAGTAATTTTCTGTTTTAATAGGATGAGTTATTGTCTAGTCCTGCTGCACAGCTGCCATCCTGGGAGTCCTTTTTCATTTCACTCTTGGATCACTTCCACTGTCTCTTGTGTTCTCACATCTACTTTATTAGGTTTCCATACTTGTTTGCTAGAGATCCTCAAGTAATGTGTCCTTACATGTCTGATAATGTCTCTATTCTGTCTTTTCACTTGCTTGAGCATTTGGATATGAGAGTCTAGGTCAAAATTCTTTCACTCTGGAAAAAATTTTGAGACATTTCTCTGCTACAATGAGAGTTTCTGGTTTTAGACAGATTTTTACTTCTTGTTTTTTCCGCAGATCATTTAGAATCTTTCGGAGGTTGTAAAATTTCACAGGATTTGTCTATATGTTTTCTTCATGGGACAGAGAGTAGGCTGCTTCCTCTCCTGTATCACCTGGCTCCCTGTCTTATTTTGTGCCTGAACTTTATTACTGGTCTCACTTCTGATTATTTTTAACATTGATGTGGATGGTTCATCCAGTACCCTTGACAGTACCTTTGACAGACACTGCACCTGTTGGTCATTTCTCTCTCCTTGCTAACAGAAGCCCACTTTTGTTCAGGTTATTTAGTGCTCATGCTTCCTGGGCCCCCCCTCCAACCAACCCAAAGGCTGCAGTTTGTAAATGGTGCTTCACCTGAAGTCAGTTGCGTTAGTGATTGGTTTAGGCATAGTGACTCATAAGGGAAGTCACTGGGACTCTGGTTTTCTTCAGTTTATGAAGGTATACCGCTTCTTTTAGACGTTGTCATGTGAGCTCGTGGCTCTTGGAGTTGCTGTGTCAGTGTTGGGTCATTGAGGAGAAAGTGAGATCATGAATGACTCCACTTTGTCTAAAACCGAACTCCTGATATTCAGTCTTCCCTCTGAATTTTCCACTCCAATTTTTCCAGTTGCAAAGGCTAAAAATCTTGTTATTATCCCTAACTTGACTCTTTCTTTCACAATTCACATTCTGTTCACAAGAAGATCCTATAAGCTCCCCTTCAAATTTTATTTATAATCTTACTCTTTTTTTCCTATTCACTCCACTGCCATCCTGTCTAAGCCACTGCCGTTTCTTGCCTGGTTCCTGCGATAGAGCAGTGCCTTCCCAGGGCATTTTCTTAGTTCTCAACTAGACAGACCTGTGGATTGCCGTAGGCCACGTTACACATCAGCTTCACTTGAGAGGGTGCGGGACAGAAAACACAGCTCACCAGCAGGGAAGCATCAGTATGTTCCCTTTGGTGGGTGTCCTTGCAGCAGCTCACAAAGAGAGCAGCCAGAACTATTCTCTGTCGCCCTCCTCTCTTTCCAGGTGAAGCTTAGGTGTGAGTGATGAGGCTCACATGATGGGTCTGTAGCTAACCTGGCTTAGGGGCCCCATGTTCTACAAAAGCTGTTACCTTGTATAACAACCCATGAGCATAGCTCCCAGGATCCCTACAAGGTACATTCCCAGTTGCAGGAGTTACCACCCCAAGCGCAACCTTAGAGCCACTCACCAGGTATTGGTAGTTCCTCTCAGCCCCAAGCAACTTACCAGTGGGTCATTTTTACCATAGCAGTGTTGCCTGGTAACACAGCTGACATTCCGCCTGTTTGGTTTCCTGGGGAACAGAGCTAGAAGGTTAACTGAATCCAAAACCAATTTCTCATGCTGAAAGACAAGGCTTTTCTAACACTTCCATCACAAATAGCTTCCTACGGAGAGGTCCCCTGTACTCTATTCTCAGCACAGTAGCCAGAGTGATCCTTTCCAAATGTATGACAGTCATGTTAGCCTCCCTCGAACCCTGCAGCGGCTCCCCAGCTTGCTTACAGCACATTTGTCTCCTGAGCCTACGTGAGTTGGTCCCTCAAACCTCTTTCCTACTCGTCCCTTGCTTGTCTGCTCTAATCACCCTTGCTATTGCTCTTGTGCCAGGCATGTTTCCACCTGGGGCCACTATGTTGGCTTCCCCATGGCTGCAATGTGCTTACTCCTGATACCACCTGCTTGACTCCTCCTTCAAATCTTGGCTCAAATGTCACCTTTTCAACAAGCTGCATTCCAACCTTTACCACCCTGGCACTTGCCATTCCGTGATTCTTTTCTGTGTTTCTTTTCCCCTCATAGCTTTATACTCCCATAATTTACTTATTACGTATATTGTTTATTGTCTCCTACTGTTAGCATGGAAGCTGCAACAGGGCAAGGTTATTTGTCTATTTTGTTCATTGATATATTCCAACTGCCTAGGACAGTGCCTGACATATAATTGATGCTTAGTATTTTTTAAAAAATATGTTTATTGATTTCAGAGAGAGGAAGGGAGAGGGAGAAAGAGAGATAGAAGCATCAATGATGAGAGAGCCGTCATTGATCGGCTGCCTCCTGCATGCCCCCAACTGGGGATTGAGCCCGAAACCCTGGAATGTGCCCTGACCTGGAATGGAACCTTGATCTCCTGGATCTTAGGTCGATGCTCAACCGCTGAGCACTCCAAGCTGGGTGATACTTAGTATTTTTATTTTATTTAAAAAAATTTTTTTTTATATCTTTATTGATTTCAGAGAGAGGAAAGGAGAGGGAGAGAGAGATAGAAACATCAGTGATGAGAGAGTCTTTGGAGATTGAGCCCTCAACCCGGGCATGTGCCCTGACCTGGAATGGAACCTCGATCTCCTGGATCCTAGGTTGACCGACACTCAACTGCTGAGCCACGCCCAGCCGGGCGATGCTTAGTATTTTTAAATAACTGCTCACACCTTTGCAGAAGGCATACTGTGTCCTGAGTGTTTTAACATATATTAACTCACTTAACCTTGATGAACCCTCTTGAAATAGGTACTTTTATTGTCCCCTTTTTGGGTACCTTTTAAAAATGTATATAAACATGGAAGCAGAGAGGTTAAGAAACTTTCCTCATGTTTCATAGCCCATAAGTGAATCTTACTAGACTGACTTTGGAGCCTGGCTCTTAACCAGTATACCACAGTTAAGCATCTTTCTGCATACATAACTTTTTTTTTTTTTTAACCTGCTTTTGGATTATTTCTTTTTGGTAAATACCCCTTTATTGGGTTAGAGTTTATTGAACATTTTAATGTCTTGACACATGTACCCTAATTATTTCTTGCAGGACATTTGGTCCTGTCTAAAACATCCATGGAGACATTTGTCCAAAGGCCCTTGATATTTGTTCCTGTCCAAAACGTCCACGCTTATAAAATGTCCTTGGGTTCAGATAGCCCATAATATTTATTTATACTTCTGGTTTACATGATTAATATATAAAAATGCTATCATGTGCCCAGCCGGGCGTGGCTCAGTGGTTGAGCATTGACCTAGGATCCAGGAGATAGAGGTTTGATTCCCGGTCAGGGCACATGCCCAGGTTGCAGGCTCGATCCCCAGTGGGGGGTGTGCAGGAGGCAGCTGGTCAGCGACTCTCTCATCATTGCTGTTTCTCTCTCTCCCCCTCTCCCTTCCTCTCTCTGAAATCATTGAAGACATATTTTAAAAAATATATCATGTTTTATTGGTCCAGTAATTGTGTTGTGGCTATATTGCCTGTAATAATCTTCCTTGCCTTCATAGCCCACCTAGAAATGACAGATGCAATGGGTAGGTAGATGGGCTGGCATGGACCAGATGTCTCTGTGCACGTTGTGCACAGGCCCAAATGCCTGCTAATCCAGTTATCTTCCAGGATCCCCTCAACCATATGTGAATGTATCCTTTAGAAAAAATTACTGGAGTGATTTAATTGACTTCCATTTGTCCTTTTTATCTAATAATGAACTCTCACGTTCCCTAGTACTTCCCTAAATATTTGGGTGACAATAAATTGTTTTCTTTTTATGTCCCTGGGAAGGGGCCACAGACACAAGATGAAGGTCAGGGAAGGTTTTATGAGGTTCAGTGTTTATTAGTGGGTGAATGTCTAGGTTTAACTTATACCTAAGACCTTCTCATTCTTAATGTTGTCATCTTATCTGGGTCAAGGCACCCTTTGAGAATCTGATGAAAACTATGGACCTCTCACTAGAAAAATGTCTATAAACACATAGTTTAGATTTTTCATATGACTTATTTTATTGTATTGTAAGTTTATTTGCATGACAGACCATATCAGGCCAGTCTTTGCAAAGATTTCTGTAAGTCTCATTTTTGTTTTTGTATAAAATTATTTGCTACATCCAGGAACAAAATCCAAAATTATTCTCAAAAGTTAATTTTAATGAGAAGAGTGGTTTATGATAAGTTGAAATTGTGGCATTGTCTTTGATACAGCAATACATACATCATTTTAAAATTTCCAAACAGTTTTGCCTCTTTGTTTTAATGACAACCAGAGCTGAAAACCTGATTTGTAAGATGTGTGGAAACAACTGGAATTAGAGGCAGATCAGATAAGGCACGGGGTTGTTTTTTAAAATACTAAAAAAATTTTTTTTAAGTCTTTATTTTTCACAGATTTTTTTAAATAAAGAAAAACATTTTAAGAGCAGTTCTTGATTCACAGAAAAATTGAGAGGAAGGTACAGAGATTTCCCATATACCCACCATTTCCACTTTTGTTTAGCCTCCCCCACTATCAACATCCCTCCGCAGACTGGTACATTTGTTACAACAGATAAACCCACATGTCACATCATCATCATCAAAAGTTTACATAAGGGTTCACTTTTGGCATTACACATTCTGTAGGTTTGGATAAATGTAAGTGACATATGTCTATTATGATATACAGAGTATTTTCACTTTCCTAAAATCCTCTGCGCTCTACCTCCCCTCAACCCCTAGAATGTCCTGTAGTTGGAATCATGCAGTGTGTAGCTTTTTCAGATCTGTCTCACTTAGTATTATGTATTTAAGGTTCCTTTGTGTCTTTTTTTTTTTTTTTTTAATATATCTTTATTGATTTCGGAGAGAGGAAGGGAGAGGGGGAGAGAGAGAGATAGAAACATCAATGATGAGAGAGTCATTGATCGGCTGCAGCCCACAACCCGGGCATGTGACCTGACCGGGAATCGAACCCTGATCGCCTGGATCCTAGGTGGACTTTCAACCACTGAGCCACACCCGGCTGGGCTCCTTTGTGACTTTTCCTGGCATGGTAACTCATTTCTTTTTGCACTGAATAGTATTCCACTGTCTAGATGTACCATAGTTTCTCCATTCATCTACTAAAGAACATCTTTGTTGCTTCCAAGTTTTGGTAATAGGCCTACTGGCAACTAACTTCCTCAGTTTTGCTTGTCTGAGCAAGTCTTTATTTCTTCACTTTTGAAGGATAATTTCTCAGGGTGTAGAACCCTAAGTGTTTTGTGTTTTTTGTTTTTTTGAACACTGTAAATTTTCATTTCTGAGGAGAAGTTAGGTATAATCCTTATCTTTGCTCCTCTATGGATAAGGTAGGTTCCTTCTCCCCCAGCGTTTTTCAGGATTTTTTTCTTTATCTTTGATTTTCTGTAGTTTGATTTTGATATGCCTAGTTGCAGTTTTGTTTGTTTGTTTGCTTTTGTTTTTATCCTGCTTGGTGTTCTCTGAGCTTCCTGGATCTGTGGTTTGTTATCTGATGTTAACTGGATAAAATTCTCATTCATTATTGTTTTAAAGATTTCTTACGTTCCTTTTTTCTTCTTCTTCTGGCATTCCCATTATGTATATGTTACATCTTTGTAGTTGTCCCACAGTTCTTGGATATTCTGTTCTATTCCCCTCCCCGTCTTTTTTCTCTTTGCTTTTCAGCTTTCTATTCTATTTTCAGGTTTCTGTTGAGATATCTTTAAGCTTAGAGATTCTTTATTCAGTCTACTGATAGCCCCTCAAGGGCATTCTTCATTTCTATTACAGTGTTTTTGATTTCTGGTGTTTCCTTTAGTTCTTTCTTAGAATTTCCACCTCTCTGCTTATATTTCCCATCTTTTCTTGCATGCTCTCTACCTTATTGGAGCCCTTAGCATATATTTGAATTCCCAGTCTGATAATTCCAATATTCTTGCCATATTTCAGTCTGATTCTGATGTTTGTTTTGTCCAAACTGAGGTTTTTTTGTTTTTGTTTTTTTTGCCTTTTATTATGCATTGTAATTTTTTCTTAATAATAGCCGGACATGATGTGCTCATTTTGAGTGAAAGGAACTGCTATAAAAAGGCCTTCAGTATTGTGGTGGTACAGTATGTGGGGAGAGGAAGTGTTCTTTAGTCCTGTGAATAGGTCTCAGTCTTTAGGGAGCCAGTCTGTGCCTCTACTACCAGCGATTTTCAACCTTTTTCATCTCATGGCACACGTAAACTAATTACTAAAATTCTGTGGCACACCAAAAAATATATTTTTTGCCGATCTGACAAAAAAATAGGTATGACTTTGATTCATTCACACCAGAATGGCTGTTGCCATTTTTTTATTTGACAATCTTAAGGGAAAAGAAGTTAGTGCTCCTGACCAAATAGTCAGGTATTGCATGTTTAAAAAATTTGTGTCCCAGCAGTTGAAAATCACTGCTCTAGTCTGAGCTTCACAAGTGCTTCTTAGTCTGCTCCTCGTACCGTAGATGAAATTATTGAGTTTTGAAGGCATGTTCTATTAATTAAAATCCTTTATTTCTATAGTTATAATCCATTTCTCATTATGATCATATATATATATATATGTTTTCCTGTCTCTGAAGCTTCTTTCCCCTCATCAGATTTGCTGGACTTGTTGAATTTTAATCAATTTTGTTGGAATTTTCAAATACTAATTAAATTAGCTTAGCATATATGCTACAATATAAACAATCCCCAGTGCTGAAAACACAAAGATTTACTTCTCACTTAGGTCAAGTCCATGCCTTTTAGGCAGATTGCCTTCTCTGTACAAGCTTAGCAGTGCACTTGCGGACCCCCTGCTTCCATGACTGCTGAGATAGTGGGAGAGGCCCAGAGCGAGCACAGAGGCCAGGTGCTCCCCTTGGAGGAGGGGTCACTTCTACTCACGTCCTACTGGCCAAAGTAGGTCACATGACCGTGTCTGGCTTGAAGAGGGAGAAGGAAGGTATCAGCCTCCATTATGCGCAGAAGGAAAGGGAAACTGGGTAATGCCATTAATATCCTTTATATCTTTATTTATTTTTTCGGCTAGCTGATTGTGGTTTTTTGAGAGTCTCCTTAAGTTTCTAACCGTAACTGTGGACACTCCTTTGGTAAGCCTGATTCCCCCCCAAAGAGTGAATATCTTAGGAAAGCAAATGGTTTCACCCTTCACCCCTTTAGTTAGAAGTCAGCCAGGATCATTTTCCTTGGAATCAGAAAATTTCAATCAGTTCTCTGTATCTGCCAATCCCTTAAGACTGTAGGTTTTTTCACATATACGTTATTCTGTGTTGATAAATAGCATAGGTGCCATCCCAGCCTGGCGTGACATTTTATTCTCGCGTCCCCTGCTCTCAAGTCATAGTGTGAGCCTGTTGAAGACTGTAGTTAGTATTTGCCCCTGAATGTGATGGAGGGAGGGACGGAGCATGGGCCACTTTCTTCTAGGATGTTCCTACGCAGAGTGGACGGCAGGCAGGCTCTCGAGCAGGTAGCGGCTGGTATAATGGCAGGCTGCTTCTCCTTTCCCATTGCTGTTCCCTTAAAATGTATCTTTGTGGACACTCAGAATTTCAGGGGTGGGGTGAGACTCCTTTCTGACTTTTAATGTTTCTTGGGTTTTCCCTTCTGTGTTGATTAAGTCATCTCAGGATATTGGACTGGGAGCTGTCAATGAAGTAACTTTGGGTTATCATCTGAGTATTGTTCCTTCTTTTAAGCTTGTTTGAATGTAGGTTGATTCAGGTATATTAGCAAAGAAGAAAGGAAGCAGTTTGAAACCTGTTGTTTTCTGGAAATATTAAGTTATATCTCAAAATGGATACAAGGGTATGAATACCCCCCAAAATGAATACACATAATTTGAATAATTATAAAGGCAGTGCTTATTAAAATACATTTCATTTTAAAAATTGAGCTATCAGCTGTTAAAGTGTGTATACATTTTGGGGGACACCCTGTATATTGGGTTTATTTGTTGAAGACAAAAATTTCACCTTTCTTACTCTGTTTTCCTGAACTCTTCTCTAATGGCTATAAGATGAAGGTCGTTAATATTCATTTGGTTGAATAAAATGTTTGAAAGTTTCTATATTGATTTTTTTTTTTTTTTTAAATATATCTTTATTGATTTCAGAGAGAGGAAAGGAGAGGGAGAGAGAGAGAGAGAGAGAAACATCAATGATGAGTCATTGATCAACTGCAGCCCACAACCCGGGCATGTGCCTTGACCAGGAATCGAACCCTGATCGCCTGGATCCTAGGTCGACGCTTAACCCCTGAGCCACGCCCAGCCGGGCTATATTGATTTTTTTTTTTTTAAGTGCATGTCATTTATTGTCATTGGCATCATTTATTTAATAAACAAATGTTTATTGTGTGCCAGTGAGCCAGGAGATGGTACTGGGGATTATAAAAGTAAACAAGACAGTCTCTGCCCTCCTGGAGTTTGCTTTTTAATTGAGTAGACAAAATTAAACAAATATTGGATGATAAACTTTATGATGAAAATTAAGTTTAGCTAGAGAGTGATGGGTGTCAGTTATTTAAGATAGGGTGGTGGGGAGGGCCTCTTTGGGGAGGTCCCATTTTGCAGTCATCTGAACAAAGGGAGGAAGCAAATCATGCTCAAGGGAAAGAGCATTCCAGGTTAAAGGGATTATAAGTGCATCCCCCCACTCCTACCCCCTAATGTGGAAATAAGCTTCTTGAACTTGACCAGTAGTGGGAAAGTTGGTGTAGCTAGAATAGAGGAAAGGTTAGAAAGGCCTTGGGTATTTTTCTGCATTGATGGGAAACTACTGTAGGATTTTTGAGCATGGGAGGAGTGAATAAATTTGTATTTTAAAATGGTCATTTTGGTTACCATGTGGAAATTGGGGAATGAATAGATGCAGGAATATCAACCAGTTAAGAGGCTACTTTAATTGTTTGGGCCAGAGATGATGATGGCTCTGACTAGGGTGGTCAAAGTGGATGGGAGAGAAGTGGTCTGGAAATACAGAGTTGATAGAACTTGTCGATGGATTAGATGTGAGGGTGTGGGGTAAAGGAAGGAATAAAAGTGACTGCCAGATTTTTGGCCTAAGCAACTAGAGAAATGATGGTGTTATTTACTGAGGTGCAGTGCTGCGGTAGGTGTAGATTTAGGAGAATCTATTAAGAGTTAAGTTTGAGACCCTACTGGATGTCCCAGTGGATGGCCGAGTTTGTGGGGTTAGTGCTCAGGAGAGAGCGAGCACTGAGATACCATCTACATGCTAACAAATCCCAAATTTGAATTTAAGGCCTCGAGCCTGGATAGGGTCCCTTAGAGGTAAATGTCGGCAGGTGTGGGGGCCGAGAACTGACCCTGGGCTCTTTCACGTTCTGAGTTGGGAGGAAGGCAGAGGAAGAGCAGCCAGCTCCTGAGTAGGAGGAAGAGAACCTCGGAGAGTGTGGCATTTTGCTGTCCTAGTGAGGGACGTCTTTCATAAAGGGAGAGAAGTGCTGCTGTCAAGTCAAGTAAGATGGGGACTGATATTGACCTTGGGATTTCATGAGGCTTGAGGTCATTG
This sequence comes from Miniopterus natalensis, assembly GCF_054644295.1. NCBI lineage: Eukaryota > Metazoa > Chordata > Mammalia > Chiroptera > Miniopteridae > Miniopterus > Miniopterus natalensis. The sequence goes on from NC_142081.1 coordinate 174,242,474, forward strand.
GTGACATTGACAAGCGGCCCTGTGGAGTGGTAGCGGTAGGAAACCTTGGGGCTGGGTAAAGGAGAGAATGGGGTTAAGGGAAGGTGGTGAAATACTGAATAGAGACAACTGTGTGGAGGGCTTTTATTATAAAGGGGAGCAGAGAGCAGAGAAATGCCTCAGTCACTGACGGGTTTTGTTGCCAAGAGAGGTAAAAATTCTGGTCACGAAGGCTGGTATGCCGGGGTTCACCCCCTCCTCCCCTCCACACCACCAAGCAATTCTCAGACACCAGCTGGGTGTCCTATAATTCAACTCAATTCTAACACTATCTAGAAATAGCATCAGATCCCACAGATTAAGATCTCAGTCTTACACGACTCGTCCCTGTCCCCAGTGGCCCCTTCTCTCAACAGTTGCAAACCCAGGTTGTCACCTGTGCTTCTGACCTACTGGCTATAGTTTGGAGGTTCCAACAACTCCTTCCTTGGGTTCAGTTAATTTGCTAGAGTGACTTACAGAACTGGAAGAAACATTTTACTTACTAGATTGCCAGTTTAAGGGTATAACTCAGGAACAGCCAGATGGGAGAGATGCAAGGTATGGGGAACAGCATGGAGGTTCCATGCCCTCAGAGCGCTCCACTCTCCCTGTATCATGTGTTCACTAGCAGGGAGCTCTTCAAACCCTGTCCATTTGAGTTTTTATGGAGGCGTCATTACATAGGCATGATAGAGATATCATTGACTGTTGGTGATTGATTCAGCCTTCAGCTGCCCCTCCCCTAAGGGGAGGTGGGACTGAAAGTTCCAACCCTCTAAATCACAAGGTGGTTCTCTTGGCAATCAGCCCCGATCCTTAGGTTCAGTCCAAAAGTCACCCATTAACACACAAGACCACTTACGTCTCTCATCACTTAGGAAATTTCAAGGGTTTTAGGAGTTCTGTGTCAGAAATGAGACAAAGGTCGAATATATATATTATTATAAATCACAATATCACAGGAGGACTTTTTTCCCTTCAATGTGGGTAATCTTTATAGTATGTTTGTATGCTGATGGACATGATCCCCTAGGAATGGAGAAAAAAGATGTGAGATTTTTGTAACCTTGAAACTGATATTCTCAGTTTTAAAAAGTAGTTTGGAGATGCTTGGTGTTGGGTCGGAAGTTTTCTTTACCCCACCCACTTCGGGGAGCCTTTGTATTTTTCTTTTATTTTTCTCCTTTTGGCTTGCCTAGTCGTATTGTGTATCTTGATAGATTTTTATCTTTCCTGTTTCTGGTAAATGGTGATTATTAGGAAGTTGAACCAATTGTGTATTAAGAAATGTAAAAGACATTTAACAGGGACTGTTTCCCAAGGCCCATTGTTTACTACAAAAAGGAAACCACATCAGTGAAGATAAAACTATTTTGTGAACACTGTACTCCTTTTGTTAGTAACATTTTTCAGACTATGATCAAAAGAAACTACTTTGTGAAAACAGTAAGTTAATGGGAAATGTAGACTTTTGTTACCAGTGGGGATTTATTTAGTGAGAGCCCTTAAAAATCTGATTTCTCTTCATAACATTTTAAAATCTTCTAATTGTGAAAATATTTGCTATAATTTAAATTATGAAAAAATATAGTTTAAGCAAGTTAGAAGTTGGGTATTTAGTTTTTAATTTTTTGAAATGTACTAAAAGTTTTAATTTTAAGGGAGAAAATATAGCAATATAGGATGGTGAGAATATTTACCTTCATTCTGAAGCAGAAGGAAATTCACATTACTGTGAAGATCGTTAACATTATAGTGAGACTGTATTTAAGATATAAGTAGACTATATATTACAATCTCATAGCTCCCCTCCCATTGTAAATTCATGCTTAGTAGAAAAGCCATCAGGTGAAGTTGGACAAAAACATTTAGAGACGATGAGGATCTGATAGTAGGCTTGGGCTCATTGGCGGCCAGCCTTCTTGGATCATTGGACTTTTCAGTTAGAATTTTATCTTCTACCCCTGCCCTTCAATGCCTTCCACCTCCCATCCCTGCTGAATAAACCTTTTTTTCTAATATCTTTGGCAGTAATAAAGTTCCCCAATTTTTGGGTACCTGAGAAATGTACCTATGGACAAGCAAAACAGAAAAGCAGAGACTATGTTTAGATTCAAGTATGTGGCCCTTCCACTAGGGTAGTGAGTCTCAATTTCTTTTTCATCTACGTATATTTATCGGGTACATGTTAGTCTCCTTTTCCCTTCTTTCTGTAATTTGATTCCTCTGAATCTGCAGAGTGGTGTCATATATTACAGAGTACATTTAAACCATGTCCTTTGTGTGGTTTTGGAGTTCTTGTTGAGAAGTAAATAACATGAACTTTGAGGAAAGGGACGTCATGCTCAGTGAAATAAGCCAGTCACAAAAGGACAGATATCTCTTAGGAGGTACCTGGAGTAGTCAAACTCATCGGAACAGAAAGTAGAGTGCTTGTTGCTGGGAGCGGGGCAGAAATGGAGAGTTATTGTCTAATGAGTCCGGAGTTTCGGTTTGGGAAGATGAAGAGTTCTGCAGATGGGTGGTGGTGTTTGCACAACAGTGTGATTGTACTTAAATGCCACTGAACTGTACTCTCAAAAATGGTTAACATGATAAATTATATGTGTATTTTACCGCAATTAAAAAAAAAAAGTGATGAAACTACTCTATTTTGGCAAAGCTTGCCCTCTGTCCCCATTTTTGTTAGATATTAGTGAGTCAAGGTCATTTTTTTCTGTTCCTTTTATTTAGATGTAATTGACATAAGGCACTGTATAAGTTTTAAGGTGTACAGCATAATGAATTCACTTATATATTTGAAATGATTTCAGATCAAGTTATTGTTGACTAAACCATGAAATAGTGGGTTGCTGTTTTTAACATCATGAATCTCTGAGATTCCCATAAATTGAAAACTACTGATTATCAAAAATTTTCATATCTTAACTTCCAGAGGTTTCACAGCCTTAAACTGTTATTTTAGAGCAAAGAGTATAGCTTGGATAGAAAAGCCATTTTGTTTTGTTTTATACATCAATTTAAAAAATATTTATTGAATACTCCTTTTGAATGAACAACAGTAATGACATTTGTTGAGTGATATCTGTTGGCTGTTCTGAGTATTACATTTAATACTTCTCATTCATCTAACACTTTATAATCCTTATAAAACAGCCCTTGAAAGTGTTACCATTGGGAAACTCAAAGGCTCTGGATAAATGATTTTCTGCTTTAAAAGCGATTTTAAATTAATTCCAATGCATAGAAATGAAAGGAGGGCATTCCAGGTGGACGAAAGATAGTGGTGCAGGAACGCATAGGGTGTGTTTGCACAGAGCAGAGTTCAGCCTGACTGTAGGTGGAACAACATCAGGGAAATGGGCGAGCAGTTTATTTTTTCCCATTAGGATCTTGACTTTGAACCTCATGAAGTTCTGGATTTTATTCTGTGGATATTTGGAGAACCACTGAATTACCAAGCCAGGGAATTTTGTGATTAGAGTTGTGTGGTTAGAGTTGTGTTAGGAAGGTGCATTTGGCAGCAATATCAGGTGCATTGGAGTAGTTGGAGGGGAGGGCAGAGCAGTTGGAATGACCACTTAGAATTCTTTTGAAGTCATTAGGAAGAGTTAGTATTGTAGTGATTGGGGTCAGTGCAAATGACTAGTTGAGGATAAGTTGGTAGGTGAGAAAGCAGAGGCACAAAAGTGTGGTAAGAGGAAATAAAGAGGAGTCTGGTGCATGGGTGTAGGATTTGTTTGTTTGCTCATTTAATGGTTAGCTGAATATACAGGTCAGGTGTGGGTTTAGCTTTCAAAAGGGAGGATTCGGAGAGCCTAAGAGCATGGAAAGAAGGACTTTAGCAGCCTTGAATTGAATTTGGAGAGTTTCCTTTGGGCACCCTCTTTCAGGTTGAGACATGAGAATATCTGTAGAGAGGAAGGGACTGTGGTGCACCTGGGAACTTGAGGGGTAGAAAAGTTTCAGCCTCTAAGAGGGACCTCGCTGGGGTCAACCATCACTCTTTAGAGCGTGCGATAGAATAATAGTAATGTAATAGGCGTGTAATAGTGTACTTACATCAGTCTTTTATGCAAGTAACTTATGTAAGGTCAAGTTTCTCTCTTATGCAAGATAGTTTGTATAATCAGCCAGTAGTTGTGTTGATTAAGCAAAAAATTTGATTAAAATGAGGAATCATAGGAAAGAGACATACCATAAATATTTTATAATTTGTAAGTGTATAAACGCTTGTATAGCATCAGGCTTCTCCTGATAGCTGAGGCCTTTGCTTTAGGATATTTTGCTAAGTGAAAGAAGACACTTCTGTTAAAAGCGACTTGTCTTTTTCACATCAGAAAGCTTAAGTTTCAGCGACGAAGGATTTTCTTTTTGAGCTCCTATTTTTGACGTAATTTGTAACTAAATTACATAACTCTAGTAAATACAACTGGCGTAAACAGATTTTGGAACAAATAAAATTACTCTTGGTAGGCGTGCAACTCAGTGTTGGGAGAAAAATGAGATGATGTATCAGAGAGGACTCCCCCAAAAGGAAATGGAAACTCAGAAATGTGGTTTGTCCATGGTTTTAGGTTTGAAAAGAGTCTGGTTTTATTTTGAATCCAATGACATATTTTCCATTAGATAGTATTTTGCAAGGTGATGAGAAATAATATGTGAAATACTGGTTAGTGGTGAAAAAGTTATAGACTATCTAGTATATATTATATATTTTAATAAAGCAGGTTTACTGAGATAAAATTCATACACCATGCAAATCACCAATTTAAAGTGTACAATTTGAGGTTTTTGTGTTTTCACAGAATTGTGCAACCATCACCACTATTGATTTTAGAGCATTTTCATCACCCTCTAAAGCAACCCTGGACCCATTCGTCACATCCCACCTCCTCATTTCTGGTCCTAGTCAACTGCTGATCTGCTTCTCTCTCTATAGAGTTATCTATTCTAGACATTTATATGAAATGGAATCATGTAATATATGGCCTTTTGTGATGGCTTCTCTGACTTAGCAAAATGTTAAGATTCCTCTGTGCTGTACCATGTATGCATCAGTACTTCATTCCTTTTTATGGAGGAATAATATTCCGTTGAAGGGATTTACCACATTTTATTTATTCATTTACCAGGTTATGACATTTGTGTTGTTTCTGCTTTTTGGCTATTACAAATAGTGCTGCTATGAACACCTGTGTACATATTTTTGCATGGCCATATGCTTTCATTTCTCTTGGTATATACCTAGGAGTGGAATTGCTGGGTCTTGTTTAACTTTTGAGAAATTTCCAAACTGTTTTCCAAAGTGGCAGTACCATTTTATGTTTGAACCAGCAGTGTGTGAGGGTTCCAATCATACACTTGTCAACACTTATCTTTCTCTCTTTTAAAAAATTTATTGATTTGAGAGAAACATTGATTTATTGTTCCACTTATTTATGCATTTATTGGCTGATTCTTGTACTCTGATCAGGGATTGAACCTGCAACCTTGGCATATTGGGATGACACACTAACCAACTAAGCTACCCCACCAGGGCTATTATCTTTTTGATTATAGCTATCCTAGTGGGCATATCTGTGTTTTTAAAGTGATTTTATTTTTCTGACTCTAACAGTAACAAATGCCCTTTGGAGAGATTTTGGAAAATATAGAAAAGCATAAAAGAAAAAACATCATTTATTTTAAATCACTATTTAGAAATATATTTAGTAGAGGTTTTCTTCATGTTTTAATGTAATTAAAAAATACAGCTGAAATTATATATGATTTTTGAGTCCTGCCTTTTTTATAGTTAACAGCATTTCCTCATGTTATTTTGAAATTGTATTTTAATTTTATTTTATCAAAGAATGTCTGTTCTCTCTTCTTTTGTGTTCTCTTTTTAAAATTTTTAATTAATTAATTTAAACATATCTTTATTGATTTCAGAGAGAGGAAAGGAGGGGGAGAGAGATAGAAACATCAATGATGAGAAAGTCATTGATCTGCTGCCTAGCCCACAACCCGGGCATGTGCCCTGACCGGGAATCGAACCCCGATCTCCTGGATCCTAGGTCAATGCTCAACCGCTGAGCCACGCCTGGCTGGGCTCTCCTTTGTTTTAAAATTTAGTTTTTCAAATTTACAATTAGTTCAGAGGAGTGTGGGAAGGGATTGGGAATAAATATTTGTAGTTAATGTATCATGTTTAACTAGAAATTACTCCTAGGTTAAGTAGGGCCTAATAGTGCATCTGCTGAGTAAATCATAATTTGTGAAATGTTTTCCAGTTTTGGATATTTAGCTTTCTTACAACTTTTCTTTATAACTAATGTAAAAATTTTGTATTTAAATTCTGTGCATTTTGAGTTCACAGACGTGTAATTACTGGGTCAATGGCTATGACCGTTTTAAAGATTCTTGTTCCATATTGACGAGTTGCTTTATTTTTTAATTTTTTAATTTATCTTTATTGTTGAGAGTATTACAGGTGTCCCATATCCCCCCACAATTGACCCCCTCCACTTCACTCCCACCCCCTCCCCAGGCCTTCACCCCCTTATTAACTGTGTCCATGGTTTATGCATATATGCATATAACTTCTTTGGTTAATCTCTTCCCCCCCTGCATCCTCCCCCCCCTTTCCTCTGAAATATGATCGTCTGTTTCATGTATCAATGTCTCTGGATCTATTTAGTTTGTCAGATTCTTTTGTTTATTAGCTTCTTATTAAAGAAGACCCTTCAACTTTTCCTGTAGTGCTGGTCTGGTGGTGATGAACTCCTTCAATTCTAAATGATAGCTTTGCTGGGTAGAGCAATCTTGGTTGTAGTTCCATGTTTTTCATCACTTTGAATATTTCTTGCCACTCCCTTCTGGCCTGCAAGGTCTCTGTTGAGAAATCAGCTGACAGTCTTATGGGTGCTCCCTTGTAGGTAACCAATTGCCTTTGTCTTGCTGCTTTTAAGGTTCTCTCTTTGTCTTTAACCTTTGGCATTTTAATGATGCTGTGTCTTGCTGTGGGCCTCTTTGGGTTCCTCTTGTTTGGGACCCTCTGTGCTTCCTGGACTTGTGAGTCTATTTCTTTTCCCAGGTAGGGGAAGTTTTCTATAATTATTTTTTCAAATAGGTTTTAAATTTCTTGGTCTGTTTTTTCCCCTTCTGGCACCCCAGTAATATGAATGTTGGGCCTCTTGAAGTTGTCCCAGATGCTCCTTATACTATCTTCATATTTCTGGATTCTTTTTTCTTTTTGTTCTTCTGGTTGGATGTGTTTTGTTTCCTCATGTTCCAAATTGCTGATTTGATTCTCAGCATCCTCTACTCTACTGTTGATTCCCTGTAAATTATTCTTCATTTCAGTTCGTGTAGCTCTCATTTCAAATTGGTACTTTATTATGTTAACGATTTTCTCAGTTATTTCCGTAATAGTCTGCTTAAACATCCTTACAAACAAAATTCTGAACTCTGTATCTGTTAGCTTCCTTGGATCTATTTCATTTAGTCCCTCTTCTAGAGATTTCTTCTGTTCTTTCCTTTGTGACATGTTTCTTTCCCTTCACATTTTGGCTGCTTCCAGGTGTTTGTTTCTGTGTATTAGGTAGAGCTGCTATGCCTCCTGGAATTTGTAGAGTGGCTTTATGTAGTAGGTGTCCTGTAGGGTCCAGTGGCTCAGCCTCCCCAGGCACCTGGGCCTTCTAGGTGCTCCCCTGTGTGGGCTGTGTGCACTGTCCTGTTGTAGTTGAGCCTTGGTTGCTGTTGGCATCCCTGGGAGGAACTGACCCCCAGACCAATCGGCTGTGAGAACCAGCTGCAACTACAGCCAGAGAGCTGCTGTGCTGGAGACACCACTGTGGAGCAGGATTTACTTCAGTGGAGCTTTGGTGTTCACCAAGTACGCCCCTTGAGTGTCACTTGTGGATGTGGTAGGGTTGTAATCTAGTGTGGTTGAGTCTGACCACCAGGTGCACCGTCTCTGGGGCCTCCCAGGAGGTGCAAAGTCAGCCTGTGCCAGTGCCTTGCCCAGGGCCACCCAGCATGAGCTACACACAAACCGTAGTTGGCTGCTCCTTGTGCTGGGCTTGGAGGAGCCCAGGAGAGGCCAAGCTATGAGCCAGTGCAGGCTGCCGCTAGTGCCAGGCCTGGGGCCGCTTATCAAGCCATATGGTGCCCGCTGCTCCTTGTCTGAGAGATTTTAGGGAAGTCCTAAGCTTGGGGCTTGAGAGGCCACTTGCACAGAAAAGCCCCTGGAAATGGCCTGGATGAGCTGCAGGTGGGGAGGGGCGGGGCCTCGGGGAATCATGGGGCGGGGCCAAAGGTGGGACTCAGGTGCTGGTGATTCAAACATGGCGCCTGCCTGCTGGCTGTGTGCGGGGAGGACTGGCCACAGGAGCCATGGCCTCCGCCAGCCCTTCTGCCCGGGAGGAAGCCCCCCCTCCAGCTCTCGCCCGGGTCTCAGGCAGGTTAGTTCCTCCCGAGTGTCCCAGGTCCTTTCAGGCTGCTGCCCGGCGCTGGGCTCAGAGGGAGAGCGTCTGAGTGAGTCCGTGCCGGGCCCTTTAAGAGGAGCTGCTGGGGCTCCCGCAGCGTCCAGGACTGTAAGGGACAGTCCCCGCTGGTTTCACAGCCCAGAGTTTTGGGGATGTCTCTTCCTGGCCCTGAAGCCCTGGGCTGGGGGCCTGTTGTGGGGCTGGGATCCCTCCCTCCCCCGGGAAACCTCCACTGCCGAGATGCCCTCCCGGATTTAACCTGCGGCACCTGGTGTGGGCCCTCGGCAATTCTCTGTCTCAGCAATTCTCCGTCTCAGCCCCGGCCGGCCCGCATCTCCGCCCCTCCTCCCACTCTTGGTGCTTCTTCAGCTCCCTGGTTGTGGGGCTTCTGTGCAGCCAGATCTCAGGAGGCTCTGAGCGATGGTGGTTCTGTATTTAGTAGTAATTGTGATTTGGTTGCGGGAGGCAGCGGGTGCAGTGGTTACCTACGCCACCATCTTGTTTCCCCTTGCTTTTTATGATGGTTGTCAGGTTTAAATTTCCTTTAGCAATGTATATTTATACCTTTTTACTGTACCTTCACTAGCAGTGAGTAAGTGGATAACAGTTGAGCTTTCAGGTCACTAGAGCAGGGATTTTTCAGTTTTGTTCTCTGATGTATATCGTGCTGGTACAAAGTAGGCATGGTAGGCACTGAGTATACAGTGAATTGCTTCCAGTAGGAAAGAGAAATTTTGTTCTGAAGGACAAGAAAATTAATTGCCTTTTGATTTTCCAGGAAAGTAGCCTTGTTATGCTGATCATATTATAGCTCATGCTTTTATGGGAAAGGAATGAAAGTAAAAATCAAGCACATTTGGGAAAATTGCCTTTAATTTTGTTTGAACATTTACATGTTTCAGAAGGCAAAATGACACATTGTGAAATCTTAACTCCTATCCCTCTTTCCTTACTGTCCTTTATAGGTAACCATTTTTACCAATTTCTTAGCATCTTTGCAGTGCTTTTTAATAAATATTAATAAGTAAGAATAGTCTTACTTCTCTCCCCCTTCCCTATTTTAAAACATAAAATGTAACATACTATATATATGTATATATGAGTGTGTGTGGGTGTGTGGTGATCGTTTCATAGAAGAACATGGAGTGCTTCCTCATTCATTTTTACAGCTGCATTATATTCTTTCTTATGGATGTAACGTAGGTAACTTTGCCAATCCTCTTGGGTTGTTTTCAGTGTTTCACTTCTACAAATAATCCTGCTGTACACTTTATTTGATGAGTGTGCAGTTACAATGTATCTGTAGAAGAATGTTCTAGGAGGATTGTTGAGTCAAAGGAGAAATGCATTCTTAATTTTGTAGATTAAAAACTACTACCAGCAATGGAGAGTGCTTACTTCTTGGAGTACTTTTTGAAAGATAGGTAGTCTAGGGTCCTTACCCCAAGTCCTATAATGTATATGTCTTTAAGTGCTATGCAAGCACTCTTATGATAATGGCCCTTGTGTCATCAAGAAACAATGGTGAGGAAATTCATCATGTACTTGAGAAAGATGTTATGGGTGGTGAAGAAAATATTTAAATTAGAACCTTTAAAAGACGAATTCTAATTTTCTCTCTCCAGATAGTTTCTTTCCATATATAGTTGAGTTTGTGTTTGTTTGTTTTTTAATATATATATATAAGCAAATTCTTCTTGGCTAAATTCTCAATTATAAAAACTAATTTCAGTAATGATAAAATGTTACAACTTTTGTTGTTAACATGGCTGTTATGAATGACCAACTGTGTTTGTTTCTTTTTTCTTCCAGCCTTTACCATTCTACATTCTGCTTCGTACATGGTGAACCACTACTGCTTTGCCCTGGTGTGCCCACTTGCGTGCCTACAGAGCACAAGACTGAAAAAGCTTCTAGATGGATCCTTTCCAGATTCTGTGTCTTTTCTACAAACTCTGTGCCTCAACAGCCCTTTCTAAGTGGTAAGGATATGTACTTAAAAAAATAACATAAATTTGTAGAACAATTTTTAAATTGCCTTCTATTTTATACCATCTCTTTTTACATATGAGTAATCCCTGTACTTCTTTTTTCTAATTAAAAGAGATCACATCTCAAAATAGCAGTAACTTCAAGCTTCTGGCGGCTTCAAAATATCCTTTCCATGTATTATTTATAAAATATAACTAAAAATATGATAAAACTTTGTGTGTGTACTCTGTAATCCGTGTTGTAAGGCTGAGCAGTTTATCCCATTTCCTTTCTGTTCAGGTATTTGAACACGTTGGGTCAGGAACGCCCTCCTCCCGGCGATTGTAAATTATGTGCACATTTATGGAATGATAAGGGAGGTGTGTAATGCCAGCTCTTCTTTTAATAGCATGGCACTATGTGTGCCTTTCCACGTTCTAACACTTTTTGGAATCATAGATGCTAGTTATCCAACATGTGAGATTTATCCAGAACACATTCCGGGGCGGGGGTGGGGTAGAGGAGCAAAACTGAGCAGAACGAATTACTGAAATTGGAGACCTTTAAAATAAAATTATTGAAGTAGGCTCATTTTGAGTATTAGTCAACAAATATTTACCAAATACCTGCTATTTATGAATGAAAATATATGACGACATTTAGCCTCTGTAAGGAATCACCACATGGAAACGGCGGTGCTAGGTGAAGAGCCAGGCAGGGTGTCAAATGAAGGGGGTGTGTACATCTCAGCTCTGGTTCTGGTCGTTCATCGCATTGTGTTCTTGAGTACTAGCTAATCAGCCTTAGTGCACCTCACTTTTTTCATCTATGAAATGAGTGAATTAAACTAAGTGATTTATAAGTTTTTTTGTTTTCATACACCTAACACTTTGTGACCATAATGAACAAATTGAGCTGTTTTGACATTTTGAGGATAACTCTTCTTGCCCAACCTGCCTCACAGAGACATTTTTAGACTCTTTTCTTTGGATTGTGGGATGTGGATGAGATCCTCACTCTCAACATTTTTCAGTTAACCGTTTTCTTTTGAAGTCGATGTCTGTCTTTTACTGTTCACATGCTTATTCTTCTCATCTGTTGACCGCTATAGAATTTTTCTTCACTTGACTCGTATGTTCCTTTTCTGTCTCTTGTGTCGTATTTGTGGCTCTCATCATGCGCCCCTAACCTGGCCAGCATCCGTCATTCCTCCTTAGTAGATTTCCCGGGATCACTGCGCCTTAGACCAGTGGCTCCAGTCAAGGGACCCTTTCAGAACAAACACACAGCTCTGAAATGAGCCTGGAAGAAGGTGGGAGTCTTTGATGGGTAGCTGAAAGCACCCCGTAAACCAGCATTGGATCAGGCTTGAGCCCCACTGCTCCGTGCGCTGCTCGTACCCCTCACTTTCCGCCTTAGACCTCGCCGTCACCTGCAGCCCTTCCATTTCGGACGTCGTGAAAAGCTCCCTGTCGTGGTCCTAACCCACGTATTATGTCACACTTTTTGAATCTGTTCTCTGTCTTTGTTATGACTTGTAGTTTCCTGGCATTTTCTTGTTTCTCTAATTGTTAGTTTTTTCCTAGCCTCCACAGCCCCTTACCCAGACCCCATGGTCATCCTTGCCGCTGCCTTTTTGACACCCTGAGGAAACTGTTTCAGCACATCTCAAGTTGAAGTTAACTTGCCATCTACCTTCTTTTTTCCTAGTCCTCACTGCTCAACATGGTTGGAAAAGGTTTGCCTCCACTGGTCCTTCCCAAAGCTGGCTTCTTAGCCTGCCTTCAGAAGGCTGCGCACCTTGTCGCTGCCAGGTTGTTTTTTTGGGGCTGTCTAGCATACTCCCTGACCTACTCTTCTTTTCACTTCAGATTTACTTTTTGTGTCTGAAGAAGAAATCTTGTGCCTTATTTTTTATTACGGAAAATTTACAGCATATACAAAAGTAAATAGACTTATATAATGAACCCCCTTGTATTAATCACTCAGGTTCTATAATTATCAAGTTACGGCCCAATTGTCTGTCTCCCACTGACTGCTCTCCCTCTCCCGTGTTATTTTAAAGCAAATCTTAGACATCAGATCATTTATTTGGATTTCAGAGTGTATTCTTAAAGTATTACACCTTTTTAAAAAATGTATATGTATTTTTTATTGATTTCAGAGAGGAAAGGGGGGGAGAGAGAAACATCAATGATGAGAGAAAGTCATTGATTGCCCCCCACTGGGAATAGAGCCCAAAACCTGGGCATGTGCCCTGACTGGGAATTGAACTGCAATCTCCTGGATCATAGGTTGATGCTCAACTGCTGGGCCATGCCAGTTGGACATGACACCTTTTTAAAAAAACAACCATGAGAGTGCTTGAGATCTTGATTCCTAGCATGTCATCAGTTTGGCTCAAATAAATTCTTATAAAAAAATTTTAAAACCCCACAAACCACAATGCCATTATCATCCTTAAAAAAAAAAATGCAACAATTTCAGTATAGTCAGATATCCAGTTGACTCTAACCCTAACTCATACATTTCTAAAGCAGTTGACTGGATTGAATTAGAATCTAGGTAAGTCCTCCCTCCATTGCAGTTGGTTGATTTTTCTCTTAAGGTTTCTTCCCCACCCACATCTTCTCTTTTTGTTCTTAAAATTTATTTATTGAACAAATTGGGTCTTTGTCCTGTAGGTGTGGATGCTTCGGATTACATTTCTGTGAAGTGATTAAACATACTCACCTGTCCTTTGTATTTCTTGTTAATTGGTAGTTGGATCTAGAGTTATGCTCAGATTCAGGTTTGATTTCTTTTGGCTAGCCTGTGTCTTTAGCAAGTGACTGTCTGGTGCAGATAACGTCGGCTTGTCTCTGATTAGTTGCTATTTGTGCTCAATGCTTTAGTTGAGTGGTTGGCAAACTTTGTAAGGGAGCAAATAGTGTATATATTAGACTCCGTGGTTGTAATGGGAAAGCAGCCACAGACAAAATGTAAATGAATGGGCATGGCTATGTTCCAGGAAAACTTTATTTACAAAAAACAGGTGATGGACTCCCTGCTTTAGGTCTGTTAAATCATTAGGGGGTTGCAAGACAGTGCTATTTTAATACTATAACTTTACTGTTCATATATTAGTGCAACATTCTATAAAGAGAAACTGTTCCTCATGTCCTATTTGTTACCTTAGTAGTGCAGTTTGTACAGTCATGCACCATGTAACAATGTTTCAGCCAACAAGGGACCACATGTCCGTTGGTGGTCCTGTAGGATTCCAGTGGAGGTAAAAAGTTCCTATCACCTAGTGACGATGTAGCGTCATGACATCCCAGAGCAGCGCATTACTTACATATTTGCTGTGATGCAGGTGTAAATAAACCTGCACATCCAGTTGCATAGAAGTATAGAGTATAGATTGTGTACTGTGCTTTTTTGGTAATGATAACAAGTAACTGTTACTGGCTTGTGTATTCATTATACTATACTTTTCATCATTATCTTGGAGTGTACCTTTTCTACGTATAAAAAAAGTTTGCTGTAAAACAATATGCTTTGTTATGCCAGTGGCAGCCTGGTACATCTTGTGTTTATTGCGTCTCTTGTTTGCATAATTTTCTCTTTCTCTTGATTGAATATCATCTTGTTTTTTTGGACAGTAACATGCTGTACAGGCTTGGAGCCGAGGAGCAGTAGACTATATCATGTAGCCGACGTGGGTAGTAGACTATCCCATCTAGGTTTGTGTAGTGCACTCTGATGTTTGCACTGTGACGAAAGCCTCTAGGGACATATTTCCCAGAATGTATCCCAGTCATTAAGCAGCGCGTAACTGTGTAGTAGGAAAGGTTGTGTAAAAGTTTTCCTTGGCTTACCAAACCAATTATGGTCTTCTCTCCTCCCCAGACTTGTTATGGACTCTTAATTTAAACATATTGGATTTAAAAAAATTATGATTTTCATTATTCTTATTGATACTTAAATTATTTAATCTTTGGCCAGTGGGAGCCTTTTTCACGTTGCTTACTGAGTTATTTTAACATGACTGGTAGTTTTGGATAGCTTCTTTATCTGGTATGACAAGGAATTCCAGGCTCATCATGTACATTTTCTCCCCACACCTGATATCACCAAGTTCTTTAGAGCCCTGATTGCCTTATTGGGGAATGGAATTTCAAGACTAAAATCTGGGCTGTAGGGCTTCTCATTGTTAATGGGTTGGTGATGGTTTCTAGGCCTTTTCAGTAGTCTGAACTAAATTTAGAGAACCTCATGAGTTCACACTGACACATCTAATTCAGGTGTTAGCACTAAAAGATTTTAACTTGCTCTCTTAAAAATTGTATCTTTCTCTCAGCTGAGAATCCTGCTTCTCAGTGAGACCAGGAATAAATACAATTAGAACATTACATAATTACTCATTTATAGTACCCCATTATAAACACATCAGTCTCTGAATAGCTATATCAAGGATAAAGGTTTGTTTCTGTCTGCTTTCTTTTGCTCAATGTTACGTCTGTGAGATTTACACATGTTGTATTTAGTAGTAGTTTGGGGTTTTATTTCATTGTCTTGTAATATTGTATTGTCTGAAGTACCATACTTTTTTGTCCATTCTCCAGTTGATGAATATTTGAGTTGCTTCTAGTTTGAGACAATTATGAATAAAGTTGCTATGAACATTCTTGTACATGTCTTTTGGTGGACATGTGCACATACAGATGCCCCTCTACTTACCATGGGTTTATGTCCTGATAGTAAGTCAGTGCGTAGTAAGTTGAAAATACATTTAATGAACTCCTAACCTAATGAACATCATAGCTGAGCCTAGTCTACCTTCAACATGGTTGGAACACAATATCCAAAAAACACTGGCAGCACAGTACACTGTAGAGTGTCAGTTGTTTACCCTCACAATCACGGGGTTGGCTGCGAGCTGTGGCTTGTAGTGGCTGCCCAGAGTCATGGGAGAGTAGCGTACTGCATATTGCTAGCCTGGGAAAAGATCAAAATTTAAAATTTGAAATGTGGTTTCTACTTAATGTGTGTATCGCTTTTGTACCATTGTAAAGTTGAAATATCATAAGTTGAACCATTGTAAGTTTGGGGACCATCTGTTTGCCCAGCAGTGGAATGTGCAATTCTCTTTTGGATGAGGAGTACATTTCCCTAGGAATGTTTAGTCACAGTACCTTGCATTAATTGTTGTTGTGCAACAAATCACCCCAAAACTTAATGACTTAACACAGGAAACATTATCTCACAGTTGTGTGGGTCAATTTCTGTAGGGGCATGGCTTATCAGGGTTCCTTTAACTCAGGGTCTCTCATAAAGCTGCTGCCTAGGTGTCAGCTGAGGCCACATTCATCCCAAGGCTCAGTTGGGGGACACACAGAAGATCCTCTGGGGCACTTTTAAGCTCATTCATGTGATTATTGACAGGTCTCGGGTCCTTTCTGGTTGTTGGCCAGAGGCCAGGTCCTGGGGCCTCTCCAAAGGATAACTAACAACACAGCAGCTGGTTGATAGTGTGGAGCAAGGGAGAAAGGGCTTCCATGATGGAAGCCGCGGCCTTTTTACAGCCTGTTCTTAGAGTGACAGTGCATCGCATATGCTGCATTCTTTTCTTGGGGGGAAAAAACTGTGATAAAATATGCGTAACAGAATTTACGATTTTCATCGTTTTTAAGTGTATAGTTCATTATAGTTCATGTAGGCATTCAAGTACATTCACATTTTTGTGCAACCATCACTGCCATCCACCTCCTGAATTTTTTTCATCTTTCCAAACCAGAACTCCATATCCATTAAACAATAACGCCCCATTCCTCTCTAGACCCTGACAGCCACTGTTGTATTTCTTATTCCTGTGAATTTGACTACTCTAGGTACTTCATTAGCGGGATCATAGAGTATTTGTCCTTTTGTGACTGGCGTATTTCATTCATGCTGTGGCATGTGCCAGGATTTCATTCCTTTCTAAGGCTGAAAAATGTCCCGTTGTGTGTATATACCACGTTTTGTGTATCCATTTATCCCTTGATGGGCATTTGTTCCTTCTCTTTTATCTGTTGTGGATAACACTGCTGTGAACATTGATGTTTTGCATTCCATTCTTAGAAGCAAATCTCTAAATCTAGTCCATACTTAGGAGGTAAAAGGGTGTGGATACCGGGAGGTGGGCTCCTCTCAGACGTCAGTCTTAATAACGCTTCTCTGTACAATTATGCACCAACTGGATATGTATTTAAGGCCATTTATTTTTTTATATTTAATAACTTCTAAATGTAGTTTGACTTTATAATTATGTTTATAGTTTCATAGTTTCAAAGTCAAATCCACAAAACAGGGTCTAGTCAAAGGAGTCTAACTTCTGCTTTTTCTATCCCTTCCTCTTCTTTCCCTTCTAAGTAACTACATTCTGAAAGCTTCCATTTATTTTTCCATTCTGTTATTGTTTTAATGTAAGCACTCTTTATAGTCACTGCCCTTCTTTCTTATATAAATGATAAAATACTGTATACCTTGCTTTTTTAACTTAATAAATCCCGGAAAACACGCCTTAGTAGTAAATTACTCATTCCTCTTTATAGCTGTATAACATCCCATTGGGTGACTAAATACACCCTATTTTATTTAGCCAATTCCCAACTGATGGGCATTGGGCCTGTTTCTAATTTTTGTAAATAGTACTGCAATGAATAGCCTTGTGCATATAAATGCCTTTTTGTATTTGTCGTTACATATTTGGGACAGATTGCTAGATGTGGAATTGCAGGGTCACAGGGTAGATGAGTATGCAGTTTTACTAGATATTGCCACATTCATCCTCATAAGAATTATATCTCTTTGTGTTCCCATCAGTAAAGTATGAGAATATCTATTTTTCTCTCCTTAACCTCAACAACAGAATATGTCAGTCTTGGGTTTTTTTGCCAAATGGAATTTCATTGTAGTGTTCATTTCCATCTCTCGTTATGTTTGAGTTTGGATATCTTTTTTTTAACTTAAAAAATATTGACGTTTCAGATCTATGTAAATCATCAGATCAATCAACAGTGAATTTTCTTAGATAACGCACTGTGTTTACCTTGAAGTATACACTGGGTTAGGGGCATTTGCATTTCTTTTTCTGCCCATTTCTTTAGCCCTGTTTTCTCTAGGTTTGCTGGTATTTTCTGTTTTATGGGCTCCTTACGGATTAGGCGTGCCAGCCTTTTGTCTGTCTGTCTTCCTCTTTCTGCCGTTTAAATGCAGGTTCCCTCTAATCTGCCTTCAGCTTGCCTTATGGTGCTTCTCATCCTTCCCCAATAATATACATTTATTCTCCTGGCTCGGTGATCACTCAGTTTTTGCTGACTCCACATCTATAGCTCAGACCCATTCTGCAGTTTCTTCAAACTCAAAATGCCCCAGGTAGAGGTTGACTTTATCCACACACCTGGTGCTCCTGTGTTCTCTTTATCATGTGATGGCATTGCCGTTTTCCCAGTTGAGAACTTGAAGTGATCTTTTGAGGTCTATTTATTATTAATTCAGCAAGAGTTTGTTGAGCACCTACCAGATGCCAGGTCTTGGGTCAGGAACTAGGTAACACATAGTCATAATCCTAGCTCTCAGGCAGTAGTCTGATGGGGGGAGAGTTGTCAATCAAATATATACACAAACCCAAGTCTAAATGCGTGGTAATTATTTCAACAGAATTTAAGGGTTGGGACATAAGATTAGATTGGAGAGATTAGCAGGTAGCATCTTTGAGAAAGTGACATTTAACGAAGATTTGAAGGCCTGTTAGGGTTTACCTGGTGAAAAATCTAGGGTGACAGTTTCCAGATGTAGGAGACAGTGTGGAAGGATCCTGAGGCAGGAAAGGAGTTGAACTGCTAGGAAGTGAAAGAACCAGTTTGTCTGGCATGCATGTAGAAGGGGTGGAGAGCCTTGAAATGTGGTTTGATTTACTTTGTAAAACGATCACTGGGGCTGTGGTGGGGTAGTGCATTGGAGAGGGTGCAGGTGGAAGCTGGTTAGGAGCCTGGTTCAGGGGTTGTAGTTGTGAAAAGCGATGGTGCCCCAGTGGTTCCCCTCTGAAATTCTTTCAGTTCTACTTAAGTGCTTTGTTTACTCCTCCCATATTTTTATTTCCCCTGTTCAGAAAGTTAACTCTTGACTGCTCTGATACGTATTTACAGATTGGTCCCACTCAGTATTAATCTCTTTTCCTAACATAATCTACCTCAAAAGATGACTTTTAGTACTCACACGTCCGTTCATGTCACTTCCTTTCTCAAAGGCTTCCTGTGATGGGTAATTTTACGTGTCAACCTGACTGGGCTACAGGCGCCCAGAGAGCTGGTAAAACCCTGTTTGCCCGTGTGTCTGTGAGGGTGTTTGCTGAAGAGATTAGCATTTGAATTAGTAGGCTAAGTAAAGGAGATCCTCCCCCACCACCGTGGGTGGGCTTCACCCACTCCCTTGAGGATCCACATAGAACCGAAAGGCAGAGGAAGGGCTGGTTTGCTCTCTCCTTGAGCTGGGCCTTCCATCTTCTCCTGCCCTCAGACATTTGAGCTTCTAGTTTCGGGCCTTTGGACTCTGGGACTCACACCAGCAGTACCTCCCCTCCTCCTCAACCCCCTTGGCCTCAGACTGCGAGGTAAACTGCTGTGTTCTCCAGCTTGCAGATGGCATATCTCAGTACTTCTCAGCCTCCATAATTGTGTGAGCAATTCCCACAGTAAGTCTCCTCTTACATATTATATAATCCTATTGCTTCTGTTTCTCTGTGGTCTCTGAACCCTGACGAATACACTCCCTCACTGTGGAAAAATGAAAGTCCACCTGAAACTGAAGTCTTGTATCATTTTCTTTAAGCTTCAAGTTCTGTTCCTCTGAGACGACTTTACTTTAGACAACCAGACTTGACACTTTCCTACCACCCATTTTCATCTTCTGTCTCCAGAACCCTGTCTCCCCTCTTTTTCCCCCCTAAAGGCTCTGCTCAAATCTCAGTTATTCCCCTAATCCTTCTTAATCTTCCTCAGTCAGGTTGACTTTTAACCTAAATGCCCTAATTTTTGTTGTTGATATGTCAGTTCTAAGAGGCATCACAGTCTGTGTTGTATTAGAAATATTCATGTATTTGTTTTTCATTTTTGTAACCGATAACTCAATAGGTGTTTGTTGAATTGTTTGAAGTTAGGGAGCATTCATGTGGTAGATCACTCCCTGAAATCTCTTATGAAAGAGGCAAGTCTCAAGTCCAATTTTACAAATACCTTGTATTCACCCTTTAGGGATTGGACTTCATTTATAGATAGGGAAATCTAACTATCTAACTTGCCATTTGAAACAGTCTTTACAGTTCAGAGGATACCAAATAATACTTATACTCTCTACAGTAGTTTGACAAAAATGTTTATATGGCAATATCAGAGAGTTCTTAGGACTTCCAGGGGAGTGATGCATATTTGGAGCATTAAATATTCTATTTTTATGGTGGTGGCGGATGGCCAAGTCATGAATATGTAGCATATGTAAACGTACCTCTGTTTTTACCTGAGGTATCTTCTGGACGAATTGTCCACTTGGCTAACTTATCAGTTATCTTTGCTAGGTTAAATGTAGACTGATTATTATACTTAATTCTCATATGTGATTTTGTTTGTATATTAGGGCCCGCTAACATTTGTGTGTGTGTGTGTGTGTGTGTGTGTGTGTGTGTGTGTGTGTGTAGAGAAGGGTACTATAATTTGCTGCCTACAGACTTGCAAAATGATATTACATACTCCATCTTTTTTTTTTATTAATAGGTTTTCCTATTTCTCTTCTCTTCCTTCTCTCCCTTTCTTCTTATAAATGAGGTTAAATCACTTTGTCTAAGTTAATATAGCTTAATATTTTGTAACTGCGCTACATACATTGTGCTGCCTTCTCTCGTATGAGGTCATTTCTCTGAAATTATAATGAAAATGGGGTTTATACAGATTTAGTTTACATGTGATTTTTCAGATATTAATCTAACTTTTAGTCTCTTTGGATCACCTCTTGGATTAAATGACTATTTTTGCCTTCTAATACATATTGATGCAATAAAAGGGTTGGGAAATTATAATTTTGGCTCCATACTGAATGGGACTTATTTTTGTCATTGGAAATGCAGTAGGGACTTAACCTTTTAAACCTATTTATAAAAGTAAATTTCCCAAAGTTACTTTTCGGATTTTTGGTGTTTCAGCAATATTAACAAATGAGAAATATTTTGGTTATATTATTTTAAGGTAAAAGTATCTTAATGGAAATTTTACATGAGTTTGCTTATAATTACATTAGGACATTAAATTTAGTTTCTGAAGTATGACTGTTTTTTTGAAAAAAATTACTTTGAAACAGTAACTAGGACAGGTGCTTTGAAGTAAGAATCAATTATTATTTGGTACTGTGCTTTTCAATCAAACTGCATTTAGTTTGGGGTAATGAAAGTTTTATTTTTAAGACTGAGCATCTATAAAACAAAAAATGTTTCATGTGACTTATGGTTTGACAGGTGTATGAAAGTCTTAAAAGATAAAATTGTCATAAGCGAAGTATTGCATTCCACGTAGGATTTATGTAACTGCAGTGAGGGTGGAAAACCTGATGAAGTGGGAGAGTGACTCAGTTCCTCACTTTGCACTTTCCACGTCTCATTTCCTCTCTTATTTCAAATCCTACATATTATATCTTCAAGTAGAATTACATTAATTCAGAAGCCTGATATATTAAATGATAAGCATTTGTTGTTCTGTAATAACTCCATTTGTACCATATTGGAACTTCCAATAGCACTTTCCATTTAGGGCAGTTTAATAGGGATGGTCTTAGAACTGAGTGAGTCACCATAACAGGTAACGTAAGGTGACAGCCCATGTCTCATTCATTGTTTGTGTCCTTCGATAACTAGCTTAATAGACAGTTGGGCTCAGTGGAGATAGGAGAATTATGTCTGTTTTTACTTTAATTGTACCTGGTGTTAGGTTTCTTGAACACTTAATTTTTTATTTTTTCTTTCTTTTTATTTTTTATTTTTTATTGAGAGAGAAGAAGGGGCAGGAAAGAGGGATGAAGGGGCTTAGAGAGAGTGAGAGAGAAACATTGATTTGTTGCTCCACTTATTTATGCATTTATTGTATTTGCCCTGACCTGAGATTGAACCCACAACCTTAGCATATTGGGATGACGCTCTAACCAACTGAGCTACCCGACCAGGACTTTTTTTTTATTTATTTTGATAACTCTTCCAGTTAGTATTTACGTTAGTATGACTTGAATGTATATTAAACTTCTTAACCAGAAGAGGAGCAAAACCTAAACTGGAAAGCTGATCCAGAGACAACATTCAGAAGGTATCATTCCAATGACCCTGAACTCCACTGAACTAAGCCAAGGACCAAATAGTCTTTCAGCATAGAGTAGAAATAATGGAAAAAATGCATGCAGGGACACAGGAGAAAAAGGGTGATTTAGGTGGAGTGGAGGGAGGTTTCACTTTAAACTGCAGTTACAGCAATTGATAACTTGTATACTTTGTCAGGTTTACCCCTATAATGTAGAAATGTTAATTGGTGGGGTGTTCTCCGTGTCCCCACCTTTTGCTGGTGGAAGTGGGCTTTTTGGGGTGCTGTGGGAACAAGAATTTCCTGAGGCCTCCATGGGAGGGTGAGGTATCATGGGAAGCTTTATTGGTGATACAACATCAAGGCAGTTTCCCTTCAAGGTCCCATCTCCTGCCGTCCCACCATGGAAAAATTTCCATTTTGTCTTCCACAGGGCTAAGATCAAAGTCACTGCCCAGAGTTTCCACTCCATATTTGCACAGTCCAGTGCAGCATACAGCTAGGTTAGCTTGTGTTCCCAGCTGCAGTCCATTGCATGTGGGGTCTGAATGACCATGGGCCATGCAGCTACTTAAAGCCACATAGCATGGGCGATTGGGGTCTCGGAGCCAGTGAGTGCAAGGTAGCAGGAGCAAAGCAAGAGGAACGAGAGGGAGCATTCTTTGTTTTGGGGATTTTAACTAGAAGCTTATTCAGTGACTCCTTCAGGATTTGACTCGCTGTGGCTCCACCCGCCTGGCCAATTATCTTTGTTCCCAGGTTAGACTCACAAGCAAGTACCTTCCCTACATCCCACTGTTCATACTGCTGTCTTCCCCTTTGTTGAACCCCTTCCCCCAGTAATTTGCAAGGAATGGACCAGTGGTTCCCTGCGGAGTGGGAAGTTGCAGCTTCCTGGTGAAGCTGCCCAGGCAACCATGCTTACAATGTCTGGCCTCCCTTTGCTTTCTTCCTATTATTAATACTAGCTAGTAAGTTATAACAGTAACAAACTGCTGACACAAAATTTTGCAGCTGATTGTATTATCACTGTTTAAACTGAGCATCTTTGGGAAACAGGTTAAAGATTATTTTAAGTATTCTGGCTGAAGCAGGGAAATGTCATCTTCCTTTATAAAGTTGTTCTTAGGCTTTTTAATTAATGGTAAGATATTAAGGGAAGATGATTGAGTAAGCAGCTCTGTGATTTGTTGGACGTAATATGATTTTTCCTTTTCCTGCCTATTTTTTACTTTCTATAATGCAAATTCTTGAAATATTGAGATAAATTGTGTGTTAATTATGTTTAATTATCCTTATTTGAGAGGTCTTGAGCTTTTGTTCAGAGGTTCAGAATCAATATAAAAACATGTTGAAAACATAATTGCATTTTAATTTGAGAACTTTATCTCATAAAACTCCATATAACTGCTTATTCTTTTAAAATACAAAAGAATCCAGATGTGCAGTATTTCTCAGCTCATTTACTAGCTTTGTCAGTTTCCACAGCTGCACTGTTGAACATTTATAGAAATTACGGGTTTGTTTGGGTTAAAATGAAGTTAATGTGTGTAAAGCACCGAACCTAGTTTCTCACACATAGTAGGCCCTGAGTAATTAATGGTTGTTATTATTATTGGGTACTTAATTTGGCTTTCTTTTTAACTTATTATTGTTATTATGTTTTTTATTGATTTCAGAGAGAGGAAGGGAGAGGGGGAGAGAGAGAGAGAGAGAAACAGTGAGGAGAGAGAGTCATTGATCAGCTGCCTCCTGCATGGGCCCTGCTGGGGATCGAGCCTGCAACCCAGGCTTGTGCCCTGACTGGGAATAGAACCTTGACCTCCAGGTTCATGAGTCGACCCTCAACCACTGAACCATGCCAGCCAGGCCAAACTCTTTTATTGAGACTTAAAACTAGAAGTCTTTTCTGTAGACTCCTTTTTTCACCTCCCCACACCTCTTCAATTAAACCATAATAGTTTATTGAAAGTTAATGTATAATAGGAAAAAAACTTCGATGTCATTGAAATATTTTTGGAGAAAACGATCCCTTCTAAGACAATAGCACAGACTTTCAGAGCCAAGAACTGGTGGACTTTTAGAGTTCTGTAAATCATGGTTGAGTTATAAAACTTTTATATAGTTCAGTCCTCCACTGTTATTTTTCTTTTGTACTGGGCTTATGTTTAGCTTCTTTCCTTACTCCCTGATAATGATATCATTAAGCAGGCAGGGGGAAAAAAGGTTCCATTGAGACTAAAAGTTAGTAATTTAGTTTGATTCTGAGTTTTAGAGTAATTTTACAGTGAATTGTTTTTATACCTTTTGTGGACAAAGTAATGAATAATATTTGTTTTGTGATGTATATATTATATATACACATATATGCAGTACATATATATTAACATATTTATGCTTATGAATTTTCAAATAATATACATCATTGATCTTTACATTCAATAGGGTGTGGGAAAATGACAGAAACCTTTACATTTATGCTTAGCTTGCATATTATTAGTTGAATTTAATCTTTATTTAGTGCTTTATTATTTTTATGAAAGCTACTTTGCTAGGCTTTGGGGAGATGTAACAATGAATTTCTTACCCTTCAGGGACTCATAATCCTGGAGCCAACTTGTAGAACCACAGAATTTTAGAATAGGAAGAAATTTAAGAGATTATCTTTTCTTTGGAATGTTTGTGTTTAAGCAGCAGCCCTCTGATTCTTGTCTATTCAGTGTCCTGTCACCTGCTCCCCATGCTCCCCATGCTCCCAGACAGGTAACTAATGTCGTTGTCTGTGCAGAGGGGAAAGGAATCCAAGCCTCAGTGTTTGGGTGGCATGAAATGTGTAGCTTTCAGGTACTCACTTCCATCGCCTTTGTTTGCTAAACAGGAGGAGATAAATGCCATTTTTTTTTTTCAGGTCAATTTTTTAGTACAGGATTTAAAACTATGAAGTCAAGAAATCATTTTAGTGGGTACTAACTGGAATATAAGACTTAAAAAACATAGTTTGGAGAATACTAAAGTGCATTGCAGATTATTTCAAATGTATCAGTGTGGGTGTATATATACTGGGTTGGTATATAAAATGTGAATTATAAGTACATTTATATAGAATATATTTTTTTAACTGCAGTGAAAAGAATTTGGAAAACATGTCTCTGATCTGTCCATTGCACCCTTGCTTTCAGCGTGGGGAGCAGCCATTGATGCCCATCTCCCTAGATACGTTGTTACTTATCTTTTTGCCCTGCTCTCTCGTTATCATGACCTGACTCCAAGGTAAAGTCATTTCTAGACAGGTAGAAATATACAAGGTGGTATTTTCCCACAATACATCTTAATAAAAGATGTGCAGCAAGGTAGTTTTTTCATTACTCTGGTTTTGCTTGCGTGTCTCTGGTACAAATAAGCACTTTGGTGGATCTAACTGTTAATCTGCAAGAATTGTTTATGATGTGCCTAACTTGGTACCAAGAAGTGATTTAAGCACCAAGAGAATTTGGATTATTTAATACTAGTACATAATAAAACTACTTATCAAATATTCATGTGGGCACAGACAGAGGCATAATTGTATCCTTGCAGTGCACAATACAAATACTAATATTGTTTTGGAAAGTCAGCGTGGTATGCTGAAGCCATGGTTTGGAAGAAGGCATTGTAGTGTGTTTGTATCTGTGGGAATTACTGGCAAGTGTAATTGAGAGATTCTAAACACTGTAGTTGTTTACTTCACTTTTGAACTTGGCTTAAATATTTTTGGTCTTTTATTTTTTTTCCTAATCATTGAATTGTTCTTTAAGATCTTTGGTATAAGGTAACCATAATTGTTTTATGAATTTTGATAATTATATCTTCTTTTAAAGATTAAAAAAATTTTCTCTCACTAAAGATAGTTTAGAAAATATTTCAACAGCCCGGCCCGCTTGGCTCAGTGGTTGAGCGTCAACCTGTGAACCAGGAGGTCACGGTTCAATTCCCTGTCAGGGCACCTGCCCAGGTTGTGAGCTCGGCAGGAGGCAGTCAATCAATGACTCTCATCACTGATGTTTCTCTCCCTCCCCCCTCTGAAATCAATTAAAAAAAAATTTAAAAAAATTTAAATAAAGAGAATAGTGGACTGAATGTTCATGTGCCCATTCCAGAGCTCCAACATTTATCAACTTTTTGGTAGCCTCTACCCACTCCCTTTCCTCCTCAATTCCCAATTATTTCGATGCAGTTTCTCTGTCATAAATCATCTGTAGATATTTCAGGGTGTATTTCTGAAAAACAAGGACTTCCATTTCTAGATGTGTGAAGTAGAATCTTAAGAACCTTTTTGAGGAAAGTACTGAAGTTATGAATACTCAGATTGTGTTTGGGATCTTAGAGTGATATAAAGGAGAAGCGAGATCCTTTAAATGGAATAAATGGAAAAAGAGAAATACCTGATAAGCAGTTGTACCAAAAAAAACAATAGAAAGGTTACAATGAAAAAGCCAATTAATAGCTTTTAAGTATCCATGGAGAGGAAAGTGAGAGATTGGCATTTTTGAACACTTAGTAAGTGTCTGCATTCCATACAGGCCAGTAAGGGAGTAAAGCCAAGTGTACTTTATACCGTCTGAGATAGAAATTCTGTTTCTAGACTTTTTCTTGAGGGGAAAAATAACTAAAGATGTGGACAGAGATTGCCAGTCAAGGTACTCACTGCAATATTTATAGCAGTGAAGAACTGAACCTAATGCTCAATAATGGTGGAGTGATTAAATACACATATTTGTAAAATACTGTAGTATTTTGTAACTACTAGAAATGATATAATACCAATTTAATAAAACGTTTGATGCACATTAAAATACCTGAAAGAAATGAACTCAGATAGTAGCATGAATTAATAGTGGCTATCTGTAGGCTTTGAATTATGAGTGATACTCAGTTTTTCATTTTTTGGGGGGAGGGGCGAGTGTTGCAAATTTGTTTATCAATACATGTGATGTAAGTTAATAAACAGTAAATATTTTTGAGTACTTAACTATGTGTTCAGCACTATTGAAGCATGTTTCTTCCTTTTCACTTCTCACAGTATCCGTAAGGGGTTTTATTATCCCAATTTTATAGATGAAGAAATGGAGGCATAGAGAGATCGAATACTTTGATAATTTGAATTTGTCCTTCTGAGTTTATTCTTTGCTTCCAATTCTAATTTTATCAACAACAGTTGGGAAGGTACTATAAATACTATCTTGTTTTTCTCATTCTTGCTTTAAAATATATGGTGACCCTGGCTGGTGTGGGTCAGTGGTTAGAGCGCCAGCCGGCACACCGAAGGGCTGTGGGTTCCATTCCCGGTCAAGGGCAGCGTGCACCTGGTTTGCAGGCAGCCAGTCGATGTCTCTCTCTCACATTGATGTTTCTCTCTGTCTCCCTCCCTCCCTCCATCCCTTCTACTCTCTCTAAGAAAATTCAGTGGAAAAAATATCCTTGAATGAGGATTAACAACACTCTTTATATATACACATATTAATAAATGTATACATATTAGTAAAAATAGTTTTTAATTGATGGATAGCATTCATCTTCTAAATATACCATGATTTTTAAAATTGGTCCTTTGTTTTTGTTCTGTGTCTCCCCTGCAGCGTTCTGCTTATAGGAGTAATGGCACAGTGAGCATCTTTGTAAATAAATCTATAGGCTCATTTCTGGTTATCTGCCTAGGGACAGCTCTTAGAAGTGGAATTACTGGGTCAAAGAACATAAACATTTTAACGGCTTTTGATACAAGTTGTGA